>NW_026606086.1:7140000-7635000 GCF_029834395.1 Sorex fumeus | reverse complement strand
CCTCACCACCAGCACTGGTCTCCCGTGACCACGGCTGCCAACCTGGGTAAGCGCCGTCCCTTCCAAGGGCCCATGGGGCCAAGGAAGCTCTGTCAATAGATGCTGATGGTGGTGGTTGGGGATATGCTCAGATAACCTGAAATGCCATGGACAGAACTGGACCTGTGTAATCTGCCATGTCCACAGATGGCCTGGACACCCCACCACACAGAGTACTTGGAGAACTCTGTGAATCTGAGAGGGGCCTGCAGTCGCCTTACAGATGCCCAAATGCAAGCTCTCCACACCCTGTTGTGCTTCCGGGCAGCTTTGAGGGCCAACATGGAACATTTGTCGGAGCTGGGACCATTCCAACTTCCCAGGCTCTGCTCATTCTGCCAGTGGAGATATTGCAGCCCAGGAAGTAAGGTTCTTTCTCAAGCAGTACCTCAGGGTCATCCAGGGTGGTTGCAAGTGATCCCTCCTCTACTTGAGGTTGCAAAAGAACAAGCAAAACTAGAGATTGAAAATTCAGGCATCTGAACATCTGTGCTGGTAGACTGAGCCGTGGAAGAGGGTATGTGAGCTGCATATACCCTGTGCAGCTGGAAGGAATACTGCAATCTAATACCACTCACCCACCTTCCCTAGCATTTGAGTCTTGGCTGCAGACCCAGAAGGTCTATGGTGTGTGTGTGTGTGTGTGTGTGTGTGTGTGTGTGTGTGTGTGTGTGCGTGCTGCTCCACCTCAATGTTCCTGGGACAAGTAGGCTCTCTCTGGTTTGGACAGGTCTGCCCCACTGTGAGGTTCAAGTTCAAGGATGCTGAGAACAGGTCAGATTGAGGACTCAGGCAGGGATGGTCCTAGCCGCAGCCCAGGGACAGACCGGGAACAGGAGCTGAAGGGCATCAGACTCAACCGTGGGGGAGTGACCTCATGTCAGGGAAGCCCAGCAGGCATTGGGAGTGGCCAGAAGCAAATGCAGCTGGAGTCAGATGAAGGTCAGATGAAGACTATAGGGAACCTGTGTCCCCTCTTCTGACATCTATGGGTGCCTCAGCCAGGGCATGTGGAACTGGGTCTGATGCCCTGGGTGGCTGAAGAGCTGAAGGGGTTTGAGGCAGAATGAGAGAGATGGTAGGTAGGAAGGTGGGACAAGATTAGAAACTAGGGAAGCTGACTCTCCAGTGAACAGTGACAGAGTGTGTAGGGGAGGGAAATTTAGGTGACTGGAGGGTGGGGGTGGGGGTGTGGGGGGCACAGATAGCTGTGGGGCTGGTAAGCAAGGGTTCCCCTGGAGCTGAGAATGGCCAGAACTCACACACTCAGCCTGGGGGCCTACACTCCTCTGTCTACACTTGGGGGTACCACATATCCGCAGGGCAGGCTAGGAGGAACCCAGCACCCTGCCACCATTGTCCAGGGTCTTCATTTGGCAAAGTGAAGGGTAGGGGTGGGGCTGGGTACAGCACCCTGCAGGGGATAGAAGCAGGACTACTCTTGCCGTGTGTGTGTGTGTGTGTGTGTGTGTGTGATTGTATATATCCCTGTGAGTGTCTGTGTGGGTCTGTCCCTGTGCATCTGTGGGTGTATGTCTCTGTGTGTGCTGTGGGTGTGTCGGTGGGTGTGATTCTGTGTGTGATTCTGTGTGTCGGTGTGTTTGTGTGTGTGTGTGAAGATCTGTGTGTGTCTCTGAGTGTTTGTCTATGGCTGTGTGACTGTATATCTATATGTACATGTATGTGTGTCCCTGTGTCTGACTTTGTGAGTGTGTATCTACTTGTGAGTATGTGCCTGCATGAACATGTATGTGTCTGTGTGTATCTGTGTATGTATTTCTGTGTGTATGTGTGCGAGTATGTCTGTGTGTATCCCTGCATGTGTCTATGTGTCTCTGTGTGTCTGTTTGTAGGTATGTATCTGTGTGTGTCTGTGGGTGTGTGTCTGTCTCTTTCTGGGAGTGTTCTTGGGTATCTGTGTCTGTGTGAGTCTGTCTATGAGTGTGTGTCTGTGTGTCTGCCTGTGGGTACCATCTCTCATGTATTGCAGGCAGAGACAGCTATGTCCTTGTGGGGCTTTAAAACCAGCAGCACACAGGGTGGATTTTCCCACCCTGGCAAGCCCTGGAGACATGGACGACAAATGTCCCCACCCTCAGCCTGGGCCAGCTGCCCCCATATGGGGCCTTGTAACCAAAACTCAAAGAAGTTCAGAGATTGGAAGAGCCAAGCATGGGATCATGAAGGGCCCCTGGGAGAGTCACAAGAACAGTGTGTGTGTGTGTGTGTGTGTGTGTGTGTGTGTGTGTGTTTTGGGGTGAGGGAGGTGGGCAGGGGGAAGCTGGATGCATGTTCCTGGGTCTCTGTGCTGCGGATGCAGAGCCTGGTTACCTTGAGTGCCAGAGTTCTGCTCAACCCTGGAGAAGTTCAGTGTTGCTCCAATTCAGGCTGGGCGTGGGGTCAGACAGAATGAGAAAGGCAGAATTCCAGAGGCGGTTTTCAGGGGGCGATTCTAGGGTGGTGGTCAGGGGCTGTCCCCAGAGCAAGGGTGACCTTTTCTGCATCCTTGATCAGGGAAAGTGACATTCTGAGGTTTAGAGGGCTCGAATATGACAACTCTGGGGGCTACCCGGTAGCTTCTCACACTGGTAGTTAACGCCAGATCCTTCCTGTTCTAGCAGGGTGCTGCTTTTCCCCAACTTGATGCCACGAGGCCTGCAGGTCCAGGGAAGGGTCGGGGCTGCTGTCTGGGACTGCCCATCCCCACGCCCACAGCAGCCTTCGAATATCGAAGAAACAAAAAAAGTGGAAGGCCCTCCACTTTGGAAGTCAGCATTCTGAAGTCCAGTATCAGTGAGTTGCAAAAGAAGGTTCTGGAAGGGATCCCTGTTTCAATTCCCGGCTGCCTTCTTCCTCCCTGGCACTCACAGATGTTGGCAAAGTAACCATCAAAACCTCGAAGACTTGACCCCTGCCAGCAGGGGCTGGGAGGCTGCAGCCACATCCAGTCCAGAGAAAGGAGCAGTGACTAGAGTACCTGCAACTCCTTGGAGGCTTCCTGGTCTACTCAGGACCTTGTAGCTCCTTAAGGATGCCGGGGCTTCAATGGGAAAGAAACACCCTGTAAATACACTTTCTCTGACTTCAAATGAAAGTCTGCATTTTGCCGAGCTCGTGGGAATTGACATTGCCATTTAGTCTGTAATCTGTTTCAGAAAATTCTTCTATTTTAAGACATTAAGCAGGAGACGAAAGTGAAAAACAAGTGGGAGGTGGGGACTCAGAGGAAATGAGGACACCCCAAAGGCAGACAGAATGGGGGGATGGTGCTGTGGGGGAGGAGCGGGAGGCTCAGCACTGCGTGCGGGGCGCTCTGTCCCTCCTCTGTGTGTGCAGTGCCAGCCCAGAGGTTTCCCCACAGAGCCACACTGCCTGTGTGCAGTGGAAGTTTGAGCTTCAGCTGTGTCTTTAGGGTGTATGTGTTGGGGGAAAACTTCATGGGGAGGCGTGGAGCACATTGCCCGAGAAGGAGCCTGTATGATAGGAACAGCGTCAGGTTTAGGAGTGGAGCAGAGTTCCCAGCTCAGTACCCAGTGCAAGTCCCGGAATGTTGGTGGCTGCAGTTCAAGTGTGGAAGAGTTGGTTCCCCTGCATAGCTCAGAGCAATCGAAGCCCCAGCTGTCCGAGCTCAGGAGCCCACCATCCCTGAGGGGATGGCCCTGAAACCAGAACAAATTTTTAAAAATGTAAGAAAAGAGTAGGGTGATGCTGATTCTCTGATTGCTGGTCTACTTGTAGGAAAGGCGTTATTGGTCCTGTGTCGGCCACACAGTGCAGCTCTCCAGAGGAAGGAGGGAGGGACCCTTGAGTACCCACACAGGCTGTCCTGCACGGTGTGGTATCCTGCCCCATTCACTGACGGTGTCTGAATCCTCCCCTTTCCATGACCAAAAGTGAACAGGCTGGGCTAGCCTGGCCATGCCCTACGATTCATAGGGGCTGTGAAATGACCAGTGGGTTGGACACTGCCAGATCGTGCCCTGCCATACACAGTGGCTGCAGTTGGAGGTGGGGTGAGTGGAGGGTAGAATGCTCAGGTTAAGACTTATCTGAGTGGTGGCCACAATGGCCAGAGCAGAGAACTTCAGTCCACATCTTTCTTCCCCGGGAGTTTGGAAGAGTATCAGGACTCCCAAAGCCAGGATGGTTACTTGCAGGCCCCTGTGAGGATGTGATCATTCATGGCTCTGAGTGAGACAATGACTAGGACAGCTGAGAGTTCAGCGGGCCCACCCTGGCCGAGAAGATCATCACTCTTACTGTTCTCTCTGTGTCTCTGGAGGATTTGTCTGTGCTGAGACAGAAATGCAAGAAACGCATGAGGCGGCACAAGCCAAGAGTGTGGGCTCAGACCCAGGGATGATGGGGTGGCGGGATGGGTCATGTCCTAATTTGGGTTGTGGAGAGTTGGGGATGGATGACTTGGATGTGGTAGAGAAAGCAGGGGCGACAGCCAGGAATGTGTGGGTCTGATGCTGGGGTGACCAGACTGGCTCCTCATGGGGGCAAAGTGGTGACCTCTCAGGTCATGCCCACCCGAGTCCTGGCACATGTAGAGAAGGGGACATGCCCCACTTTTTTCCAGTTCTCATGTTACCTGCTGAAGTTTGGGGTGTTCATGGAGCATGAAGCTTGGGGTCCTCAGTTTCCCTTCCAGTCATGTCCTGCAGCCTCCGTGGCTGCATCTTGGCTAGTGAGAAGGACCTTTCATGTTTTACAATCCCTCAATCCCCTCACCTAGTGCCCAGGATAGCACCAGCTGGACCCTCACTGAGACTGATCCTGACTTAGTCTTCTAGGCCTGGACCTATGCCTAAATCTTGTGATTTTTGACTCAGAACTGGATTCTAGACTGAGAAACAAATGCTGGGCCCTGCCTCTCCCCCATTCTACCTGCTGGGTTGTGGGGTTTCTCTCAGACCCTTCAGACACTGGAATAAATGCCATCATGGCACAAATTTCTCCGGGTTTTAGTCTTTCTCATTTGATCTGCACCTTTCTTTGATGCTCTTGTGCCTTGCAGCTTCTGGTGGCTTTTCCCACTGGTTTGTTGCACTGTCATTTTTGTTGGTTCCTGTGTTGTGTCTTTGTGATATTACAAAGATTGTCCAGGTGTTTATGGATTTTCAACAGTACCATCTGTCTGTCCTATGGTATCCATGATGTCCCCCAATCCACTCCTCTATCTCTCTGCACTGGGCCTGTCCCCAGTATGCAATGTCGCTATTTCCTGGGTGACTTTCTCTTTCTCTCTTATTGAGACTATTGTCATCTGATCCTGTTCTTCAGGCTTCTCAGCTTCACTCCCACTTTGTATAACTTAGACCCGCTGGAGTTCTCCATGCCTACTAGGGTCCTTGTCTCTAATGTCTGATGTTGTGTAACTTTTCACTTGTTCATTTGTCCCAGAGAATTTCCATTCCCTTTGATCTCAGATGATTTCCCCTTTCTCAATGTTTGGATATTTCCCCTATCCCCTATGTTTTTCTTTGTTGGCACATTTTCTGCTCAGATGTCAGAGTTCTAGACTTATTTCTTTTGTGGCTTATCATAACCTTTTTTTCTTTTGGGGTCACACTCAGTGATGTTCAGGGGTTACTCCTGGCTCTGCACTCTGACTATCAGCCTAGCTACACACCTAGATAATGCTCTGAGTCTCTTCATTGGAGATGTACCTAGAATTCCATCTTCACTTCTCTGCTCAGTCAGGCTGTGGTCACTACCCAACTGGATGGCAATACCCACCAGCTTCTTCACTGTCTATGCCTTGTCACGGCATCTTCAGTGGTACTTTGTGATCCTCAGTTCATATCTGTCTTGCCTGCCTCAAGCCTCTTCAAGGAAGCAATCATGTCTTGCTCACTGGTGCCTCTAGCCTTTAGCCCAGGGTACCTACAGAAAGGACACAGTTAATACTTGTTCAGTGAGTACCAGTTCACCCCCCAGCTGCCATAGCTGTTGTTTGCCTACCCCACAGCTGTTTTCCCTTGTTTCAAAAATCCTATTTGGGGGACCAGAGAAAAGTACAGCAGGTTGGATGCTTGCGTTGCATGCAGCCAATCCTGGTTTGATCTCTGGCATGGTCTCTCCAGAGTCCACCAATAGTGATATCTGAGTGCAGAGCCAGAAGTAACCCCTGGGTATCACCACGTGTGGCCAAAAACAAATAAAAAGTGCCTCATTTTGTTCAAAGGTCAACTGTGACAAGGTGGTTAGGGAAGGTGGCCCCCAGACTCATGGGGTTCATCATGGATTGGCTTAAAGATGTCCAGATTCTGCTTCTTTCTGCCTTGAACAGGTGGGCTAATGGGTGTGTGACCAAGTTTTAATTAATGAACCTGAGGGGATATCAGTAGGGACTCCTGGGGACAAAAAAGTTTTCTTCTTCATAAAGCAATCAAGTCTCACAGGAAAAAGCTTTTCCCACCATTCTCTGACTTTTCTCCTATTTCCTGTTATGTGAAGATATAATACAGTCTTTTCTATGCATGAGGAAAAGGGAAGGGAACCCAGAATTCTTTTTTCTTCTTTTAGAAAGTGACAATACTTTATTCAGTGTCTTCATCTTTCTTCCTTTCTTTTTCTTTTTTTGTTTTGAATCACCTTGAGTACAGTTACAAAGATTTCATGTTTGAGTTTCAGGGATGGGTGTTCATGATCGAACACCAGTGCAAATTCTCCAGCACCAATGTCCCCAGTATCCTCCCCACCACCACAACCCACCACACCTCTGCCTTCATGGCAGACAATATCCCCCATACTCTCTCTTTACTTTTAGGCATTATGGTTTGCAATACAGATACTGAGAGGCTATCATGTTTGGTCCTCTATCTACTTTCAGCACACATCTCCATCCTGAGCAATCCCTCCAACCATCATTGACGTAGTGATCCCTTCTCTATTCCAGCTGCCTTCTCCCCAGCTCAGGAGGGAGACTTTCAACCATGGAGCAATCTTCCTGGCCTTTGTCTCTACTATCCTTGGGTGTCAGTCTTGTATTATGTTACTTTATATTCCACAAATTAGTGCAGTCATTATATGTCTGTCCCTCTCTTTTTGACTCATTTCACTTAGCATGATACTCTCCATATTCATCCACTTATAAGCAAATTTCATAACTTTCCTAATTGCTGCATAATATTCCATTGTGTAGATGTACCAAAGTTTCCTTAACCAGTTGTCTGTCTTCGAGCACTCAGACCCCAGAATTATTATATGACTGTGTCGTAGAACCAAATGTGCCTTGTCCCTTTCAGACATCCTGCCCAGAGCACAGTGAATGTTCCAGCCACGTTTGGTGCTGCACTGTTACTTTCACACAGATGCTCCTTAAAGGATGACTCTTTGCCCTTACATCAGAGACAGAGATTGGGAGAAAGAAGAACTCTCAGGATCTCATCAGGAATTTATGCAGTGTCCTTGCCAGTGGGCATTTGAAGTGGTGGTCCATCCTATGCAGGTGCAAAGATCATCCCCTGTCTAATTAAGCTGGGAAAAAGGCCCAGCAGAGTTGGCTGGCATAAGCAAATGGGAATATGCACATTTTTCTTCTGAGGGGTTGTGACTGAGAAGGCTGTAGAGAAGAATGGGTCTGGGCATGGATGGACCTTGCTTCTGTCTCAAGGGCAGTGAACATTTTCTTTAGTTCCTTCATTTCTTCCCTGTGGTTCTAGGGCTGGGGTGGTGCCTTCTTCAGGGTGGCCGAGTAAGTGCAGACACAGCCCCACCCACTCTGTGGGCTTGAGCATCATCAAATAAGACTTAGTTTTAGATAGCTCAGCCTAACCCTGGCTCTGGGCACTACTTGCTGGTATTATCTCCTGAAGGATGGGTCCCCCAAATGGACTCTGCACTCAGCCTTCAGATGGATAAGTGGCACAAGGCCGGGAGTGTAGGAGGGTGTGGATGGCAGCTGGAGAGCACCTGGACAGAGCTAGTCTGCTAGGTGCTTGACCTTTGATTTAATTAATGAACCAATAGTGGCCTTGCTTTTCTACATGACACCCCCACCCTCTCCACAGCATCTGTTCCCAAAGTGACCTCAACAGTGCATGTGCTCCATGCACTCAGTGAGTCCTGACGGCAGAGAAGCAAAGACCCTGGCCTCTGGGTTTGCCTGCCCATCCAAATGCCAATTTCTATTCTAATGTCCCCTTCTAATGCTGCAGTTGCTGTCTGGACATGGTCCTGGAGTGACATCCACTGGGTCTCTCCTGCTCAGAGTGCCTGGCTCCGTTTTCTGGCCTCTCTCTGCTCCACCTCACCCTGGTATACTGAGCTTCCCAGCAGCAAACCCTTCTCCTCCCAACTGCCTGGCCACTGTCTCCGAACAACTGTCTATGTAGATCCCCTGCGGAGATCCAAGGGAGTGAACTTTATGGTGGCCCCTTTCCCAGACTCTTCATTTGTTCTTGTCTGTAATAATTTGCAAAGCTGGGCTCCTGGCTTCTCTGATGCCAAGGCATCCTTCTCACCTTTGCATCTGTGCCAGCTCCCCATGCTGTCTTGGGGACATGTGATAGCCGTCAGTCAGGCTTCTGATTCTGTGGGTAGAGAATTCTGATGGGCCCAGAAGGGACAATGTGTTTCTATTCTGTGAAATCTGGGGTCCTTGGGAAGACTCGCAGGCAGGTCCTGCAGTCATCTGCAGACTGGTCACTTATAGGAATGGAGGACATCAGCAGGGAAATCAGGATGGGGTGCTCCCTGCATCTGGTTTCCCAGGATACTGTTCTGTGCTACTGCACAGCAAGGCAGGAGTTTCCTAAGAACTGGGTGGAAACGTCATCACCTTTCACGACCAAGTTTAGAAGACCTTTGGCCACAGAGCTTTCCAGGTTCAAAACAGTGGAAACTCAAACCCCAACATTTTCCATGGAAGAGTGTTGAGGTCACTTTGGGAACAGATGCTGTGGAGAGGGTGGGGGTGTCATGTAGAAAAGCAAAGCCACTATTGGTTCATTAATTAAATCAAAGGTCAAGCACCTAGCATATGTTAGACATCAGTTAGCCACCAAGGAAGCATCAGCAAACACCCCCGGAATACTTCCTCTGTGGGGGAGGGGGGAGGCAGAGAGAAAGGGTGAGGTCCAGCCTGTGTGAGCAGCATCTCTCCTCAGGCCTTGGCTGAAAATAAACCATCTTTGTTGGAAGGTCTCTGAATTCATGAGCAAGGACTTGGCCAGGGATTATCTCATCACTCCTTTCCCCTCTCTCCTTCACTGGTTTCCTGGTTTTAGAATAATACACCACAAAGAATATGCCCAAAGCTTGTCCTTCTGCAGACTCCTTGGCCTTCCCCAGGACCCACATAACGCTTGATGAGTGAGTCCTCACCCAGTCTCACGGTGCTCCTGACACACTTGGATGCTCCCTCACTTGCCTCACTCACTCTCATCTTCCCCACTCTGACTTATTCATTCTTTCAACACACAGTGTTAGTCAGTTTGGGTGCTGGCTGCAGTATATGGCTCAGCAGTCACAGAGAGTCTTTTTTTTTGACTTTCAGAATCTTGGGCAAGATCCCCAGATCATTATAGACTGTGTCCTGCAGCTTTGGGGCAGATCTGGTCTCCTGAATCCAGGGGAAAGCAAAACAGCCCTGTGAGGTAGGAGAAAAGGGAAAAGGGCACAGGGTAGAGAGCCACTGGGGAGCTGCTGGGGTTGTGGAGAACAAAAACCTTGTCCTACCCAACACATGGGTGCCATAGCCAGCTTGAAAAGGATGTCGTGGGGATTCGGTGAAGTATTAAATGAAGTGATGGGGGTGAAGGGGGGACTGTCAGGTGAGATTAGAGACATGGCCCTAAAGAAAGGGAATCAAGGGCTGAATTGGAGAGGGCACTTTTCTTACACAAAGCTAACCCAGGTTCCATCCCGAACACCCCATATGGTTTTCTGAGCCCTGCCAGGAGTCATCTCTGAGCACATTTGGGTATGGCCCCCTAAAAAGCAAAAAAAAAAGGGGAATCATCAATGTGGGATGTCAGGATGATGGTACTATATAATCTAGATGTCCTAGGCTCTGAAGTACCAGGGCATCAGAAGAGCATTCCTTTCTTCATTTCAATGGCCCACATTCTTGGAACATGGTAGAGAAATGCTCACCCATCCCCCTTTAAAGGAAAGGTTTCTGCTTTTCTCTGGAATCCTTCTTTAGGAACCCTCACCCATAATCTGGAAGTTTCCCTGCCTTCCTTTCCCTTTCCTTCAATAGTATTTTCTGAATATGAACCTTTGATCTGCAGTCTTGACTGTTTGAACCCAAGAGCCTGAGCACCACAGCTGCTGTAATGGTGGCACATCACACAGGATTTAGCCTGCCTTACACAGGGCTGGAGTCACCTTTGGCAGTCTGGGATGCCCAGGGTTCTCTTCTCAAAGCTGATGACTTTCAAAGAACCAAATAAAAGCAAAGCATTATAAAGGAAGGCAATTATACTGAAATCTAATTCTCAAAACATTTCAGAGACAACTTTGAGCTTTGGTAGTAGATGTTTCTTCATGGACATGGGCAAGAGTCTGCCTGGTTCTCAGGAGGCCTCACCTCAAAGGAGAGAAAGTGAAAGGACGTTTTTGTGATGTCTCAGCACCTGTGACCTGAGAACACCACTGCCTTCCTTCTTCAGGTAGATAGGGAAAGGCCCTAGACAATAAAACTCAGTTAACAAAATTTCTGGGAGGAAAATTCCAAGGCTGATCCATTTTGTGGATATAGATAAGACCTTGACCAGTGGGCCCTAATGAGATTGGACCCCTCCCCATGAAAGAAATTCCTTGAATACCCTAACTTTGGTGATTCAGCCCAAAGAAGACCATCACCACTCCCAACCTCCCTGGCAACCTCCTTAGCAATGGACTTTTACCTAGGAAAAAGCCCACATGGGAGCTGGTTGGAGAAACCCTATAAAAGCCAAAGGAAGGGCACACATATGTTGCCCTAACCCATGTGCTGCTTGCGCCCATGTGGTCGAGCACATGTGGTGCCTGAGCACATGTGTCAACCGCATCTCCCCTCTTGAGATGTGTACTTTCATGCTTTTGTGTCTAATGCTGGGATATGTGTAGGGGCTCTCTCCACTCTTAGAGAAGCCAGTGTCCTCTCTCAAGTATCTCTCTCTCTCTCTCTCTCTCTCTCTCTCTCTCTCTCCCTCCACACCTTAAAAACCCTCCAAATAAAATCTATTTATTTCACTGCTTGTCTACTCCTGAAATTCCTTTCTGCGAGGTGAGACAAGAACCCAGTAACCCTGGGTCCCGGGTGGCAGAGGCAGATTGGGAGAAAGTTACTGTCTTTCTCCACCCCGCTTCACATAAGTCACCCATGGGAACCACCCACATCAAGGGGACAGTGGGACTGCCAACCTGCTTGTGTTTTTTGAGGGAATAAAGAGTCAGTCAGTCCTGAAAGGCCAGAAAAAAATTTCCCTTTCCAGATTCAGGTGTCTACCTGGAACTTCCTTGGGGATGGGAGAGGAGTTTGGGAGTGGGGCTTGTAACTAATGTGAGTTTGTCTAGGGAATGTTCCAGAATTTTCTCTGCTGCAGCTGCCAGCCACCCAGAACAGGGCCTCACTTTGCTAGGACTCACAGGATTCAGTTTCTTTCAGCAAGAGCAAGCAAGACGACCCTTCCTCCCCTGAGACTGAATTTACCCCTGCTCTGGGGCTCTGAACAGCCTCCAGTTACACTGCAGCCGGTTAGGGCATGGGTTTCAGCTGCATTTTCAAATTTTTCTCTTCATTTGCACCGAAACCTGAGAAGCTTCTGGGGTCTGATTGCATCATTAATCATTGTGGTACTGGTGGTGCTTGCATTCCCCAATGGGAATCTGTCTTTGTGTTCTTTGTTTCTTTTCTCTCCTTGGATATTCACCCCAGCCTCTGAATGGGGATTAGTCAGTCCCCTTTCACACACCCCCTCCTCCTCCCAACTCCCCCAAATCTCACAAGTGGACCCCTGCAATGAAATATTACATTTTTATCCCTAGGATGGGACTGGGATAGGTGTCAGCACAGCACAACTTAACACAACACAACACAGCGCGCGCGCGCGCGCGCGCACACACACACACACACACACACACACACACACTTCTTTTGTTCTTCTCTTAAGAACTGGTTGGCTTACTGCAAAAGTGCTAATTAATCAGGCCAAGATTCAACTGGCAGGGAAAATTGCCAGAGACAAACGGTTTGGGGAGGAAAAGGCTTTAAAATTGTGTTGACCATATTATTTTCCTTTCTTTTTCCATCAAAACTTTCAGCAACGAGAACTGGAGGCCTTGGTTTGCAAAGGCACCAAAAGCTGCACTCCAGCTACACGTTGCCTGGGGCTGGAACTCAGCCTAGTCTTTCGCCTTTGGCCAGATCAGATCTGCTCCTTCACTTCCCGTGCTCTAGCAGAGAACTGAGCGGCCAACTGGGGAGACGCCCTGCCTCCTACCCACTGCAGGGCAAGCCCACATGCTCCTGGACAAGTCAGGTCCCCCCACTTGACCGCTCAGGGGATTCTGGACCTTTCTCTTTCCAGACCCGGGAGGTTCTGGTGCTCTCCTCTTTCTTGTGAAAGCTCCCAGTTGCCTAAGGCCTGGCCTGTGCCCTAAGCTCTAAGGAAGCCACACTGTTCTTCCAGAATCGCTGTCCCTTAGCTTCATCATTCACCTTGGGGACTTCTGAGCCTCAGTGGATGGGATGGTAGGAGTCTGCCAGAAACACACACACATCGACTGGGTCCGAGCTTGTGGGCCCCTGCATCCGCATTCAGGAGCAGTTTCTGCATGAGGACTGAGGTGGGCGTTCCCCACCTCTGCTGAGTCTTCATATTAGCATAACTAAAAGGGCTCTCAGGACTTTGCTGGGAACAAAGGGAATGGCACCAGGAGGTTAATTCCACTCCCCTTTCCTAACACACAAAGAGCTGGTGAGTTTTCAATGGTGCCTGGAGGCCCTGGGACCTTTTAGGGATTCTGGGTGGGCTGGACTGAGTCCTGCAGCACTGCCAGGCACTGTGGTGCTGGGGATGAACTCTGGGCCTGGCCTCAAGGAGGGCAGCTGAAGCGGGGGCATCTGCAGGAAAGATGCTCAGTGGGCCTGAGAACTCCCTTCCTACTGGGTCTTGCTGAAGCGGAATTTCACTTACACTGCAAGGAAAATTCATAACCCTGTCCCCATTCAGTCCCATTCTCAACCCTCCAAAGGACCTGGCCATCTTTTTGTCTCTTCCTCCAGTATTCCTCTGTTCTTTCTGCCCCCTTCTGGAGGGACAGTTCAATGTCCACTGACTCATCTGCCACAGGCTGTCCTAGAAGAAATCTGTGTAGGGCCACAGCTGGGCATCTTTCCTGCAGAGCAGGTGCCAGTGAGCTGGTAATTCTCATGAGGATGGTCTCTGTGTTAGTCCACAGTTCCCAGGTTCTTCAATATTTTCAAGAATGAAATATTGAGTAATAAAGATGCTCAGAGTTATAAAGTTGAAAAGATTATTGGAAAATAGAAGAGAAAGAGAAAGGAGCTCCCATGTGGGGAGGAACTTCGTAGAGGACCAACTTAAGTATAGCTCATTTTGTGTTATTCTTTTTATAAGAAAACTGTGTCTTGTGTTACTTGTCAAGCAACTAGAATGTTGCAGAGAATCGGGACCCGACAGAGAGGTCTGGCTGGGTTAGGTCTTTTGGATCCTCTAGTTGACCTTAGCTATTGCCCATTATCTCTTAGTGAACCTTAGCTCTGGGTCAGAACTATGGTCTTGGGAAATTGTTAACCTAATTTCCTCAGGAAGACCCCAAGCTTTGGCAGGGATGTTTAAAATATAAAATGAAGACAGCTAAAATGGTGCTGCTCACAGAAATTGGCAAGGGGAAGTAAGAGGTTTCCTTATTCACGGCATCTAGTTTTAGCCCTGGGAATGCCAGAGAACGGACTGGGAGTTCTCTAACTGTGCACCTATCATTGTCCTTGAGTTGGGCATTCCTGGTCCCCTAGGAGCTATGTAACCTGAGGGGAAGTAGTAAGAATCACCAGGTAAAGTACAGAACATGTGAGGCACATCTTCAGTCCAGTAAAGAATCTTTGTCCTGAAGTTCTGGGTTCTCTTCTTCCAGACTTCTTTGGCCATCCATTCTCAGTGATTTCATAGAGCACCAAGGACAGAGGAAGAGTGTGTCATATGCTATGTGGAAGAGTGAAGACCCACAACCCTATCATAAAAGCCTAGTAGATCCATCTGAAAAAGTAAGGAGTTCGATCTGATGTTTCTGACGTTCCCAACACATGGTCCACTATGGTAGGTTTTTGAAAGTGTGTACGTGCGTGCGTGCGTGCGTGTGTGTGTGTGTGTGCGTGCGTTGTGTGTGTGTTGATAAGTGCTTCACAATCAGGAGAGTGACTGCCTGGTGATGGGAGGCTGAGAGATGGCAGCGCCCCTCTGCTCACAGGTTTCTGAGATATTCCTCTTTTCTGGGGGGATATAATGCAATGATATTCCAGTGACTGTAGTTACATTCCTGGGGGATTTGCTTGGTTCATTGAGCAAAATGATTTACTCTGATGGAGATTATTTGCTGCTCAACCCTTCATGATGCACCATCAAGCACACTTTCTCTGTGGAGAACACACAGTTGAGGAGGAATCCCTGCTTTGTGACACTCCCCACCCATCAGACCCACTTCCCTGCCCCTTCTTTCTGGCCCTTCTCCCTCTCTTCCTATGGACACTGTGCCAAACACTGATGTTATAATTCTAACCAAAGTGCTCACCTTTAGACTCATGATTTAGTAACACCTATGCACATCCGACAAATGACAGGTGTGTAATTTTGGTTTGCAATACATACATATATATATATATACACATATACATACATATATATATATATATCCTGTCCCCAATATATGTCTTAACCTCATACAATTTAATGAAGTTCAGTGAAAATTTGTTTGAGATCCAGAACAACATAAATCAGCCTGTGTTTTATAGCAAACTCTGGAAATGAACGAATGTTGCATCAGAGCTGCAGATTTCCAAGTGCCATCTTTATTTGGCATGTAGAAATTTAGTTTGCTTTTTATTGGGGTGAGGGGTTCTCCAGAGCTATGTATGAGTGCTTCTTGGACATTGTCCATCCTTGAATGAGTGAATGAGGACGTGACATCAGGAGCATATCTGTTAGAATTTACTCAAAGAGGTCATAGCCTCTTAAACTCCTAGGTGAGTGTGTATTCAGAATAAGCATGGTCATTGGCAAACTGAAAGCTTCCTTTCCGGTAGAAATGATCTGTTTTCCTCTTATTTCTGTTGCTCCTAGCAAGAGTCTGGCTACATAAAAATGGCACAGTGACCACTAGAGATTGAAGGACGCTTTTCTAAGTACTGGATCCTGCTTAGCACAGAGTGGAAATGCCAGTGTGAAAATTGTCCGATGACAAGGATTAACTAAAAATTGATTCTGATTTGCACTGCCATGGTGTATGTGTGTGATGGAGCCGGACAGTAAGGGGGTCAAGAAGGTGTTGATGCCATGTCATCCATTTCCCAGTATAAGTGGACTTCTGAGTCACTGGGAAGGAGAGAGCTGCTTTTAGAGGATGTGAATCAGATTTATACCCCAATGGAGAGTTCTTATTGCCCATAAAACAAACCTTTAGCACAGCATCTTTGCCTCTTGTCACCTGCCCAATTAGATGGGGTGGTTTTTCTGGAGCTTTGGGTCTAATTCTGACTTGGACTGTGTCAGTAGCTGCATTTGGCTGGAACGTTTTAAATGTTTAATAAATAATAATGATTATCCTGATAATAGGCCTTCTGCTTACTAACAGCTTCAGTCCTCCCCCCTCCCACGTGCTGCCAGTTCTTTCTTTGGGTTCCTTCCCTCCCCTTTGCCTTCCTCCATCACACCTCAGTGACCACAATTCGAATGGATTCAGACCTTGCCCAGTCTCCCAGCTGTACTTACTCTTCCTGAATTCTCTTCAGCTGTTGGAGACTCAGAATTTCTTGAAAGATCCTTACTCTTTGCTTTGCCATCTTGGTGGCTGACCAAGGGATGCAAGCTAGCACATTTCACAGAACTACCTGGAGGCAGGTCAGGCACCTTTGCCATGGATGCTGAATGTAACTGTATTTCCTGAGATGTTCAGAGCAAGCCCCATCTTGGAGCACCCAGCAGGCAGCAGCCGAAGGACCTGCACTTTCTCCCTTGTCTCCATGGGGAGTAATGTTAATAATTATCCAGAGTCCTGCTGCCTTCATTCCAAGACTGTGTGAATAGTTTATAATTAGCTGGTTCTATGTTGAAAACAGTGTTATTATTTCCCCCCTAAGTAGAAGCTCTCTCACAAATTGAATGATGGGAGGCTACAATTTAGGATTTGCGGAAGTTGCTGATTTCTAAAAATTTTGGAACCTGATTAGGTAAAGTTTTAGAAAATTTTGTACTGGATTCTCTCCATCTGTGTGTTGTGTAGTGATCTGAGGTTGATGGATCTCTATATAGGCCAGGTTTTGTGCTACTCAAATAAGAAGTTGTGTTGGATCAAACTCATAACCTTGAATGTGCAAGACATACTCTTCATCCTTCTGAAATAACTTTCTGGCCCCTAGATAAAGTTTTTTAAAAATAATTTTTAAAACTTTAATTTTAATAATTTTTTAAAATTTTAAAATAATTTTAAAAATTAAGTCACAATTATGACTTGTGTCCATACTAGATTTTCAAGAATACAATATTCCAACACTAATCCCCCACCAATGTCAACTTTCCTCCACCAATGTCATCAGATTTTCTTCTCCTGAACCAGTCTTCCTCCTTAACAGGGATGTTTTTAAAGATTAAATACTGTAGTTTGGATAGCACAGCGGGGCTGGAGCAATAGCACAGCGGGTAGGGCATTTGCTTGCATGCGGCTGACACAAGTTCAATTCCTCCGTCCCTCTTGGAGAGCCCGGCAAGCTACTGAGAGTATTCTGCCCTCACAGCAGAGCCTGGCAAGCTCCCAGTGGCGTATTGGTTATGCCAAAAACAGTAACAACAAGTCTCACAATGGAGACGTTACTGGTGTTCGCTCAAGCAAATCAATGAACAATGGGAGGACAGAGCTACAGTGCTACAGTTTGGGTCCCGTGCTTCCTATTTTGCTGACTCTACCCTATGACTATGTCTAAGGTCTCAAATTCTTGCCCATATTATCTTGTGCCTGCCTCTTTTAACACCATCATCCATTTCCTCTTTCTCTAATCTTTTAGTTACTGTGATCTAGGGCAAAAGGTTTGTTCCACTTTGGTACCTTGCATTTCCTATTCATGTTATTCTATACATCACAGATAAGTGATTTCACTTGACATTTGATCTTCGTCTGAGTTCACTTAACACAATATCCTCCAGTTCCATCCAAGTTGCAGCAAATTGCATGATTTCATCATTTCTTGTAACTGCAGAGTAGTCCATTGTGTATCTAGCCACAGCTGCATTATCCACTCCTCTGTCACTGGACACCTTAGTTGATTTCATATCTTAGCTATTGTACTCAGTGTTGCAATGAACAATAATGAGCATATATCCTTTTTAATGTATTTCTGTCTTGGGGTTAGGTAACAAGAAGCAGGATGCTGTGTCCTATGGAAGCTCTATTCTTTACTGAGAAATTTCCACATGTTTTTCCACAGAAGTTGGACCAGAAAACAATCCCACCAGCAGTGGATAACAGTTCCTTTTTCACTGCATCCCCACCAACACAGGATGTATCCAGCCTTTTTGATATGTGCTCATCTCTCTGGTGTGAGATGCTATCTCATTATCATCTTGATTTGGATTTCCCTGGTAATAAACATGTTTCAAATGAACACATTTCAAGTACCCACTGGGCATTCATCTGTTTTTTCTTTTCCAGAAAAGTGCCTCTTCATATATTCTTCCCAGTTTTTGATAGAGGTTGGGAATTTTGTTTTTATGTTTGTGAGTGCTTTGTATATCTTTAACGTTAGCCTTTTATCTGGTGTGCTGAGTGGCAGTATTCTTCCCTATTTCATAGGGTATCTTTTAGTTTTAGTCTGTGTTTCTTTTGCCATGCAGAATTTTTTTAATTTGATGTAGGTCCATTTTTCTCATTTTTTTCCTGTTATCTTTGCCAGTGAAATCATATCAATGAAAATACCTTTGAGATCCAAGTCCTGGAACATTCTGATTAAAACATTTAAAAATGTTTTACATTTTAAAAAATTTTGGTCTGATATCAAAGTCTTTGAGATTCTTAATTGTAATCCATTAGTCAGAGAGTCTATCTTTGTTCCAGTACCATGCTGTTTTTTTTTTTTAAAGATATTTATTTATTTATTTATTGAATCACCGTGAGAACAGTCACAAAGCCTTTCAGTTCAAGTCTTGGTCGGTCATACAATGATCAAACACCCGTCCCTTCACCAGTGCACATTTTCCACCACCAAGAACCCCAGTATACTCCCCTCCCACTCACCCCCTGCCTGTGTGGCAGATTTCCACTTTACTCTCTATCTCTCTCTCTACGTTGATCATATTCAATATTACAACAAAAGACCCAACATTGTTATTTGGAATTTTCCCCAACACTCAGACCTGCCACAAGGACATCATTAGATAATTTGTTTTCTATTGCTGATTATGAAGAGCCTTTGTTGTTTTGTGGCCACAACAGCAGCCACGTGAATTTGTATTTCTGATATTTTAGTAATAAAACTAGAGGGAATTACTGCCAGAAGCCCCTGGGTTCCGAGATTGGTATGTGTGCCTCTGGGTTCATGGTTGGTCAGAAACCGGAGGAGGAGTTTGAGGGTGGCATCCCAGAGCATTGTCATGGCGGGGAGCAGGACCAATTCCACCCCCCATCCCACGAGGCCCCATGTGCCTCGTCAAATTAGTCTCATACCTGGCTGTTCATTTGGCTCTAAAAGATGCGGGCCACCATGTCGCCACCGCAAAGGGGAGCAGTGAGGTGACAGACACCCTTCCCCTCCAAGAGCAGCATAGCACCATAGTTAAATACACAATCCAGATATTTTTCAGTTGGGCATTATCTTTTGCTCAGATTTTCCCACCACCACTCAAGCCTGATTTTCAGGACAAATGCTAGATCATTTACTTTCCATTGATCACTTTGTATATCAGGCCCCGTTGCAGTTTGAAAAAAAGTTCTGATACCCGCATGCCAGAGCCATGCTTGTAGAAGCTCATGATCACCGGGATTCGACCTGGAGAAGGCGGGGAGACAGCATCTACCCCATCTAGGACCTCCCGGTAATATCAGCTCTGGTTGGAGCCCGGAGAATTCTTCGGGAGCTGTGGGGCCCTCCAGCCAGTTTTTTGCTTCGCTACTGTGTGCTATAAGATGGCGCTGGGGTCGGGTTGTGAGTGTGACTTCCGAAATCAGAGGTTGTCTAGGAGCCAGGGCAGCCCCGTTGCAGTTTGGAAAAAAGTCCTGGTACCTGCATGCCAGAGCTACGCTTGTAGAAGCTCATGGTCACCGGGATTCCATCTGGAGAAGGCACGTGCTGTTTTTATTATTATGGCTTTATTATATAGTTTCAAGCCAAGTATTGGAATACTTCCAATTACTTATTTCTCAGTGTGGTTTTGGCTATTCGGGGAGTTTTTTTTTCTTTTTAAATTTTTATTAGTGAAACACCATGAGGTACAGTTGTAGATGTACAAATTTTTGTGCTTGGGTTTCAGTTATACAATGATTGAGTACCCATCCCTCCACCAGTGCCCATTCTCCCACCTCCAGTGCTCCCGGTATCCCTACCACCCCTCATTCTTCCCATCCCATCCTGACTCTGTGGCACTCCTTTTGTGTTCACTCCTTTTGGGTGCTGTGGTTTGCAAAAGAGGCATTGAGTGGCAATCATGTTCGATCTATTGTCTACTTCAGCAGGTGTCTCTCATCCTGGGAGGATCCTCCCAACACCCTTTATTTGGAGCTCACTTCTCTATCTGAGCTGCTTTTTCCCCAGCATGTGTGGTTGGCCTCAAAGCCATGGAGTGAACCTCCTGGTACTTATCTTGGCTATTCTTGGGAGTTAGTCTCCTATTTTGTTAATTTATAATATTCGGGGAATTTTATGTTTCTATATGTTCTTTATTAGCAATTGAGTTTCCTAAAGAATGTCATCACAATTTTGATGGGTCACATCTATGTAATAACTTAGCTAGGATTATCATTTGAAAAATATTGATTCTTCAATTCCATGAGCATGTAATATGTTTCCATTTCCTGAGGCCCACCTCTGTTTCTTTCATAAATCACTTATAGTTTTCATGATAAAGTGTTTTACATTTTTTGATGATTCCTAGATACTTGGTGTTTTAGGACAGTTTTAATGGAGTGGTATTTTTTGACCTCTTTCTTTTCTAGTTCATTATTTGCATATAGGAATGCAACAGATTTTAGTGGGGAGGGTACTGACTCTGTAGACTGCTAGTTTGCTGTATTGGCTTATTATTTCTAAAGATTTTTTGGCAAACTCTTTAGGGTATTTTATCATGTATTCTGCAAAAGGTGTTAGTTAGACTTTTCCTTCTGGATCCCTTTGATTTTATTTTCTTTCCTGATTGCTAGAATTTCAAACATGATATTGAATAAAGGTGGAGACAGATGGATATGCTTGCCCTGTGTCTGATCTCAGTGTGAATGTTTTCAGCTTTACACCATTGAGATTGCTATTGGCTGCAGGATTGTTATAGCTGATACTTTCTTGAGAAAATTTTTTCTATTCCTATTTTGTTCAGGTTTTATTTTATCATAAATTAATGTTGGATCTTGTCAAAGCTTTCTCAGCATTAAAATATAATTGTATAGTTTTTATCTTTTCTTTTACCAATATGGTGTTTTACATTGATTGAGTTACAAATATTAAACCATCCTTGCATTCTTTAGCTAAAGTTATAAGAGAAAACATTGTAAGGCTTTAACAAATCTGGCTGTTATTATAGTGATAATCAAATCTTTCAGGTTCTTAAGTATTTTCTAGATGAACAATGCATTTTATCTTCATTTGAGATATATATGAGATATTGTGTGTTGTGATTAAATTAATGTCAATTTAGTTGGGACTTGCACACAGATGTTTGTTCAAGTGTGTTAGAAGTGTTTTGTGAGAATGTTTTATTGTGTTAGCTTTTGGTCCACACTTAACTGTGCTCAGAGTTTACTCATGGTTGTTCGCTCAGGAATTACTCCTGGTAGGCTCAGGGTACCATAAGGGATGCTAGGGATCAAACTCAGGCAAAGTGTCCTACACACTGTGCTATTGTTCCTGCCCCACAAGAATGGTTTTAAAGCATATTGCTATGTCTTTTGTTAGTGGACTTCGTGTAACTGCTTGAAGACCCAAATAGATTAAAAGATTCATTCTCATATCAGGAAGAAAATTATTCCTTCAGGAAGGCTATGAAATCAGGATATCAACTCTTCTTGATTCTACAGTAATTTCTACTCCACAGATTTTGGACTGAGCAGCCTCCATGATCACATGTGCCAGTACCTTGCATTTTTTTCTCTCTCTATTTTTTTCTTTCCCTCTACATATATCTCTCTTTCTCTATAAATCTCTGCATTTCTATTTATCTATCTAGACATATATCTCTTATTATTTATACCTACTATGGGTAGATATAGGTAGATAAGCTGTAGGTACAGAATTTTGTCTATTATCAATCAATCAGTCAGCCATATCTTCTCTTGGCTCTATCTGGAGAATCATACTGATATACTGTGTAACTTTATGGAAAAAGCTCTGAACTCAAGTTAGACCTCTAGAACTTCTCCCCTATTTTTACTTTGAACTTTGATGTTATCACATAGAAAATGTGACACTATTCTCTCTGGTTGTTTGAGCACCTAGTAATCAAATAAATAAAAGGTAAAGGTAAAGGCCCTCCCGTTGATCGTCGATTTGCTCGAGCGGGCCCAGTAACATCTCCATTGGAGACTTGGTTGTTACTGTGTCTGGCATATCGAATACTCTCGGTAGCTTGCCGGGCTCTCCGAGAGGGGCGGAGGAATCGAACTCGGGTCGGCCATGTTGGCCGCTTGTAAGGCGAACGTCCTACCCGCTGTGCTATCGCTCCAGCCAATCAAATAAATATTTGATTTAATTTGAATACATTAATGATTCCTTCTGTACAGCACCAGAGCAAGCATACAGGAAAAAAGGTTGCTTTCTCTTGTCCCATGAACGGGGGGGAAAGGAAGCTGGAGCAGAGAAGGGATCACCAAGAAAACAATGGTTGGAAGGATCATTTGGGATGGGAGATGTGTGCTGAAAGTAGATAAAGGACCAAAAGTGATACCCTCAGTACCTGTAGGAAAAACCTCCAAAGCTGTGTTACATGGCTAGGTAAGCATTAAGACAGCAGTTGCATTAAAGCTTTTGGTCAAATGAATCTCTTTCCCTCTTTCTCTTTTTCTTTCTTTCTTTCTTTCTTTCTTTCTTTCTTTCTTTCTTTCTTCCTTTCTGTCTGTCTGTCTTTCTTTCTTTATTTCTTTCTCAAATAACTTTAAGAAAGGGAGATTTTCTTGGATTATCTGGGCATGTCCAAAGGAACATGAGGTGCAAGGTAGCCCACACTAGGCTATGTCCAAATGTGTGGAAAGTGCTGGTAGCATTGTGAGTGGGAACTTTTCACATTCATAATGACGCCTCAATTCTGGTGACAAGCGGGCATACCCTATCAGTGCTCAGTGCTCAGAAAGTTAAGTGGAGAGAGTTTCACTGGAACCGATGTTGGTGGGCCCCATGGGTGACTTATGTGAAATGGGGAGAAGAAAGATGGTCACTTTCTCCCCAACCGCCTCTGTCACCTGGGTCCCAGGGTTACTGGGTTCTTGTCTCATTTTGCAGAATGGAATTTCAGGGGTAGACAAGCAGTGAAGTAAATAGATTTTATTTGGAGGGTTTTTAAGATGTGGAGGGGGAGAGAGAGAGAGAGAGAGAACGAGAGAGAGAGAACGAGAGAGAGAGAGAGAACGAGAGAGAGAGAGAACGAGAGAGAGAGAGAGAGAATGTGGGCTTCTCCAACGGCAGAGAGAGCCCCTGCACACATCCTAACATTAGACACGAAAGCATGAAAGCACACATCTCAAGATGGGAGATGTGAGCACCACATGTGCTCAGCCACGTGGGTGCAAGCAGCACATGGGCTCAGGAAGCATATATGCGCCCTTCCTTTGTTCAAGGTGGCTTTTATAGAGTTTCTCCAACCTGACCCCATGTGGGACCTCTTCCTAGGTACAAGCCTGTTGCTAAGGAGGTTACCTAGGAGATTGGGAGTGATGATGGTCTTCTTTGGGCTGTATCACAAAAGTTAATCAGATTAAGGGAGAGGTCTGAAGGTATCCTTCATGGGGAGGGGGCCAATCTCCTCAGGGTCTGCTGCTCAAGATCTTATCCGTATCCACAAAATGAATCAGCCTTAGAATTTTCCTCCCAGAAGTTTTGCTGACCTGTTTCATTGTCCATTGCCTTCCCTATCTACCTGCTCACAACAGTACCAGGGCCAGTGTGTGTGTGTGTGTGTGTGTGTGTGTGTGTGTGTGTGTGTGTGTGTGGCGTGTGTGTGTGCGTTCTATGATGTTTGCCAAGGAAGCCTACTGTTTGGAAGTGCTTACATTGAGTCAATGTTGGTCTTTATAACCCTTGGTTAAAGGAATTGCCTAGGCAGGAGAAAGGGGTCTTGGATTTGCACAGACACAATGGATCCAGGCAACATGTCCCCACAGCCTTCACTTCTGTGTGGGCCAGTTCCACTGAGCCCCGTGAATCATGAGCCAGTGCTGGAGAGGAACAGGAGAGAGACTGGGACATGAGCTAGCAGACACTGAGCTTGTGAGAAAGCTGCCGTTCGCCTATGGCCCTTGAGAGTCACTCACAGGGGAAACTGCCCTTCATTCTCAGCCCTCTGCGTTGGCCATATTAGCTACACTTCCTAAGTGAGACTCAAAGAGAGGCAGAGATTTGCCAACATCACACAGCAAGTAAATGCACATCTGGGAACTGAGAAACCTATGCTGGGACCTCTATTTCCCGCTGTCCAGGGGAGCTTTGCCTGAAGGGACAGTCTCTTGGGGCAACTTTGAAAAGGCTGCTTGTGGTTAAGGCATATGCTTCAGAGGCAATGCCTGGAAACATCCCATTTTTCCAATATAGCTTCTCTTGGTAGCAGATGCTGAACTTGATGCTGTGAACACTAAGACAAGCAGCTGTGATCCCTGTCTGTGCAGCCTCCAGGGTGCAGGGGAGGGATAGGAAGAGAGCAGGAAATTGCTCAAAGATGGAGTTGATTGTGGTTGTGACTGCCCAGGGCAAGGCTGTTCCTACACAGTTGCTGGGTGAGAGCCGAGACCTGCAGGAAGAGCTGGAAGGAGCCAGGGGAGTGGTGAGAAGGGGACTTTCTGGGGCGGGGGGGGGGGGGGGGGGGGGGGGGGGGGGGGGGCTGGGCATGGGGAATGGAGGTCATCCGAATCCCCTGCATTATAATGCAGAATCCCCTGAATCCTGCATTATCATCTCAAGAGCTGAGTCATTCCAACATCTGCAGCCAACTTGCCTGAGACCTGGATTTCCAGAGCAGGCAGAGAATCAGAATTGCCTGGAAGCTTCAAGTGATCAGTTTTGATTTCCCACAAGATCTGACAAGTTTGAATCTCTGGAATGAGCATAAAAGATATGAGGAAGGTGAGGTGGTGTCCATGCCTACCTTCAGTTCTGGTGAAGGTGATGTAAGCAGGTAGGTAGGAAAAGGCCCTGGACAATGAAACAGGTCAGCAAAACTTCTGGGAGGAAAATTCCAAGGCTAATCCACTTTGTGGATATGGCTAAGACCTTGAGCAACAGGACCCTGAGGAGATTGGACCCCTCCCCTTGAAGGAAATTCCTCGAATACCTTCAGACTTCTCCTTTAATTTGATTAACTTTAGTGATTCAGCCCAAAGAAGACCATCACCACTCCCAACCTCCCTGGTAACCTCCTTAGTAATGGGACTTTTACTTAGGAAGAAGCCCCACATGGGGGCAGGTTGGAGAAACCCTATAAAAGCCACCCTGAACAAAGGAAGGACACGCATCTGCTGCCTGAGCCCATGTGCTGCTTGCGCCCACGTGGCTGAGCACATGTGGTGCCCAAGCACATGTGTCGCCCAAGCACATGTGTTGCCCACATCTCCCCTCTTGAGATGTGTGCTTTTATTATTTTGTGTCTAATGCTAGGATGTGTGTAGGGGCTCTCTCCGCCCTTAGAGAAGCCTGCATTCTCTCTTGAGTACATTTCTCTCTCTCTCTCTCTCTCTCTCTCTCTCTCTCTCTCTCTTTCTCTCCCTCCCTCCCTCCCTGCCTCCCTCCCTCCTTCCCTCCCTCCCTCCCTCCCTCCACTCCTTAAAAACCCTCCAAATAAAATCTATTTATTTCATTGCTTGTCTACTCCTGAAATTCCTTTCTGCAAGGCGAGACAAGAACCCAGGAACCCTGAGTCCTAGGTGGCAGAGGCAGATGGGGAGAAAGTGACAGTGTTTCTCCTCCCACTTCACATAAGTCACCTGTAGGGTCCACTGACATCAAAGGGTTTAGAATTCTATGGGCAAGCATAAGGTTCAGTTGGGGCATTAGAGCTAGAGTCAGGACCCAGGCTGCTGGGACCCCTTGAGCAGAAACAGAACCTCAGCAAGAGAGACTGTGCAGGGGCATAAGTAAGAAAAAATCTTCGACTGGGGAATCAGATGTGTGTGGGTATTTAGTGTCTTATGATGTGTCGTGCGGCCGCTTGCAGCCGCGCTGGTCCGGAAAGCATCCTGGAGTGTGGCGACGGCTGGGTAGTGGAAGTAGTGTCCAAGGAGAAGCCGACAAAATCTCAAGGCCGACTTCGTAGGCTGCCACAATGAAGGAAGACAAAATGATCGTCTGTACTTTCAATGCACGTACGCTAGCATCAGATGCATCCATCGAGGACCTGATGGTACAAGCGCAAATGATCAAGTACGACATCTTTGGTCTGACCGAGACAAGAAGGCACGAATGTCACCATGCCGTTTTCGACACTGGAGAAGAATTGTTCCTCGGAACATGCGATAAAAGAGGTGTTGGAAGCGTTGGTGTCCTTGTCAACACAAACTTGGCCAAGAGCATTAATTCATTCGAATGCCTAACAACCCGAATCGGACGTCTACATTTGAATAGATGTGACTCACGGCCTGCAGTTTCTATCTTCGTTGTCTCCGCACCAACATCTCATTATGATGAAAGAGAAATCGAGAAGTTCTACATGGAGCTAGAGAAGTTCTATAAAGAAGACCACACCTTCTACAAGATCATTGTGGGTGATTTTAATGCCAAGATAGGACCGAGAAGATCAGCTGAAGAACTTCACATCGGGACCCATGGCCTAGAATGGAACGAACAGGGTGAGAGACTGTCTGAGTTCATCATGTCGACCAAGACCATTCATGGTAATTCACAGTTCCAGAAGGCAGAATCTAAACGATGGACATGGGAGTCTCCTGGTGGACGATTCCACAACGAAATAGACCACATCATATTCAATCGACGGTTTTGCCTGACTGATGTCGCTGTTGTCCCAAAATTTCGAATGGGATCGGACCACCGTCTCCTTCGTGCAAAATTCTACTTCACAGAGCAGGGAGAAAGGGCTGCAAAGTTCAAAAAGAGAACTCCCAGAATGACCACCAACTGGGAACTCTTTGGTACTATTGCGGCAACATGGGAAGATGCCATTGTTGACAACATTGAGGAGGAATACAATCGACTGGTTCAGCACCTCCATGAATGTGCGAGGAATGCCAAGAGAGAGATAGCCACAAAAAATCGCCTATCTTCGAAAACTCTTGAGCTAATTCGCCAGCGTGGTTTGGCACATGCCTCAGGCAACCGCAAGCTAACGTCTGAGCTTGCAAAGCAGTGCAGAGATGCGATCAAGGAAGACCTCAAAGAGAGAAGAGCAGAAGTACTGGTAGATGCGGCAGAAGCCGGGAAAAGTATTCGTAACGCCCGCCTGTCCTTCGCCAACTATAAGACCAAGATGACTGCCCTCCGATGTCCTGATGGATCCATCACATCCTCCAGAATGGCAATGGAGAAGATTATCCATGACTTCTACTCAAATCTCTTCGATAGCCATGTCCACTTGCCGACATACCAAATTCCACAGGGTGGATATGTCGTTCCCAACGTTCTCCCTTCGGAAATCTGACACGCCATTTCGTCGGTAAAGAAACAAACAGCACCCGGCCCAGACAAGGTCAGACCTGAACACCTGAAGAACCTGCCGTCAGTACTCATCAATACACTGGCTCGGCTCTTCACTCGCTACCTATCTGAATGCAAGGTTCCGTCCCAATGGAAAACCAGCAGAACCGTACTACTGTTCAAGAAGGGAGGCATCCATGACATTGGCAACTATCGCCCGATCTGCCTATTGTCTGTCATCTACAAGTTGTTCACTCGAGTCATCCTAAATAGGATTGGCAGAACACTAGATGAAGGACAACCATGCGAGCAAGCTGGGTTCCACAAAGGATTCAGCACCATCGACCATATCCACATGATAACCAAGCTCATTGAGGTTTCTCGGGAATTCAAGATGCCGCTCTGTTTAACGTTCATTGATTTAAAGAAGGCCTTTGATTCTGTTGAGACGGAAGCGGTCATTGAAGCCCTAGCCAATCAGGGCATTCAAGTCTAATACATCAGGATCCTCCGTGAGCTGTATTGCAGATTCACTACCAGGATCTCACCATTCTACAAAGAAGTGATTGTTGATGTCAAGAGAGGGGTGCGGCAGGGTGATACCATTTCACCGAAACTCTTCAGTGCCACCCTCGAGAACATCATGCAACAACTGGAATGGGAAGGAATGGGAGTGAAGATAGATGGTCGGCAACTACATCACCTCCGCTTTGCTGATGACATTGTTTTAATAACACCAAACATCAGCCAAGCGGCACAAATGCTGGCCGACTTTGACTGTGAGTGTGGAAAGGTAGGACTACAGCTGAATCTTACGAAGACAATGTTTATGAGAAACAGCCTTGTTCCTGAAGCCCCATTCACTCTCAATGGAATGACCATCTCCGAATGCAACAGCTATGTGTACCTAGGTTGAGAGGTCAACATGACAAATGACCTGGCACCTGAGCTGCGCTGGAGGAAGAGAGCGGCTTGGAACACCTTCAAGAACGTCGAAGAAATAGCTAAGAGGACGAAGAACCTCCGGCTCCGGGCACATCTCTTTGATTCCACTGTTCTTCCTGCATTAACATATGCCTCAGAGACCTGGGCCCTACGCAAACAAGATGAGAATGCTATTCAGGTCTCCCAAAGAAGAATAGAAAGAGCTATGCTTGGAATATCATGTTTCACTCAAATGAGAGAAAGAATCCGGAGTTCTGACATCCATCGATGATCAAGAATCAGGGACGCTGTCTCATTTGCCAAGGTGTCGAAAATCAGATGGGCTGGTCACGTAATGAGATTTAAAGAGGACCGCTGGACTAGAGCTGTTATCGACTAGATTCCACGGGATGTCAAAAGACCGCGTGGCAGCCCACCTTCCAGATGGTCAGACTTCTTTGTCAAGATCATGAACGATCGGTTTGAGGCCCTTCATGTTCCCGGAGCGAACAGAAGCCATTGGGCTATAGTAGCATGCGACAGGGACAAATGGAGACGTTACTGGCGCCCGCTCGAGCAACTCGACGACAACGGGAAGTTAAGTGATTAAGTGATTAAGTGGGGAATCAGATTGTGGGTCAGTCTCACCTCCGCTACTCCTAATTCTTGAGTGAAATGAACACAGCCATACACATTTCAGTGTCTGCAGTGCCAGAATTCATCCTGGATTGACCAAGTGCAAGGCAAGCACTTTACCCAAAATCCTATCTTCTCAGTCTGAAAAACCAACTTTTCCCTTTCTGTCTCCTACTTTCCTGGCAGAAATAGCAGGTTCTCAGGGTCTCTCCAACCCCAAATGCCCTTTAGGGGACCTGTCATCAGAATCATCAGAATTAGCAGAGGAAGCCCATGGTATAGCATTTGCCTGACACTCAGGAGCAGTTCAGCAGTTGGTGGCTTGTGTCAATATATTGTATGAAACACTTTGACTGGGTGCTGTTGGGCTGTCATCAGATGCTTCCATCTTGGAGATGAGCCTCTATGCAATAGGAGCTTTTCACACTGGATTGAACGTGATAAATACAAGATGCACACATGACACTCTCCATCTTACCTTCCAAATGTTCTGTTTCCTCCTAAGAGCAGACCTCAGCAGGAACTCAGCCAAAATCCTGGGAAGGAAAGGCATTGTCAAGTCAATCAGAAGGCTTAGAGATCTGGAACTTGGCCAAGCAGGCATTAGCATTAATAGACTAGCATGCTGGGTTCTGGAACCCAGACCTGGCCCCTACGTTACCCAGACACTTCTGAGCCACTTTGGGCAGTCCTGCCAATGGTTGGTGCTGGCAGGTCACAGAAAGGCAGAAAAGAAAGAAATCACCTTTGTTCGTTTTTATATGTATTTTGGACCACATACGATGGTTCTCAGGGCTTGTCTCTGGTTCTGTGCTCAGTGATTACTCCTGGTGGTGCTTGGAGAGCCATATGCAGTGCCAGGATTCAACCTGGATTGGCCAAGTGCAAGGTAAGTACCTTTTCTACTGTCCTATCTTCTCCGTCTGAGAAACCAAGTTGTCCCTTTCTGTCTCCTCCTTCCCTGGCAGATATAAGGGGTTCCTGGGGTCCCTCCAAGCCCAAGTCCCCCTCCCCTCTCCCCCACCAGCTGGTTCCAGGAGCTACAGGGAGAGCAATCCTAGTGCACTAGGTCTCACACTTGGAGTGAGGCTGTCTTGTTCACTGCCAGATGGTGTCATCTGTGAATATTTTTTAATACTCAGGACCCTATTCAAATGAGTTGAGAGATTAGGAAGAGAGAGCCCACACAGGGGCATCAGTGGCCTGTGACTCAATTTACCCTGCCTACTATTTCTCGTACCGGTGAACCCATGGGGGTCAGAGGAGGTCTTCTAGAAGTTATTTCCTTATTATTTGTTTGTCTAGGATTTGGGAAAATAGACACGTAGCTCATCATAAATGCACTCTGGACCCTACTTTCCGGTCTGTTTTGTTTCAAATAAATCCTCCTTGTTCTCAAACAGCGCATTGTTTTTATCTGAGCTCAATAGAACAGTGGTTCAACAAGCAACACCAGTGACAGTGGGTGCTCCCATAAGCTTGGGGGGACAGTGACAGTGGCTCCAGCTTCACAGTTTTCTCTCTTGCTTCTCCAGCTATGTGGGGTATTAGTGAAGCTAATAGTTTCTGGACAACCTTACATGGTATACTTGCATTTTCCAAACCTCTAGCATTTTTGTAGCTGCAGCTCCATTTTTTTGGTGATTGTTATAGTTTTGTTTTGATTGGGAGGCCACATCTGGCTGTGTTCAGGGCTTACTCCTGGTTCTGCGCTCCAGGATCATTCCTGGTGGGCTTGGGGGACCTGTGTGGTGCTGGGGATTGAACCCAGGTCGGCCATGTACAAGATGAGCACCTTACTCACTGCACTCTCTTCCCTGCCCTCAGTGGTCCCATTTTCAATCCTGCTCATCTCATCTCGGCAAAGCCTGGCAAGCTACCCGTGACATATTTAATATGCCAAACACAGTAGCAACAATTGTCACAATGGAGACGTTACTGGGCCCGCTCGAGCAAATTGATGAACAATGGGATGATAGTGCTACAGTGCTACAGTGCTGTTCATCTCACTGGATGCTAAGTGATATGAGCAGCAAACTATGGGCTTTAAGGTGGAGTCGCACGTACATTCGGGTCATGCCACTTACTAGTTGAGCTACTTGCTGCTGCAACAAGCAGAGCCCGGCAGGCCAAAACTCGAACGATACCGAGACACTTGTCTCTTACTTCCCTCCTGAGCTTCCGTCAGCAGACAGTTCTGCTCCATCAGCTGATTCTACAAGCAGGTTTTTTCTGTTCTGCTTCTCCACATTTTCCTGAAGCGTGGTCTCCTGTTCTGCTGCCCAGGCTCAGGTTTGTGGGAAGAGGAGCAATACTGTGGTGGAGGAAGGCTTCCTGTTGTAAAACCTTTATCTTACAAGTGACACTGGGAATCGGCCAGACTAAGGCCAAAGATGGAGCTTGAGCTATGTAGCACCAATATCCTGCCACAATGTGGCTATAGGTCAAGTATGAGCAAAAATGGACTTGGGGGGGGCGGGGTGAAGTCATCTCTGACTTAGGAGCTTTGAATATGCACCACTCACTTTATGACACCTTCTTATAGGCTTGTACTCAGAGAATGCCAAAGACTCAATGCCCTCACTGGGGCCTTTGGGGGCTCTAGTGACCATGGTGCGAGAAATAGGTTCTGGAGGAGGATCAGCTATGAGGATCAAGAGTTCAGGTTTCAATGAGAACTGGGAACTCCTTTGTCTATTGACATATTTATTAGCTGTTTGTTGAGTTATAGTTATAGGCTGCCTTTCCGTTGGAGTTCTGGATGGGCGGACAGCATATGGGTGGAGCAGGTGGTGACTGAGCAGGGAGACATTCCCTATCCATCACCAAGGATGGACAGGCCTCCAAAGATTGACGAGTCACTGCTTTGAAGGCTCGCTTCTTATCTTGTGTGTCTGGAAATTAGGAGAACCTGGTCTCTGGAGCCCTAAGCGCAAGTTCTCACTTCCAAAGTTGACCCAGGATGGTTTCCATGGCAGTCCATTTAGGTGGCTTTTTGCACTTTCACAGGAAGCAGAGCTGCTGGAGAAAATTTGGGGCCTTCTTCCTGGAAGATTGCATGTCTTTGTTCTCTGTTGCTGTCCCCTACTTGAATAAACAGGACCTCATTATGCTGCATCTGCCTTTCATGTTATAATTTGGATAACAAAAGAGAGGCACAAGATGGATGGGAGCCATTTGATTTCTTGGTTTCATGGCCTGAGCCTGAACTTGCTTCTCAGGCTGATTAATTTGCTCAGGCAGAAACTTGCGAAGTCAACTTGGACTCTGTTCCTGAAAGTGAAATTTGGTCTTATTTTAGCAGCTAACTTACTAACCAACTAACAAAGGAGACAGGTTGATTGCTAATTTTCTCCCTCCTTTCACTCCCCCTTTCTATCCTCTCTTTCTATTGCCTTTCCTTCCTCCTTCCCTCCTTCCTCTCTCCCTGTAAATTCACTGAGCACTGGTGGAGAGCCCTCCTCCAGCTGTGGTTACAGATCTACATAAATAAGATGTAAAACTTGAGCTCAGAATGCTCATAGCCTCGATTTGACAAGGGCCTGAAAAGATGCAGTAAAGAAGGTCTGAGTGTCTGGATGCAGGAAGGGTTCATCTGGCTTCCCTGGAGGCCACTGTAGGAATAACCCAGAAGTAAGCTCAGAAGCATGCACAGGTTCCTGATAGTCATGGTCACGGTCCTCCCATTGTTCAACCATTTGCTGTAGCGGGCCCAGTAATGTCTCCATTGTGAGACTTGTTGTTACTGTGTTTGGCATATCGAATACGTCATGGGTAGCTTGCCAGGCTCTGCTGTGCGGGCTAGATACTCTCGGTAGCTTGCCGGGCTCTCCAAGAGGGGAGGAGGAATCGAACTCTGTCGACACTGGAGAGAAGAGGGGAGTCCGCAACGTCTCCTCCCCCAGGCCAGTTTGGGCTCTGGGCATATAAGCTTGGACAAGAGACAGCAAGCAACTTCAGTGACTGTAAATCCAGTGATGTCCTTTGTGGGTGGGACATTCCATGTTTCACATTAAACTGGACATGGATAGTGGAGAAGAACCTCAAGAAGTCCCCTTCAGTGAGCTGCAGTTTAAGAGAACACTGGCACTCTCACAGCTCTGTCACAGCACTGTTTCCTGGGGGTGTTTTACTCTCAGCCCTGGATCCCAACTTGGTTTCTAGTTGTGTGATGCCTATCTTATCAGTCTCACTCTGCAGCCCCAACTCTCAGCCATGGGTCTGCTGTTGTTTCTGAAGGAAGACCCCTTTCCCATCTGCATGTCTGAGCTCCCCTCACTAACACAGTTCTTGGGTACTTGGGACCCGATAGTAGTGTCCCCACAGTGCAAGCCCTTTCACACCAAGCAAGAGGCACCAGAGAAAAAGGAGAGAGAGAGAACAGAGGGGAATGCCCTGCCACAGAAGCAGGGAGGGATGGGGGGATGGGAGGTAGAAGGGATCCTGGGATCCTTGGTGGTGGGAGATGGGCACTGGTAGAGGGATGGGTATTTGATCATTGTATAATTGAAAACCAAGCACAAAATTTATAAGTCTACAACTGTACCTCATGGTGTCTCACTAATAAAAAAATAAAAAAATAAAAATAAATAAATAAAAAGAAAATGTTCTTCAAAAAAAAAAAGAGGCACTGGAGAGCAGCTCTGGCCCCACTTCTGGGCTGGAGAGCCCCAGAGGGAGTCCAGGTGAGATGATTTAATATTTTTTTTTCTCTCTATTCTTGGAGTCTCTTGCCTGTTTTCATGAACTCTGCCAGTTGTTCCCATCTGTTTTAATGTTTTCTGTTTGTTGGATGTGTGGGAAGGTGGTGAGCCTAACATATTCTAGTCCATTAAGTTACCGGGCTTGTAGTATTTGTGTCTTTTCTGCCTATCCACATTAAGGATCAAAGGAGATAACCTTATAGTTTTGCTCAACTAAGAAACATAATAGAGAGTATTCTGAAAGAGAGGGAACTTGTATTATAAGTACTTGTGTTTTGATTCTTACCTTTGTTGTTCTTCCTTTCTAATGTTCCACTTCTCTTAGCACTGCCTTTTTATTTATTTATTTTTAATTAATTAACTTTTTCCTAATTTTCCCCTTACACGTTATATAAATGCTGTAATTTAAAAACTTATTCATGATGATTTGTTACAAGCATTCAATATTCCAACACCAATCTCACCACTATTATACCTTCCCTCCACAATTGTCTCCAATTTTCCCAACCACCCCATAAGCCTACCTCCAAAGCAGGACCTCAATATTTTATTTAATATTTCTTGTTATCAATAATTTGCTAACAGGATGATCAAAAAATGTTTCCTTAGAAGAAGATTGTTGTATCTCACCTTGGAGCCATTAAGCCCTTGTATAAGAGATTGCTAAAATGTTGTTACAAGTTAAGACTTCTGTGTTTTTATTTTGTTAATCAAGATTGGTGGCCTTCTCTGTTATGTCCCATTCAATCTGGTGTGCTACAGCTGGATTATCAGTATTGTAGAGTTTGAGATGTCACTCTTGAAAGACTGGATTATCAGTATTGTAGAGTTTGAGATGTCACTCTTGAAAGACCAAAATTTTTATGGGATGATACACCTAGAGTTAAATTTTTAACTGCATGGCAACCTTGAGGTATGAGTGTGACTGCAGGGTTTCTGGAAATGCAGGGAGAAGAGGGGGAGATTGCCCATCCCAATCCCATGAAAATCTGGAGATTTCAGTCACAAAACCCACATACTTGATTTTTTCAGAAGATTATTTTCTGGGTGAGGCTCATCCTGAGCAGTGAGGTCAAGTCAGGAGCATGGGGGCGATTGTGGAATGTGGGAGTTTTCGGTTGCCAGGGCTCTGTTTGGGCAGGCAATGGGCTAACCCACCCCCATCCAGGATGCCACAGAAGACTTAGCCTTGAGTGGGTATCTGGGTGAGTCTTCTGCCACTGTCATTCTGTTTAGAGAATTTTTTAGCCATTTTCCCCCATATTAGTCTATTGGTGACAAAGTCACTTGATTTTCCTTTATCTACCAATGTCTTAATGTTGCACTCATTCTCTGAAAAAAAAAAATTCCGTTTTCTTTTTCCATTCATTTCTCCCTTTTTATCATGAGATCTATATTATCATAGTGTTTTCTCATAGAAGTTGCAGTTATTCTATTGCTGCTTTCACGATTCTTTTGTCCTTGTCTTCTCTTTAAAAAGTTGGAGATTTAGAGAGTATAGTAGGTAGGTGCTTGCTTTGCATGCTGCTGACCCAAGTTCAACTCGATGCATGAGAACTTGAATTTTATCTCCCATATCCCATGGCCTACAAGCACTCCATGGTCCCCTAATATCTAGAAGCAGAACCATCAGACTTGTACAGCCAAGTCAAGCGTTGTCAGGAGTGGCCCTTGGGGCCCCTGCATGGTTGGCCAGGTTCCTTTATCACTTCAAAAGTGTAGTATCTTCAGAAGAGATGAGACTACACACTTTATGTGTACCTTTTCTTTATTATTTTTTTTACACTGGACCTGAGTAGTTATTGCTTAAAGGTGGTCAGTCTCACTGGATATCCCTTTTTCTGAGCTTGATTAGAGAAAGCAGGCTGTTTTGTTGAGATTTATTTATTTATTTATATAGAATATATGTATATATGTATATGTATAAGTTATATATATAAGTTGCCTTCGACCTTACACCCTATCAAAGGCAGTGTGCTGTGCTTCTCTTGGTATATCAGTGGCTTCAGTCACAAAGCCCACATACCTGGGTTTTTCAGCGGATTCATTCTCATGCTGAGGGACTTGTCCAGAGCCTGTAAAGATTGGTTGTGAGCATAGCAGCTGTTGGGTTCTGGAGGTTTGTGGCTGGTGGGGTTCTGTTGGGGCAGGCAGAGGGACATCCCGTCCACCTCCGAGGTACCTGGATGAAGCTAACCTGGCTCAGGGTGAGGAGACATCCCTGCAGCATGTTGCTCTGTTCTGAGGTTTATTTGTGAGTCCTCTTTAAGATTACTTTAAAGACTGCTTTTGTGGTTTTGATTTCTAGTTTCTTCTATTTCAAGTCAGGATATAAAGGCAAAGGGAAAACTCGAATGACGTCTTTGCATGGTTCTTCCATCACCAGTTCACATTTCTTTCTCTATGTTTAAATCTTTTAGTTTTATTAGTTTTACATACTATATCCAAGAGTTTTAGTTTAACTTAGAAGAGAACCACTTGGGGACCTGAGGCTTTTTAAATGTTTCCTAGGTGTGAATTCCCTGGAGCCTGTGTTTGTTATTGCATGATCCACAATAATGGTTTGTATACTTCATTTTCCCTATCGTTAATGCCCCTTTCCCATCATTATACTGCTGACACAGTTTGCTTTCACTGGGGACCATTCACTCACCTGGCTGCTATGCTCACATATTTAGTGGTGGTGGTGCTGCTGCCATTAGACCCTAGAGTTCATGGAGGGCTGCATGCCTTTGATGGCGGTGTTTGCACACTTCTGTGTTTCTTAAACTCAGTATAAGAAGGGCTTAACATTCTCCTGGTATTATCTGCCTGTTTTATAAGGTGAAGTTGTCAGTCCGTTCTGTCACTGTATCACTGTCGTCCTGTTGTTCATCGATTTCCTCGAGCAGGCACCAGTAACGTCTCCTTCAACCTATTCTGTCAATCTTTAGAAATTCATTAAGGTTTGTGTATGAATGTTTCTTACCATTTTATGCTGTGCCCATTGATGGCTGAAATAATCCTTACATTTCATCTCTCTTGGAGGGGTCTTTACTTTCTCAGACATTGAATTAGGGTCAACCCCACCAATCTCAAATCTCTTACCCATTCAAGAAAATCTGTGATACTGAAAATTATCAAGAATCTTGCATAATTTTCTTTAACTTAAACTGGCAAGCTCATGAAGTTTGTTGTGGGTCTTTTGTATCTCATGGATGGAATGCTCAGTCTCATTCACATTACATAGCCTTTATGAGCCCTGGTTTCCTGATTAAAGGAAAGAGAAATATTTATGGAATTGTTTAAGTTTAAGTTGAATATTAAACATATTTAGAGCCAAGGCACCTGCCACAAAACCTGTCCCTGTCTCTGTCACTATCTTCTCGTTGTTAATTTGATTTGCTCGAGCGGGCCCAGTAACGTCACTATTGTGAAACTTGTTGTTATTGTGTTTTGGCATATCGAATACGTCGCTGATAGCTTGCCAGACTTTGCCACATGGGTGAGATACTCTTGGTAGCTTGCCGGGCTCTCCGAGAGGGGTGGAGGAATTGAACCCAGGTCAGCCTCGTGCAACGCAAATGCCTTACCACTGTGCTATTTCTCCAGTCCACAAAATGACACATTTTAATTCTCTTCTGCTTGCTGGCACTTGACGAAATGGATTCATAACATTTCACAGAAAAATCTTTTTAACTGACCTCATCAGTCATACCCACCAGTACCAGTAGTGTTGTTCCATTTGTCTATCACCTGTCACCATCAATAAGTGAATATAATCCTTAAAGGTAGATTGGAGAATGTGGTCATGGTGAGACCCATATGCATGTCCCTGAAAACAGAGCTAACAAGACTTTCTGGACCATCTTTTGAGGAGCTACCCTGTATTTTATTGCATGAAGCAGCATCAATCTCCTAGAAATTCAAGGCATGAGTCCCATAGTTTGCTATTTGTATGCACACGGGTCACTCTTTGTCACCTCCTGACCTCTTCTAAGTAGGGCTCTAAATCAATGTCCATACTGCTAACTCTTGTCAATATTTCTACAGATGTTAAGTGCCAGACATGCTTTTGCTAAGCTGCATCTTCCCCCTTTGTGCTTCAGTTTTATTCCCAAGGGCAACACCTAATAGTCCCCATGAATTGCTATCCTAACTAGATTCAGCCTGTTTCTCATCACGTCCCAGCTATTTTGAGTCTTGATTCTATTCTCCTCCACATGCTCTTCTCTTTATAGATATTTACATCTAGGAGAGTGCCTTATCCTAATCAGCAGAACCACCAATGAGGTGGTAACATCTGCAGATCTAATGGACGGTATTGACACATCGGATCTCTAGTCAGTGTCAGGTTCAGAGGGATTCAGACAGGCAGCTTCCATTTCTTACCATCCTGCCCATGGTTAGGCTTCCTGGAAGCCTGCCCTAGTCCCAGGTCTTAGCTGGCCAACCAGACTTCCATGAATAATTATTGCTGTCAATTGCTGTCAGTTCATGCTCCTGCCAGGTACTCACCTATGTTAGTTTCCCCATATCTTCATAACTCTGACTCAGTCTCTCTAACCTTCAGTCCTTCCAAGTACATGGGTCCTCTGGAGTATCCAGTTCTCCTCTTGCAAGTCCTTATTCTCTTCTCTAGCTCCCTTCCTCTTCCTTGTTCCTTACACATCACTTCCAGCCAAGCTCATATACCACTGCCCTTCTTCTATTTTTCTTGGCAAATTTTGCAAGAATTCATGCATAATCTCATGCATAGCCACAGGGTGAAGGTTGGAGAAATCTTTCTTGGGTACTCTTCATGAGTTATCCTTGGCAAAAGGACTTCCAGCATGTCAGAACTTCTCTAGGTCTCCTGACAGCTGTGAAATTTCTCTCTGCCCCTTTGCTCCTGAGATCTCTTTCCTGAGGTGAGAAGACAAAAGTAGAGTAAGAACCAGGTAATCCTGCTTTCCTCAGTACAGTGTCATCAACCTGACTTCAGCTTTGACTTTTTAAAAGCTTACTCTGTCAATGTTCTTCCCTCTTACCTGTAGTTGAGACTTTGAACTTGTTTCACTTATGCCTGACTTTGGGTTGGTTGTCTTTGATATTATGTTTGTCCTGAAAAAAAAGTTCTTATACTTGAACCTGAAAGTACAAAATTGGAAGCAGTATAAACTAATGTGATAATTATTTTTAAAGGAGTGAGTGGAAATCAATTCATTATTAGAAAAGCCTAATGCCTATTAATTTATTTTATAGGCAGGAGAGGAGAGGAGCAGGAGAGGGTGTAGGGTTATTATGTGGCTAGAAGCTTAGAGAGATTGAGAGAGGGGTGAGGAAGAAAAGTCTTCTGAGATGAAATTTCTTGCTCTGACATTCATGCTCCCTGCTGAGGCTTCTTCTTCCTGAATCTTGCCCTTAAATTTGCTTGTGTTTTAAGCCAGACTGTGCTCCATTGGATCATGTAGGAACTATGCGCACTCCATGTGCTACAATAGTGCACTCTAAAGCAATTCAAAAAGTATTTATTGAGTACCAGCAATGTGCCTGTTTGTTACGCAGTTCTGAGGGTTGAAGAAATGAACAACATAGTTCTTGCTTCAAGAGCTTGATTCTTGAAGGGGAAAGTGGACCAACAGTGAGCAGGGGAAAAGGAGAGAGCCACCAGCAGTATTGGGCTGTCATCATATCCCTAGCAAGTCTGGGATAGAATCCCAGTCCCAGTGGAAAGTCCATTGTTTTCTTGCATGTGATTATCTCCAGGGCAGATGTCTCCTCTGGAACCCCACATGGACTTTGTCTTTTATCTTTCTCCATGACCACACTTCCAGCTTTTTAATATTTTATTTCTCCTTTACAGGAACACTTCCCGTTGGTGCTTCAGCAGTCTCAGATTCACTCCTGGGTTCAGCCATGGGGGTTGAAGCAGAGGAATCAGTAGTCGTGAACACAAAGCCAGTTGGTACTGCATCTGACCAGGCCCACAAGAGCGAGGTTTTTGGGCCGGGAAATAGTCAAGGGGTAGAGCAGGTGCAAAACTCCGAGTTTGGTCCCTGTCACCACATGATCCCTGAAGCATTGCCAAATGGGTCCCTAAGCACTGAACCACTAAGCCATAACACCTTACGGTCAAGCAGGCACACCAGATTGAGCCACACAGGGTGTGGCCCTTTAAGAGAAAGAGAGGTTGTTCTTGGTTCAGGCCTCCCATCAGGCTTCTTATAGATCTCAGCCCCTGAGAAATGTCAGTAGCAACCCTGAGTGGGTGATGCAGGCCATTCTCTGCAATGTGACAAGGGAGTAGAACTCCCATATAGTTGGATAAAAGATATAGGGTAGTGTAGAGGTTAGAGACATATTTACAAGTTTTGAATACTCCAGAAATAGAGTGTATGATATTATTTATATAATGGTGAAACAAAACAAAATGATACTTTAAAATGCTTTGGGGGCCAGATAGTATAAGAGATAAGGTAAACACCTTGCACATGGCCACATGTAGTTCCTTAAGTGCTTCCATGAGTGACCTCTGAGCACCAAGGCAGCAGAACTGAGCCTCACTAGCTGTGGCCCCCAAACCAATCAAAATACAAATTAAAAATAAAATAAATAAATGTTTCTGTTTGGTTGGAATTAGTACAGCAGTTGGGGCATGTCTGACTATGCCTGACATGTACTCAATTCCTGGCACCACATGATCCTCCAAATATTTCTGGGTGCAGGTCTGGAGGGCCCCCAGAATCACCAGGGGACCTAGGGGTTCCCAGTACCACAGAACCCGAGCAGTGTCATATCCTTGATTTCCTGCATCTACTCACTGAAACTTGACTGAGATCGCTGGTGGCCCTCTGGCCTCTTGAGCACCGCCTGGGAACCCCCAATGATTCTGAATGCATAATATAGACATTATATATAATATTATATATGTTACATATAGTATTATATTATATATGTATAGACATTATATATAACATAATATTATATATGTATTATATATAGTATTATATATGTATAACATAATGTTACACATATGTTAAACATATTATCTATTTATTATATAACATATTGCAATATTTTATATATATAAACAAATGAGAGAAAAATATATAAATATATGCCTCTCAGAGAGCCCGGCAAGCTACTGAGAGTATCCTGCCTGCACGGGCAGAACCTGGCAAGCTCCCTGTGGCATATTCAATATGCCAAATACAGTAATGACAACAGGTCTCATTCCCCTGACCCTGAAAGAGGCTCCAATCATTGGGAAAAGACGAGTAAGAAGAGACTGCTAAAATCTCAGGGGTGGGAGGAATAGAGACATTACTGGTGCCTGCTCGAGTAATCTGATGATCAACAGGTTGACAGTGATACAGTGATAAAATAAATATTTAAATTAAAACATTTAGTATTTTCATGGTAACACTAGGCATTAAGTTCCTTTGACTCATACTTTTGGGGTGACGAGAGGGGTGGTATTAAGGAAAAATTTATAGATTTTATGTATCTGCAATGTCTAATTTCTTCATATTTAAAGAGAATCTCTACACACAGCACCAGTTGTAGATCTTTCTCCTCCTCTTTATTGTTGAATTTATCCAAAGAAAAGTCTAGACTTTCTGTCTCCAAGTTCTCAAATCTCACACATTCCTCAACCTATTCTAGTCGGGTGTCCCAGACATGGAAACAATACATGGAACAGCTGTTGGAAACAAGACCTCTGATGACCCCCTAGTCATTAAATCTGATGGACAGCAGTGATGTGGTATGATAGCACACCTAACTGTACACACAAACACACACACACACACAAGCACGCACCACTGTTTCAAGAACAGAAAACATGAACATGATATATAATATTAGTGTTTATCACCAGGGCCCCTTTTTTGCTTTGATTTTCTTTAAGGTCACCAATTTCCCCTCCTTGTCCTTCCACATGCTTTTAGAGTGTTTCTGTTCCTTCCCACCTGATGGTAGAGATCAGTTCACACTCTGGCCTAGTCACTCAGAGACATGGAGGCACAGTTTAGTCGGGGTCACCCACTAACCAACCGTGTGACCTGGACAGTCACCCAGGCCTATTTTTCCCCTTATCCTGGGATTTCTTGGGGATTCAATGGTCCAGTATGACCATAGAGGTGAGCTTGAAATTGGTAGGCCCCATGGGTGGCTTGTGAGAGATGGAGAGGAGAGAGCTGGAAGGAGAGAAAGTGAGAGAGAGTAAATGCTTAAGAGAGAACATGGGCTTCTCCCAGGGCAGAGAGAGTCTACACACAATCCAGCATTAGATATGAAAGCATGAAAACACACAGCTCAAGAGAGGAGATGTGGGCACCACATGTACTTGGGTGCCACACGTGCTTGGCGACGTGGGCACAAGCAGCACATGTGCTCGGCAGCATATGTGTGCCATTCCTTTGTTTAAGGTGACTTTTATAGGGTTTTCCAACCTGCCCCCATGTGGGGCCTCTACCTAGGTAAAAGTTCATTACTAGGGTGGTTGCAAGGGGATTGAGTTGGGAGTGGTCAGGGTCTTCTTTGGAATTCCTTTCCTGGCCTTTAGTTCTGGCTGGAGTTTCTGGAGTTTCTCTAGGAGAAGAATCCAGCCTTCTCTGGGTCTGTTTTTGGCATAGGTGACAGTCTTATCAGAACTTAGTTTCTGTGCTCACAATGTGGGCTCTGATGCTCTTAGGCTTGGTGTTCTTATTTCACCCTAATAATTCAATTGCCATGGGCCCTTCCGTGTCTACTTGCGTACATCAAGTTTTCATCATGGTGATATGCAGGGTCTCCCCAGACTAGTATGGTGGGTATCTTGGGTTGGGGTGTGAGTCCCATATACACCTCTGTCCTCCAGCACTTCTCACATGGAAGGTGAAGGAGGCTATTCAAACTTCTATCTCTCGGCACCCATGCCAGAGTAATACTGTGGGCCTCTAGCCACTCTCCTCAGAGAAGAACTAGAAGGCCAGTTCTCCAAGGCCTGCTCTTACCAGCCTTGCTTATAATTCCCCAGCTCCCCTCCAAATCATTTGCTATTTTTTCAGCAAAACGATCCAGCCTGTGGAGCCTTTGAAAATATTGTTATACTCTCTTGCCCCACTGCATGGCCGTTGCCCGCCTTTCCTCCCAGCTGAGTTTTCTTCTCCCAGTGAAGGTCCCCTCGTGTTGTGGTGCTTCGGAAGTGATTTGTCTTGTTGGCAGTGAGTAATGGTGTGCTTCTAGGTTTCCTCAACCGAGCAGTGTCTAGGCTGTCTGAGTACCACTGGGGCTGTGCTTCGTATAGAAAGAAGGGATCTCTAAGGCTAGTCCCCACTGCCCCTCCCAGGCAACTCCCAGAAGACAGGCCTGCACATGTCAGGGCCATACAGAAGGTGTGAAGTAATGAGCACTCTTCATGATGCAATAGGGCCCCTGTGAGGCCTTCTCAAAAAAATCGAGGAAAAGTTGGGCTAGAAAGTAAAATGAGGAGAGAGAAATTTAGGGACCAAGTTCTCAAAGCAGGAAAGCAGAAGGCACTGGAAGAAGGTAGGGTGGCAGGGGAGATTCTGGGGGCTTAGAAGAAGCAAAAGGGATGGAGGGAAGGAACCTCATCGATGAACAAGACCTCACAGATCACCACCAAAATAGAGGCAAGTACTGCTGATTCCTGAACAGGAAAACTGGAGTATGGGCAGAGTTCAAGGCAGAACGTGGAAGTGACTCCCTGTTTCCTGTGGCCAGAGCTCTGCCGGCTACAGCCCTGGCTGAGTGAGAGCAGGGTGCAGTGCCTACTCTGCCTGCGAGATGGGGTGAGCCTGCCCTTGCCTTGGGGTTTCTCCTTCTGCTCCAGGCTTCCGATGGCACACAAGTTGCTTTGTTGAGGAAGAAGAGAAGAGACGAAAATAACTCAGAGGATGGAGTTATTTTGTCAGTTTATATGCCTGACATTCTTTGAATTCTTGTGGTTCCCAGATTCTAATAAAGGAACAGAAAAAAGGAGTTCAAATCCTGGTGCATGCTCAAGAAAGAGACTTCTGACCCCAATTTCACCTTTTTCCTTCATTAGGGCTCAGCCACATACCAAATTACACATCTCCTAGCTATATAATCAGATGCTCATGACAGGCAGAACTGATTCCTGTACACCTGGGTGACCCCAGAACCACTCAACTCATACTCTGCTAAATTCTCCCCTCTGTGGCTAATATTTTTTTAAATTTTATTGAATCACCATGAGATAGTTACAAGCTTTAATGTTTGGGTTACAATCACACAATGATCAAACACCTATCGCTTCACCAGTGCACATTCCCCACCACCAATATCCCCGGTATAGCCCCCTTTCCCACCCTCCCCCACCTCCATGGCAGACAATATTCCCCCATCATCTCTCTCTACTTTTGGGCATTATGGTTTGCAATACAGACACGTTTAGTCCTTATCTACTTTCTGCACACATCTCCCATCCCAACCGATTCTTCCAGCCATCATTTTCTTAGTGATCCCTTCTCTATTCCAGCTGCCTTCTCCCCTTTGCTCATGAGGCATGCTTCCAGCTATGGAGTAATCTAGTATTTCGTGTATCTACTATCCTTAGGTGTTCAACCTCATGCTATGTTGTTTTATACTCCTCTGTGGGTATTTCTCCCAATACACTCAATAAAATCCCTAGTCCCAAACCCGGCCAGGAGGACTCTCACTTTGGAACTCCTGCAACCTTGCCTGGGGTGTATAATAGATCCTTTTGTTTCCCATATTGGACTTTTTCCTGCTATGAGAACAAAGGACCTTGTGTCTGGGTTGAAGGTTCTGACTTTTCCCTCTCCTCTCACCTGAAAGAATAAAATTGCAGGTGGACTCAACTGCCCTGAGTATGGGCTCTAAGGTTTAAGGACAAACTCCCAGACTCTGCAGATCAGGTCTGAGGTAGCCTGAGGCTGCTTTTGTGGGTGGATAGGGTGGGGCAGGATACTTGCTCCAGCAGGAACTCCCCTCCTCTTTAAGCCCTGGCTTTGCTGAGACTGGCCCTCCCACCCCACTGTCCTTGCCATTGTGAGCTTGTTTGAGCCCTGCTTCTCTTCCAGGTCCTGCCTCTGAATTCAAGGAAGGAAGAGAAAGGTGGAACATTGACAATGGCTGTCTCTGTGGGAGGTTTTGTTGTTGATGATGCTGCAGCCCTGGGACTTGGACTTTCTTCTTTCTGGCAACTGTCCTTACAGGTTGGGACTTTGGAACTACCCATAAAGGGAAATGTTTTTGTTTTAGGAAGATTCTTGTGTCCTTGCTAAATTCCAGGAGGCCTTTGAGAGAAGGGCTTCAGAGCTTGTCCAATGAAGGGTTACAGCCTGAAAGTCTGGGAGATAGAACAGGAGTTAAGACTCTTAACTTGCTCAAGACCAACCCTGGTTCCATCCCCTGAATCTCAAATAGTTCCCTGAGCACTGCCAGGAATGATCCTTGAGTACTGAGGCATAAGCTCCAAGAACTTTCAGGTTTGATACCATCTCCCCAAAAGAATTGTAACAGCTTGGATCTCTGAAATGTGGTTTTAACCCTATGGTATGGATTTTAATGAATAGGAAACACCGAAACCTCTAATCCTGCCTGTGCCTAGGGATTCTGGTCCAGCCATGTACCTGAGAGTTCAAATGAAAGCGATTTTATTAAAAATGATTTTTTATTTACATCAAGGACTGGAGCAGTAGCACAGTGGACAGGGTGTTTGCCTTGCACATGCCCAACCCGGGTTCTATTCCTTCGCCCCTCTCAGAGAGCCCGGAAAGCTACTGAGACTATCCTGCCCACACGGCAGAGCCTGGCAAGCTCTCTGTGGCATATTTGATATCCCCAAAACAGCAACAACAAGTCTCACAATGGAGACGTTATTGGTGCCCACTCTAGCAAATCGATGAACAATGGGAGGACAGTGCTACAGTGCTATTTACATCAAACTATTGCAGGTAAGTTCTGTAAAGTGGAGAAGAGAGAGGTGGAGCATTGAGAATGGGGTCTACCTCTTCTCTTGAACTTGCCTTCAGGTCCCCACTTGGGTCAGTGTAAAAGTGCCTGGGGAATCTGGGGCTGGTGAGAATCAAGAATCTGCCACTCTCCTTGGGAAACAGTTCACAGGGAAGTCTTCAATTCCAGGATGCCTTGGAGGCAGGGAGTCCCCCTTTCAATACTCTCTGTCCCTGATGACCACAGCTTATGTGTCTCCTGCTGGGGCCTAAACCAATCTTTTCTTCAGTTCCCCAGTCCCACTGACCTCTTCCTGTGTCCATGCCAGAAGGACCAGATTCAATTCCAGGAGTGAATGTCTCTGTTTTTCTGAGATGGACAAGAGCAAAGGAATCAACCTATTTCTGCCTTCTGAAGACAAAGAAGGATGCAGAATCTTTTGCTCCTGTGCCAGACTGTCTTCACCTGGACCCCTTGGAGTGGAATGGGTTGAGTTTCCTGCCCCACCCCAAGTAGAGCCCCGGCAGCCGAAAACCTCCAGAATCCAGCCACAGCCATGCTCAAGGCTACTCTCCACACTCTCTCGGACAAGCCTCACACATGCATAGAGGAACCAGCAGAGGAACCCAGGTCTGCAGGACCAGAGGCTGAGATCTCCAAGCCTGCTCGAATCAGGACTGGGTTTCCTCCAACTAAATCCCCCATTTTCCAGTACTTTGGCAGTCATGCTCACAAACTGCCCCCAGCGCCATGTAATCCCATCAATGGCCAAGATCCAGAGACTATAAAACAAAGCTCCTGGAAGAGAGCAACCTTTTATAGGCTAGCCCACTGATGTATCTAAAGCAGCACATACGTGTTTGGTTTTAACAAACTTGTTTATATTCTCTTATATACATTCTCCATCCCTCTCGGAGAGCCCAGAAAGCTACCGAGAGTATCCTGACCACATGGCAGAGCCTGGCAAGCTTCCTGTGGCATATTTGATATGCCAAAAACAGTAACAATAACTATCTCATTCCCCTCACCCTGAAAGAGCCTCCAATACAACACCGTTGGGAAGGACAAGTAAGGAGAGGCTGCTAAAATCTCAGGCTGGGATGAATGGAGATGTTACTGGCATCCGCTCGAGCAAATTGATGAACAGTGGAATGACAGTGATGCAGTGAGGAAAAAGAAGCATCAATGTATCACAAGCAGGAGGGAGGGAAGAGGTGGAGGTGGGAGGAACGGAGGTCTCAGGAGGAAACAGTAAGCTGTTTGCAGGTAAATTCACCCCTGGCTGCCTTGTCTGAGGCCCTCAGGTAACCTAGTGGGTCAGTGTTTCCTTTTTCTTTCAGGGCCTTTATATCTGCATCTATCTATTGATTTATCTACAAACACATGGGAAAATATGGCAGTAATTGACCCGGTAGTTATGGAAATCAAGATAGCTTCACCATCTGCACCTGCTTTCTGTAAACTGGAGAACCAGGAGAGCTGGTGGGTGGTGGGAGATGTGATTTGATTATCAAAGGCTTAAAAATAGGGGGCACTGAGAAAAGACAACTGGTTAAAGAAACTTTGATACATCTACACAATGGAATACTATGCAGCTGTTAGGAGAGATGAAGTCATGAAATTTGCTTATCAGTGGATAAACATGGAGAGTATCATGCTATGATGGTTGGAGAAATCAGTCGGGATGGGAGAGGTGGGATGAAAGTAGATAAATGACCAAACATGATAATCTCTCTTTATCTGCATTGCAAACCATAATGCCCAAAAGGAGAGAGAGAGTATGGGGAACAATTGTTTGCCATGGAGGTAGTGGGAGGGTGGAAAATGTGGGAGTATACTGGGGATGTTGGTGGTGGGGAATGTGCACTGGTGGAGGGATGGGTGTTTGATCATTGTGTGATTGTAACTCAAACATGAAAGCTTGTAACTATATCTCATTGTGAATCAATAAAATTTAAAAAATAGGAGGCACTGTGTGTGTGGGTTGGGATGATATCAGTGGGCCATTCCGATTTCTTCTTTGAGAAAGTTTCTGTTCATTTCATCACCCCATTTTCTAATGGAGTTGGATGTTTTCTTCTTGTATAGTTCAACTAGTGCCTTGCTTATCCTTGATATCAACCCCTTATCAGGTGGGTATTGGGCAAATGTCCTTTCCCATTCTATAGACTATCTTTGTATTCTGGTCACTGTTTCTTTTGAGGTGCAGAAGCTTCTTAGTTTAAGATAGTTCCATTTGTTTATCTCTGTTTCCACTTGCTTGGTCAACAATGTGTCATCTATCAAGGTACCTTTAGCTTCAATGTCGTGGGGGGTTTTGCCGACCTTCTCTTCAATGTACCTTATGGATTCTGATCTGATGTTGAGGTCTTTAATCCATTTTGATCTGACTTTTGTGCATGGTGTTAGGTAGAGGTCAGAGCCGAATTTTTTGCATGTAACTGTCCAGTTTTGCCAACACCATTTGTGAAAGAGGTTTTCCTTGCTCCACTTTATATTTCTGGTTCTCTTATTTTAGATTAGATATTATATATTTGAGGGTGTATGTAAGGATATTCCACCCTATTCCATTGGTTTGTGGTCTGTCTTTGTTCCAGTGCCATGCTGTTTTAATTATTACTACTTTGTAGTACACTTTGAGGTTTGAGAAGGTGATGCCTCTCATTCTTTTACCTCCCAAGACTTGCTTTAGCTATTTGTGGGGATTTGTTTTTCTATATGAATTTCAGGAGTGTTTGATCGATTTCTTTGCGGAATGTCATGGGTATCCTTATAGGGATCACATTAACTCTGTATAATACTTTGGGAGTATTGCCATTTTGACAATGTTAATTCTCCCAATTCATGAGCAGAGGATGTGTTTTCATTTCCTCATGTCCTCTTATTTCGTGAAGTAGCATTTTTTAGTTTTCTTTGTACAGGTTCTTTACTTCCTTAGGTAAGCTGATTCCAAGGTACTTGATTTTCTGAGGAATGGTTGTGAACGGGATTATTTTTTCCACATACTTTCTTCTCTCTCATTATTTGCATACACGAAAGCCTTGACATTTTGGTTATTGATTTTATGGTCTGCGACTTTACTATACAATTCTATTATTTCTAGGGGATTTTTGGTAGAGGCTTTAGGGTTCTCCAAGTATAATATCATGACATCTGCAAATAGTTGGAAACCCTTACTATCTTTTTCTTGCCTAACTGCTATGGCAAAAAATTCCAGTGCTATATTGAATAGAAGTGGTGAGAGTGGGCATCCTTGTCTTGTTGCTGATCTTCTAGTGAAGGCTTTTAGTTTTTCCCCATTGAGGATAATGCTTGCCTTTGGCTTATGGTAGATGGCTTTGACTTATATTGCAGAAAGTTCCTTTAATTCCCATTTTGCTGAGGGTTTTCATCGTATATGGGTGCTGGATCTTGTCAAAAGCTTTCTCTGTGACTATTGATATAATCATATGGTTTTTACATTTTCTTTTATTGATATGATGGATTATGTTGATTGACTTGCAAATGTTAAACCATCCTTGCATACCCGGGATGATTCCCACTTGGTCGTGGTGTATGATCTTTCTAATGAGCCGTTGGGTTCTATTTGCTAATATTTTGTTGAGGATCTTTACATCCGCATTCATCAGTGATATTGGTCCATAATTTTCATTTATTTATTTTTTTTGTGGTGTTTCTGTCTGCTTTTGATATCATGATGATATGTGCCACATAGAAACTGGGAGAGTTTCTGTTTCTTCAATTTCCTGGAAAAGCTTAAAAAGGACCCGCAATAGGTTCACTTTAAATGTTTGGAAGAATTTTCTAGTGAATCCATCTGGACCTGGGATTTTGTTTTGGGGAAGACTTTTGATTACTGTTTCAATTTACTTTCAATAGACCTACTTGAAATAGGTCTATTCAGGTATTTCCTATTTTCTTGGCTCAGCCCTGGGAGGTTACAGGGATTCAGGAATTTATCCATTTATTCTAGGTTCTCTTGTTTTGTGACATACAGGCTTTCAAAGTAATCTTTGTTGATAGTTTGAATTTCTTTGGTTTCTGTTGTGATGTCCCCCTTTTCATTTCTGATTCAGTTTATTAGGGTTCTCTCTCTCTATTTCTTTATTAATCTTGATAATGGTTTATCAATTTTTTTTTTAATTTTCTCAAAGAACAAGCTCTTGGTTTCACTGATCTTTTGAATTTTTTTTTGGGGGGGGGGCTTCCATGTCATTAATTTCCGCTCTAATTTTTATTATTTTTTTCCTCCTGCCTGGTTTGGGCTCCTTTTGTTGGCCATTTTCTAAGATCTTAAGCTGTGGAACAAAAGCATTCATTGTAGGAGTGGATGTGGGGAGAATGGGACTCTCCTTCACTGCTGGTGGGAATGCCGACTGGTTCAGTCTTTTTTTGGAAAACAATGTAGATGTTTCTCAAAAAATTAGAAATTGAACTCCCATTTGACCCAACAATACAACTTCTGGGAATATATCCCAGAAATGCAAAAAAGTACAATAGAAATAACATCTGCACTTGTATGTTTATTGTAGCATTATTTACAGAATTTGGAAAAGCCCATGTGTCCAAGAACGGATGACTGGTTAAAGAAATATTGGTACATCTGCACAATGGAATGCTATGTTAGAAAAGATGAAATAATAAAATTTGATATAAGTGAATGAACATGGAGAGTATCATGCTAAGTGAAATGAGTCAGAAAGAGAGGAACAGGCATAGAATGACTGCACTCATTTGTGGAATGTAAAGTAACATAATAGGAGACTAACAGGTAAGGATAGTAGAGATAAGAGCCAGGAGGATTGCTCCAAGGCTTAGAAGTCAGTCTCACATGCTGAGAAAAAAGGCAGCTGGTATAGAGAAGGGACCATTAAATAAATGATGGTTGGAGGGATCGCTTGGGATAGGAGATGCATGCTGAAAGTAGGCTATGGACCAAACATAATGGCCACTTAGCACCTGTACTGCAAACCATAACGAGAGAGAGAGAGAGAGAGAGAGAGAGAGAGAGAGAGAGAGAGAGAGAGAATATGCCTTCCACAGAGGCAGGGCTTGTGAAGGGGTGGGGTTGGTGGGAGAGAACTAGAAACTGGAAACATTGGTGGTGGAGAATGGTCACTGGTGGAGGGATGGGTACTTGAACATTGTATGACTGAAACGTAATTGTGAAAGTTTGTAAGTCTGTAAAAAAAAAAAAATAAAAAAAATTACTTCCCGCACTCCCCCCCACCTTCCCCCCCAAAAAAGTCTGCGATGAGCCCCTGCTTGGCATGGGCCAAAGCCCTGCCAGCCTTACTAGGTGGCCATCAAGACACATTTGACGTCGCTTGGTTTTCTCGGCGTGGGAGTTGATCTCCGCCACCTGATTTCTTGGGGAACCACGAACTCAGGTTAGAATGAGGAATTGCTCTTTGCATGAAAGGAAAGTCAGTCCTAGGCCTTACTCAGGGTTATGGGGTTGTGTCTTGCCTCGCAGAAAAAAATTTCAGGAGTAGACAACAAGTGAGGTAAAACAGATTTTTTTCTGGAGGCTTTTCAAGGTAAGGAGGGAGGGGAAAATGAGAGAGAGTAACTCGCTCAAAGGAGAACGTGGGCTTCTCCAAGGGCAGAGAGAGCTCCTATACACATCCCAGCATTAGATATTAAAGAAGGAAAGTATGCATCTCAAGAGGGGAGATGTGGGCATCACATGTGATGAGAGCACCCCATGTGCTCGGGTTCCACATGTGCTCAGTCACATGAACACAAGCAGGACATGGATTCAGGCAGCATATGCATGCCATCCCTTTGTTCAAGGTGGCTTTTATAGGGTTTTTCTAAGCCACCCACTCGTGGGGCTTTCTAGCTAGATAAGAGTCGGTTGTTAGGGTTGTTGCTAAGTGGGTAGAGTTGGGAGTGGTCTTCTTTGAAACTCCTTTTCTTGACCTTTGGTCCTGCTGGATCTTCTCTCAGAGGGTGGGTCCAGCTTTCTCTAGCCTGGGCTAGCTGAGGGTTAATCAGATTAAAGGAAGGAACTGTGGGTTCGCTAGTAATTTCCTTCTGGCTCTTTCTGTAGGGAGGGGTCCAGTCTCCTCAGGGTCTGCTGCTGGAGAAGGTCGTTACTTCCCAGAAATTTCACTGCATGATGTAGGTGTGTGTGTGTAGGGGGCTTTCCTAACCTACCTGCCTACATCAGGGGAATAAGGTGGGGAGGTGGAACTAAGTTGTCAATTCCAGTTTGAGTTCAGCAACCAGGAATGTTGATGTCAAGGCAAGGGCTGCTCAAGAAGAGAGAGTGGGTAGTCTCCACATTTCTTCCTTCACATTTTAATTTCCTAAGGTCTCGGGGGCTGGACGATGCCCACTCCTCTGGAGACCATCCTCTACTTTACTGAGGTCACTGATTCCACTGCTGATTCATTCTGAAAACACCTTCTCAGATACTCATAGAAGTAGTTTACTAACTAAACATCTTGCAGTCAAGTCCAAATTGACGTATAGAATTAATGGCGTATAGATGGTGGTCCTCTGTGATGCTGGGGTGCTGGCAATGGGGCAGGTGTGCCCATTCTCACCATCCCTGGACAAGACAGCCTTTTCCTCTGATGGTCTGTGATAGCAGGGACTTCTGAGGGGTTGGACACAGGCCCCATCTCCTGGTTTTCAGCCTGCACTCCTCCAGTGCCATTACCCCTGATTCTGAGCCCTGCCTCTTGCTCAACCTGTCCTTCCTCTTCCTACATTCTCAGTAAGGGACCTTCACTCTTCATCACTGTCCCTAGAGAGCTTGGAGAAACAATTGTGTGGAACCTATCCGCAGAGGGCAAATGCTGCTGGTGGTAACTTTGACCTTGGTCTTTCTCACTAGTTCTCTAGGGAGTATAGATCCAGCTGGACTTGACAGCCACCCTTGCAGGATGAGTTCATCTTAAAACCACTGGGCATTATTTATTTGGCAGCACTCATGGCATGATGGTTGTCTACCATGAGGGTGGCAATTTTGGTGGAGCTCTTCTTTCTCCTTTCCCTGTTCTCTGCTTCTGTTAATACTTCTGCCTCCATTCTACCTTCCCCCAAACCCTTGTTCTTTCATCCACTTATGGAAACAAGACACATTTAATAGGCACTGAGAAGTCTGTACTGAATAGAAAATATGATATGCCATCTGGCACCATGGAACTTACATTCTGGGAGAGTTAGATGGCACAAGCAATTGAGTGTGAATTGTTCTGGGATGGGTGCCCCCCCCAAACACACACACACACACACACGCACCACCACAATCATCATCACCACCACCACCACCACCACTACACACATGTGCACTGTCAGGGATGAAGTCATGAAGATGATGCTATTTGCATCTGTTGGACTAGGAAGATTTCTCTAGGTGAGATTGCCTTGGAAAAAGCAGCCTGGGAGCTGGGAGGAGGACCCAGGCTGAGAAGGAGCACTCCTGGCGCAAGGAACAGCTTATTTACTAAGCTCTGAACTGGGAGAGGCCTGACAGTGGTGGCAACTGCTATTTTGTTTCCCTCTATTTCTGTTTCCATTATTTCTCTTGCATGTTCTACCTCTTGAACCCTTTCCCCTTATCACCCTTATCACTTCTGCCATCAGCATCGTTGTGTTTCATGGTCCCAGCTCCCTGTCTGATGCAAAAGTGCTCTGCATTCCTTCCCATGGTGAGCCCCAACCCATGCCATGCCTTGGATTTCTCAGAAACCTCCCAGGACGTTCACTCAAGAGCTAAACAAAGACCAGAGTTAGTACAAGAGGTAAGGTGCTTACCTTGCTTGCAGCTGCCTCAGCTCCAACCTGGTTTGAGACCCTGCCACCACTCATGATCCTCTGAGCACAAAGCCAGGAAGAGCCCCTGAGCATCTTTGGAAGAAACTACACCAGCCCCCCCCCCAAAAGAACAGAAGTCTAGAGGAACTTCTTAGGTGCCAGAGGAACCTCAGGTAGGTTTAGGAGTTCATACAAAGACAGATTTCCAAAAATCTCCTCACACTTGGGCATGGGGCTTTAGTGAGACAAGTGTAATTCTTCAGGTTCCAGATGAGCTTCAGAATAATAGCTGGGGCTGGGACTCATTTACTGCCTCTCTCACCTCTAATCAGTAACAGAGGACCAAGCTTTTATTTAAAAAATCTGGGAAAAATCTGGGGAAAATGATGCTCTGTGTGTGTGTGTGTGTGTGTGTGTGTGTGTGTTCACAAAATGTGTACGGGTGCACACTGTGTCTGTTCGGTGGTCAGGAGTCATTTCTTCAACAGGGCCTGCCACAGTCGATGGGACACATGAAGGAGGGAACAGGACTGCCAAGCTTTGTGATTGGTCACCTTTTATTCCATTCTCCTCACACACCTACTCCAGCCTCACTGTGTGCCCCATTCCATTCTCACATTGCCCCTCATTGCTGTCTCCTACTTTACCCCACGCTAGTCTCACTCTGTCTCCTATTCCCATCTCTCCTAATTTCCCCCATGCAAGTCTCCCGGCACCCTGTTTCACAGCCTTAGTCAAGAGCCAAACCTCAAGTTTGGAAGTTACAACTACACACAGGTCAGATAGCACAATCAACATATGTAAAACTTTTCTTTCTGAGGAAGCTCTTCTAGGACAAAGACCTCATCCTGCTAGGAGATCCACTTAAGGGCAAAATACCATCTAGGGGCATATTTCTCCTTTCCTTAGTCTAATAACCATTTAAACAGTCACCTTAAATTTACTTCTTAATAATCTTTCTAGTCATTTTTGGACACAGTAAGAGATATATTAAGCTTATAGGGTGACTCTCCTGGGGACAACTCGCTATAAATCCCAGACTATGGTCCTCAGGCAAGATTAGTCCTTCCTAACCCCAGCAGGGTCCTTGTTCAGTCACTTATTTGGTTCATGACATAATTTGTCCACAACCATGCTCTTAACTTATTGTAAGTGTTATGGTGATTGGCCTGTCCTTTTTTCATTGCCAAGGTAGCTCGCAGTTGGCCCTGAGTCAGTCCAAATTCCTTTGTTGGAACTCTGGTTTGGGGGTGCTAGGAACTAAGGTCAACTGAGGCTTAAGTTGAGTAAAGATGACAGATGTCCAGGAGTAAATATTATTTGGAGTCAATTAACTCGCAAGTTACAAATGCATAGATTAACCATCTTTCTGTGTCTATACAGAAAGAATATTGTTCTAAAGTAAACTATACAAGGTACATAAAGGAAAGAGAAAAGCAATATTTCACTTACAAATACAAAATCCAGAGTCCATAGAAGGACCTGACCTTACAAGTCATAGGGGATATAAGTGACTAACAGGGAAACACAGAGGAATAGGAGTGCCTCAGGAGCACTGTGATGGGTGTAACTCAATAAACCTAAGCTCCCTGCAGCAAGGGAGAAAGGACAGAGGAGAAAGGATGAACCAGGGTTCATCCTACACTGTGTCCTACTTTTCCAGGGTCTTGGGGAAGCTAAGATGAAAAAGACACTGATGAAGGTCCTGATGGAACTTAGTCCATGGAAGTGACAAACAAGGAGACAGACAGGAGTGGGATAGCAGGGTTTCAAGTAAGTCTCACCCCACGAAACTCTTGTCACATTTCTGGTTCCAGACTCCTTATTTATCTTGCTTCAAACAGCTAAAATTCTGGAATACATATATATATATATATGTATATATATATATATCACTTAATAGGGGCTGGAGAGAGAGCACAGCGGGTAGGGTGTTTGCCTTGCATGCAGCGGACCGGGGTTTGATTTCTCCGCCCCTCTCAGAGAGCCTGGCAAGCTACTGAGAGTATCTCGCCCACGTGGCAAAGCCTGGCAAGCTACCCTTGATGTATTTGATATGCCAAACACAGTAACAAATCTCACAATGTTACTGGGCCCGCTCAAGCAAATTGATGAACAACGGGAGGACCGTGACCGTGACCATCACTTAATAAGTCCTTGTAGGTGAAAAGACATTGACTGATCAGTAAATGTCATTGAAAAAGAACATGATGGTGAGTATTCTGGGTTTTCTTTTTTTCTGTTTTCTGGACTGGGGACTGAGACCCAGAGTAGCTGATGACCCAAGAACACCATTGGGTACAGGCAGAATGTTAGAAAAAATCTCAAGTACCAGAAAGGAGCTCCTGAACAAAGGTACGGAAGTGTTAATCAATAATCCTTTATCCTAGGGAACTTGCACACAAAACCTGTTTCCCCAAGTTTCAGCTGATACCATGTGGAGAGCCTCCTCATCCAGTGCCCACAGGAGTTATAGCACACCCTTCCTCCTGTCCCCCATCCCTAGGGTGTCAGCAGAAACTGGGGACTGGACTTGTACCTCCACCTGGTGGTAATGAGGTAGTATTCTCCTCTCACCACTGGCCCAATGTCAGGGAAGATCTTTTGGACAAGATTTAATAACTTCCAGACTCTCCTGCAAAATATGCAAATGTCCGGGATGCAATTGAAGAGTACTTTTCATATGTAGAACCAGAAACATCTCATTTTGGATGAGAAAAGACAATTGACAGATGCTAAAAGTGAGGTGATACAGATGTTTGGATTATTGAACAAAGATTTTGAAATAGTCATAAAACTTTTGACAAGCAATTACAAACATGTTTGAAGCAAATGGAACAATAAGAAGGAACCCATTGCAAAGAAATAGTTGACAAAAAGAACAAAATTGATATTTTGAAAGTGAAAAAAAAATAGTCCAGTAATTGAAATAAAAAGCCTCAGTAGATAGCTTTAATAGCATAATAGAATCTACAAAGGAAATAGTTGTTAAATTTAAAGCAAGAACAATAGAAATTCAGCAAACTGAACAGCAGAGGAAAATTAGGTTAAAAAAAAACGAACAATCAAGGACAAGTTGGCCTTTAATAAATTGTCCAATAAGATCAGAGTTCTTCAAAGAAAGTCAAATGGCAACATGCTTACAAATTTTTAAATATGGCTGACAAATCTTCAAATTTGGCAAAAGATGTAAACTTAGAGATTCAAAGGTTGAGAAAACCTCAAACAGTGTTGTAATGCGTAATTTTAGATGTCAACTTGATTGGAGTTAGAGGTGTCTGGAGAACAGGTGAAATATTATTTCTGGATGTGTCTCTGAACGTGTTTCTGGAAAGGAGTACCAATTTAATGTCTGAAACGAGCAAAGAATGTCATCATCACTAAAGTTTATGGGCATCATCTAATTCTTTAAGAAACTGAATAGAATAAAAGAGGTTAATGGTGAAAAAATATTCCCTCTGCTTGAGGTACATTATGTATCTTTTGTCCTCAGATATGTGCTTCTGGTTTTGGGGTCATCAGACTTAGAGTGGGAATGACATCATTGGTTCTTCTGTTTTTCAGACCTTCAGATTTGCAGTAGAATTACATTGCCAGTTATGCACATATGTGTGCGCGCACACACACACACATGCACACACACACATATATTACTTGATCACTTGACATTCCATTACTCATCAATTTTCTTGAGTGGTCGCCAGTAACATCTCCATTCGTCCCTGTTGCATGCTAGTGTAGCCCAGTGGCGTTGGCTCACTCCAGGAACACGAAGAGCCTCAAACTGATTGTTCAGGGTCTTGACGAAGAAGTCTGACCATCTCATAGGTGGGAAGCCATGCAATCTTTTTTTAATTTTTATTTTTTTTGCTTTTTGGGTTGCACCTGGCGATGCACAGGGGTTACTCCTGGCTCATGCACTCAGGAATTACTCCTGGCAGTGCTCAGGGGACTATATGGGATGCTGGGAATTGAACCCGGGTCAGCCGCATGCAAGGCAAATGCCCTACCCGCTGTGCTATCACTCCAGCCCTGAGCCGTGCGATCTTTTGATGTCCCATGGAATCCAGTCAGTGACAGCTCTAGTCCAGTGGTCATCTCCAAATCTCATTACGTGTCCAGCCCATCTGATTTTCGATGCCTTGGCAAAGAGACAGCATCCCTGATTCTTGACCATCATCGGAGGTCGGAACTCTGAATTCTTTCTCTCATTTGAGTGAAGTGTGATACTCCAAGCATAGCTCTTTTGAATATATATATATATATATATATATACACGTCCCATGGAATCCAGTCGGTAATGGCTCTAGTTCAGCGGTCATCTCCAAATCACATTACATGTCCAGCCCATCTGATTTTCAATGCCTTGGCAAATGAGACAGCATCTGATTCTTGAGTGTTGACGAAGGTCGGAACTCTGAATTCTTTCTCTCATTTGAGTGAAGTGTGATACTCCAAGCATAGCTCTTTTGAATATATATATATATATATATATATATATATATATATATATATATCTAGCTTGCAGATGGCAGATTGTGAGACTTCTAAGCCTCCATAATTGTATGGTCCTATTTTCTCTAGAGCCATGACTAATACAAGGATAAACCTAATTAAATTCTAGCTGAGATACATTATAAAAATACTTGAAATATAAAGACAAAACTAATCTTTAAAGCCACAATAGAGAAATGATAACTTTGTAGGGGAAAATTGTTTGAGTTACAGTAGGTTTCTTATAAAAACTCTTGCACAACCCCTTTCAAGTGCTGAGTAAAATTATAGAGGCAAGTACAATAGCTTTCCTTACTTTTTATTTTCTGAATTATGTTTGAGGGTTCAAGCAAAATTATAATACTGTTTGATATGGTTATTAAAGTAAGTAGAGGAGATATTTAGCATAATCCTATTATAAATGGGAAAGGTAAAGGGATTAAAATGAAGAAATTTTATATTTTGTTTGAACTATTTATAAATATTTGTAAAGTGTTGACATTAGTAGCCTATGACAAGTTATACCTATGTAATTTAATACTCAGGACAGTCACTAAAACACCTATCCAAGTATAAATAGTCAAAACATTTCAGAGATATTTCAAAACAAAATTTTAAAGGAGGTAAAAAATAGCCCATCGAAAGAATAATAAACAGTTAAAAGGAAAGAAATAGAAAATAAGTCAAAATGCTAGACTTAAGTGTTTACACATAGAAGCAATTATTAAATGTAAATGATCGAAATCAACACAAAAGAAACTGTCAGAGTAGATTTTAAAATGATTGCAATACATGTAATGTATAAGGAAAGCATGTCAAATATAATAATATTGGTAGATTGAAAGTAAGAGTAGAAAAAGATCTGCCATGTGAACATGATCAATAAAAAAGCATGAATGCTCTATTAATGCCAGATAAAATTATTTTCAGAGAAAAGAAAGAAAATTACCTGAGAGGGATACCACCAAATTACACAAAGTTTAAGACATCCAAATGATAGTTCAATGCTAAATGTATCACCGTATCACTGTCCGTTGTTCATCGATTTGCTTGAGCAAGCGCCAGTAATGTCTCCATTTGTCCCAGCCCTGAGATTTTAGCAGCCTCTCCTTACTCATTCTTCCAAGTTGTGCCTTATTGAAGCCTCTTTCAGGGTCAGGGGAATGAGACCCATTATGTTACTGTTTCTGGCAAATTGAATATGCCATGAGGAGCTTGCCGGGGTCTGCTGTGCAGGTAGGATACTCTCAGTAGCTTGCCGTGTTCTCTGAGAGGGTATATATCGCATAATGATATGCAGTATTTATAAAGTGATACAATTACACTAAATTTAGTCAGTATCACTAAAAGACAATAAAGAAAGTTTACAGGGCTAAAGAGTATGCTTTGCATGCACAAATCTCTGGGATTTGAGTTATGGCATCATATGGTCTCAAGAGCACCACTGGATGTGGTCCTAAAACAAAACAAAACAAAACAAAACAAACACATAGAGTACAAAATAACTTTCCTGGTTAAAAAAAATTATAATGGAGGATGGGGCATCCTACTAGTACAGTAGTTTCAACCACTTTGATTTTGGTTTCTGGCATCCCATATAGTCCCTGAGCCTATGAGGAGTGATCCCTGAGCAAAGAGGTGGAGTAAGGCCCACTTACAGTCAGGTGTGTTCCAAAAACCACCTCCCCACCAAAATTATGATCTACTGATGCAATTTTATTTTATTTTTTTCTCTCTTATTTTTTCTTTTTGGGTCACACCTAGCGATGCACAGGGGTTACTCCTGCCTCATGCACTCAGGAGTTACTCCTGGTGGTGCTCAGGGGACCATATGGGATGCTGAGAATTGAACCTGGGTTGGCTACGTGCAAGGCAAACACCTTAGTCAGCCAATTACATATACATACCCCAAATGTATGTATCTCCTAATTGTAAGACTGTACATGTATATGTGTCAATGCTAAATGTATAGGTATCAAATAGCACAAAGAATGTGAGGCACAAATCACAGAAATATAATGCAAAATGTACATTTCATCAATTGTAGTTGGAGACTTTAATACTTCTCCCTCAGCAATTAATAGAATATCTAGACTTAGAATCAGTAACAACAAAGAAGATTTTAGCAACATAAACCAGTGGAATTAAAATAAGATTAATATTCCATCTAACAACGGCAGAATATACATTTTTTTCAAAGGTTCATGGAATGTTTACAGAATAGATCATATCGTGGGCCATTAAACAAATACTAATGCATTTGAAGGAATTGTAAATGCTATCTAATCTTATGGAGGTCAAAATAAAAATTACAAAAAAAGAAAACAGGGAAAAAACCTTGTAAACTAAATAACACACAGTTAACCATGAGACAAAGACAAAATATGAATTAAACTGATAAAAATATTCACTTCAAAATTCCTGGGATGAAACTAAAACAATGTTGAGAGAAGAATTTCAACTTCTCTAAAATTATTAAATATTTGTATTAGAAAAGGAAAGACTCCAAAAGTTCCTACCTTAAGAAACTGGAAAAAGAGAAAGATACCTTGAGCAAGTATAAAGAAGGAAATAATAGCACAAAAATCAGTAAAACTGAAAACAGAAAAAAATCACCGGGAAAATAAGAAATACAAAAACCCGTTTTGTTTGAAAAATGTACCAAACTTGACAAACATCTAGAAGAAACAACAAAAAAAGAGAGAAGACAAACATTATCTATAGCTCAAAACACAGCCTATTGCAATAGATCATATAGAGATATTGAGATCAGAGGGAATTTTACAGCAAATCTGTAGATGTAAACTTAACTTAGACAAAATGATCAATTCCTTTAAGCAAGACACACAACAATTTAATGCAAAGTAAATAATTTTACTAAACATATAGCACTGTGGCACTGTAGCACTGTCCTCCCGTTGTTCATCGATTTGCTTGAGCGGGCCCAGTACTAAACATATAGGCTCAAAAATTAATTTTCAATCAAAAATTTCCTACCTTGGCTGGGAATGTATTTTAGTGGTAGAGGCCAAGCAAACCTTCCATGTGTAAGGTCCTGGTTTCTCTCCTTGGTACTTCATGGCCTCTAAACACCATAGTTGAACCAAAACAAACAAATTTGCTTCCCCGACCAATCTCTAGATCCAGAAGATTTTATGAACCTATTTAAAAAGGAATCAAAACTTGTTGGGGACCAGTTTTTCCCCAACGTGCCCAGACTCTTGCGAACCAGGCCAGCCCCGGGTCAGGGCAGACATGGGGTGAAGGATGAGTGCGGCAAAGGGTGATGGGTGCACAGAGAAACCACTCTGGGAGACAGCTGATGGCTGTTCATGCTATTGCCAAATACACACACACATTTTATAGGGGGTCTTGCCTTAAGAGGATGGTCCAATCACATAAAGTTTAGCATTACTGACCTATCACCTTTCCAACTCTGCTTTGCTCCAGCCCAATCCCAAATAGGGCTAGATATTGTAGTTAGGAATGACTTGCTAAGCATAGGTGACAATTCTTGGGGGGGGGGGGAGGTTGGGTGAGATTCAAGGCTGGATACCTGGTGATTGTAAAATGTGCCCAGACACTCCCTAATGGGTCTCTACTCAGGGACAGGTCTTATCTGATATGCAGGGACAGGTCTGATCTGTAAATAAAACACTAAGTAAGAATGACCAGGAGAGAGCATGCACCCAATCCTGGTTTGATTTTCGTCACCATATGACTCCCCAGCATCACTGAGTGTAGCCCTGGAGGTCTCTGGCACAGCTGGAGTGGACTGAACTGACTGATGTCTGGCATGGCCAGGGTCTGAGCAGAATTACATTCTGGGGCTCTTGAATTGAATCAAATGATCTGTTGGCAAAGAATCTCTGGTCATGTCCTGGGACTTCCTATTCCCTGCTTGGGAGACCACTGCTCCCCTCAAAAACTCCTTTAATAAGCTCTAGTAAATATAGTTTAGCCATGTATAAAAAGAATTATACTTCATAATCAACTGAAGTGTATCCTAAGGATACAAGTCTGGTTCAGTATTTGAAAGCTCAATCCATATGAATGTCAACAGACTAAGAAAGAAGAAAAACCATGGATCATATCAATTCATTTCATTTTTTCATTTCATCATCCTGTTATTCGTCGATTGCCTCGAGCAGGCCCCAGTAACATCTCTTTCATCCTAGCCCTGAGATTATATTTAAGGCTATTTAGGAGAATGAGACCCAACATTGTTACTGGTATTTGGCATATTTGGTACGCCACGGGGAGTTTGCCAGACTCTGCCCTGTGGGCAGGCTACATTTGATAGCCTGCAAGTTTGTCCAAATTCATACCTAAAATATATGTAATAAAATTAGAATACTTCAATGATTCAAACTGTCAGAAAAATAGGACACGAGTGGGATTTTCTAAATTTGATGAAGTATGTCTACAAAAAACAAAAACAAAACCCCCACCAAATATAGCATCATACTGAATAGTGAAAGACTGAATATTTTCCTCCCAAGATTGGGGTCATAACAACGCTGTTTGCTCTTGTCCCTTTTACTCAAAATAGTTCTGACAATCTTTGCCAGTGTTGTATGGCAAGATCAAAGGAAATAAATATAGGACTACAGATCAGACAGGAAGAAATAACATTACATATACATAGTGGTCTCTGCAGAAAATCCTCAGGGGATTTACCAAAATATTAAGATTGAGCTGTGACTTTATTAAGGCTATTGATCTGAACAACATACAGAAACCCATATCTAAATAATAACAACACAAGTGTGCAAATTCGAGTAAAAATTAGCATCATTTACAATTACTTAAGAAAGTATAAATTTAAAAATAGAGAGGAGATTAAATTCACAAGGAAAGTAGTTAAAGAGATAGAGATTTTTTTAAGCAAGAAAGTGGGAGGAATCCACTTGACCTGATTTTAAGATTTGTGCTGAGGTAATCATGACGATATGAAATTGGCAGAGCCATGTTCAGGAATGGAAATGAAGAACTGAGAAACAGGTCCACATGTATAGAAAGTTGACTTTTGACAAAAGTGTATAAGGTCTTAAAGGAACAAAGATACCATTTTCAATACTGGTTGGTAGGAGAGATAGTACAGTGGGTAAGGCACTTGCCTTGCAGGTGGCCAACTCAGGTTTGATCCCCAACGCACAAATGGTCCCCTGGTTCCAACCAGGAGTGATCCCTGAGAGCAAAGCCAGGACTAAGCCCTGAGCAAAGCTGGGTGTTACCCCCAAATAAATTAAAAGTGATATTGGAGAAATTGGACTTTCCTAGGCAAAAGGAAAGAAAGTTATGTCTAAATTAGCTCAGAATGAATGGGAGAATAAAATGTAAAGTACAAAATTATAAAAGTTATACAGATTGGAACACAACACCACCTGACCCACACCTCCTCCCCAATACTGCTTGGGAACCCTCTATTTCCTCCAACTATAAAACTTGTAAAAGTAAAGTGATTGAAATTTTGGGTGGCGAGAGATCTTAGCCAAGCTGGAGTATTTAGACATGACACCAAGAGCATGATTCATGAAAGAAAATCAATAACTTAGGCCTTATTAAACATGGAAAACAATTGCTTTGTGATAAATACTTAAGGAGAATGAAATGACAAGCCAAAGACAAAAAAATTTGTATATTATATATACATATCTCTATATCTATATCTATATATATATATATACAACAAAAGACTGGTATCTAGACTACTAAAAGAATCCACAAAACTCAGCATTAGAAAAACCAAACAATCCAATCAGAAAATGGAAAAGAACGTGAAGGGCCTTGCATTGGGCAGGATGTTGGTCAGCAGGTAGCTATAGGGCAAAGTGTTCAACAGGAGCCTATGCCACACTGAAATGCAAATGAAGACCACACCATGATAAGATCAAGTGTCTTATCCACTTCACAAAGAAAACTAAACGGCAAAAATACCAAATGCCGAACAGGATGCGAAAAAACTGACTTTCTCAAAATTGTCTGTGGGAATGAAAAATGGTTCACCCATGCCAAATCATAATTGGATGTAATTTTAATACTTAAAAAATTATAACTTACTTTGAGCATTTATACCAGATAGCACAGCGGTAGGGCGTCTGCCTTGCACGCAGCCAACATGGCCGACCGGAGTTCGATTCCTCTGCCCCTCTTGGAGAGCCCTGCAAGCTACCCCGGCAAGCTACCGAGAGTATCTCACCCGTACGGCAGAGCCTGGCAAGCTACCCGTGTTGTATTCGATCTGCCAAACACAGTAACAACAAAGTCTCCAATGGAGACCTTACTGGGCCTGCTCGAGCAAATCGATGAACAACGGGAGGACAGTGACAGTATAACATTCAAACAAAAATCTGGATGCAGAAATGCTTATAACAGCTCTGTGATAGCCTAAAATTGGGAACAAGTAGAATGTTCTCTGGATACTTAGTGGCTAGCAAAAAAAAATTTGGTACATTTGTACTACAAATGTGGTAGACTCAATAACTTTGATTTTTATAATAAAAAAAATTTAAGGGGAGTGGGGGTGTTGGGCCACACCTGGTGTTGCTCAGGGCTTACTTCTGACTCAGCTCAGAGTCAGTCCTGGTTCTGTACTGAGGGTAACATATGTGGTGCTGGGGATCAAATTCTGGTCAGCTGCATGCAAGGCAAGTATCCTATGGCAAGTATGCCGTACTGTCTCTACAGGCTGACAACTTTGATCTCAATGACATCTGTCTAAGAAAATTTAGCCAATTCCAGAAGGTCATGCATGCCATGACCCCATTTAAAAAGTAGACACAAAATGAGAGAATCACAGAGACTGGAGCCAGCTTCTTCCTCAGTGCCATACACAGCAAGTGGGGATGGAGTTGTGATGATAAAGGTTGTATCACACAGGAGCTTTTGCCTTGGTGGGATAGTTCTGTATCTTGATTGTGTGGTGGCCTGAATCTAAATGTCTGATGAACGGATGCAGGGACTGCTCAGGTTTTCTGGCTTCCTTGGTGTGTTTGTTTTGTTTTTGTGTTTTGGATCACACCTGGCTGTGCTCAAGGCTTACTCCTAGCTCTGAGCTCAGGGATTGGCCCTGACAGGGCTCAGGACCATATGAGATGCCAGAGAATGAACCTGGATTGGCTTTAGATAAGGAAAGTGCCCTACCTGCTGTACTATTGCTCCAGATTCTTCTTAGCTTCTTATTGTATAGAAAATATAGCTTTAAGGGAAACTGAGTGGAAGGGTACAGGTGACCTTTATGCACTAGTTTTGAGACTTTTAAACTTTCAAAAAGTAAAACTGAAGAGAGACCCTGAGTAGAACAACTGGGATTTCTCCCTAACATCTGCATTACTTAAGGTTGGAGTGAAATTCACAAAATCAGGAGTCTTCTTTTTATCGAGTGTTTTGAAAGTAGAGAAGGTGTGATATAGGCATAATTAATAATCAAGGATGTCCAAGAAAGGGTCAGGGGAAGATCTGGTGGGGTCAGGGAGAGTACAAGGAGGAACAGCACAGTGAGAGACAAGGAGAGCCAGAACTGGAGAGAGCAGAGCATCTTTGCCAGATGGGCGTGGGGAGCTTCCAAAGAGGGAGCTGGGGCTGGAGGGCATTAGGGAGGGAAATGGCATCAGCTGGGAAGCTTCTGGAAGCTTCTGGAAGCTTCTGGAAGCTTCTGGTCACAGGCTAATTATGTGACCCAGAAAGCACTTCCTGTTCTTCCACCCTGGCAGACTGTGGTGTGAGGGAAACCCCAGCTGATGGCTGTAACCTAAGCCTTGGGGAGCTAGGAGCTGGAGCCAGGCCAGGCTCTGTGCCAGCTTCAGACAACAGCCAGCCTCACATGATGGGCTCTGCCTCTCGGAAAACCAGTCTTACAGAAAAGTCATACAGGACGCAGCTTGTGACTGAGGCATGGATTTAATTTTCTTTGTTTGTTCTTGCTTTGGGGGCTACATCTGATAGGTTGAAGGGCTACCCAGGGCTGTGTTTGAGGGTCCTGCCACTGGTGCTTGGAGAATCACTCAGTGTCAGATAGAACCTGGAAGTACAGCATGCAGAGCGTGCACTCAACGAGCAATCTTTTGTGCCCTAGATTTATTTATTTTTTTTAAAAGATATGATAGTTGGGGGCTGGAGCAATAGCACAGTGAGTAGGGTGTTTGCCTTGCATGCAGCCAACCCGGCCGACCAGGGTTCGATTCCTCCTCCCCTCTCAGAGAGCCGGCAAGCTACAGAGAGTACCTCGCCCGCACAACAAAGCCTGGCAAGCTACCCATGAAGTATTCAATATGCCAAACACAGTAACAAGTCTCACAATGTTACTGGGCCCGCTCTAGCAAATCGATAAATAACGGGAGGACAGTGCTACAGTGCTACAGTGATAATTGGGGCTGGAGCGATAGCACAATGAGTAGGGCATTTCCCTTGTACATGGCCAACCTGGGTTCATATCCCAGGATCCATATGGTCCCCTGAGCACCACCAGGAATAATTCCTGAGTGCAAAACTAGGAGTAATCCCTGAGCATTGCTGGGTGTGACCCAAAAAGCAAAAAAAAGATGTGACTGTTTCTCAGGAAAGCATTTAATGTAGGCATGATTATAGAAAATTCAATTTTTTTTAAAAGACTCACAGTCATAAATGTAGTTGCATAAATGTAGTTGCATATTCTCATTTCTGTTCGGTGTATGTTTTAGTATATTTGGCTAAATAAACAATGTTATAAATCTAAATATAGATTTAAAATTTTTTAAACGATATGCCAAACACAGTAACAATAGGTCTCACAATGGAGACGTTACTGAACCTGCTCGAGCAAATCCATGAACAACAGGAGGACAGTGCTACAGTGCTAATAATATTACAATTGACACTGGGGTTGAAGTAAAACTAACATGAGAACAGAGAGTACAGCACAATCTTAATGATCTCCATGAACTAAGTTTTGCAAAATTTCTCATTCATCCTATGTATTGGCTGCCATCATAATTCAATTCCAAGAGTGTTTGAAGTCTGCCAATCCTTCATTCACATTTATTTTGCTGTCAAGTAGGGACTTAGAGTTCTGGTGAGGAGAGAGGAGCTTCCTGGGAGCCCGTAGTTGCAGAATTCCTGTATTGGGTGCTCACCTCCCTGAAGTGAGTAGGGGTGTTGCCGATGACTCAATCCAAATTCCTAAAATTCCAAGAAAGGACTTATTGCACATCTCTGATCTGATCAGGCTGCCAGTCTATTTGCCTTTACACTTTGACAAAGAGGTTACCCAAGAGACTCAGTAGGAAGGAGTGGAGGGTGACTTCAATTATTAAAAAAATTATTAAAAAAACTTCTAAATTTAATTAGCTATGATTTATAAATCATTATATGACAGTTGAGTTTTAAGCAAATAATATTTCAACACCAATGGATTCTGAAGATGTGTTACATATACACAACAGTATACTCTGCAGTGGCAAGGAATGATGAAATCATGCAAATTGCTGCAACCTGGTTGGAATGGGAAGGTATCATGTTGAGTGAAATAAGTCAGAAGAAGATAGACAATCACAGAATGATCTCACCTCTCTGTGCCATATAGAATATCTAGAGAAGGAAATGCATTGTAGTAAAGGGGAGGGATGCCCTTGATCCAGAGTTTAGACAAAGATGAAAAAAAAATAAATGAAGAAGGAAGGAAAAGGAAAGTAGTGGGGGTTGGGCTTCAGTAATACTGAAGAATGACTTCTTAACCATCGCCAGTAAGAAGCAGACCTTAACCAGTAACCAATAAGTGACCAAATGCAAACAAGATTTGTGTTTCTTCTACCCACTGTGGTCTCCTGGTCCTACCCATCTTTTCTCACCCTGGAGAGGTGTCATATGTGGTGGGTATTACATGATTTTTATCTCTCCAATATCTCCCACCCTCCCTAAACCTGAGGTGCCCACCTCTTAGCCACCACATTACAAGAGAGCCAGACTACTCCATGACAGGACTATGGGGTTCTCAACTCTACCCTGCTGGGTCCTGGACATACAGCCGAAGACTGGCCACCACTTGTAGGCTACAGCAGAATTTGGGGTCGAGGTCAGCCTTTTGAACACTTTTCACCTGCAACAAAAACAAGGTGATTAAAAGCTGAATTGTTCGCTTGGGCTAATGGAATGTTTTCAGTTTTTCTTCAGCCTACTTTTTTTTTTTAATGCAGCAACAGATACTCTGTGTGTCTCTGTATGTGTCTATGGCTAACCTGATTCTTTCTGTTTGTTTTTATTTGGGTCCACATCCAGCAGTGCTCAGGGCATACTCCTGGCTGTATAGTCAGGGATCACTCCTGGTTGGCTCAGGGAACCATGGGGGAGTGGTGTGCTGGGGTTGAAACCAGGTCAGCTGCATGCAAGGTCAGCGCTTTCTGACTGTACTGTTTTTCTGCCCCCAACCCAGGTTTTTAAGGAATCTAAAAATCCAGGACCCCAGCAGCAGATTTGCTCTTTCCCTGAGAACTAGCTCTTACAGGCAGAAAGAGAGGGGCGGAGCAATGTATATTGTGGGAAACACTGTCTGGAACCCAAACCATCCCAGGGGCATGAAGGTCTCTGAGACACAGAAACCACCTGAGGATACTTGGGACACCTATGAGATGCAGAATTCCAGGCCCAGGTCATGACTGGCAGGAGAAACTCCAGTGATGGAACAACAAAGGCTGTGCTAAGGATACCAAAAGTACATTGGTAGCTCCAAACACTCCCTTGGCAACCTCCTAGCAATGGTATTTTTGGGGTCAGTTTGGGAAAACTTATATAAGTTAACTTGGCAGAGGCAAAGACATGCATTGGCCTAGTCTAGGCAAGGGACCTGCGTCTCAGCCTGAGACACGTGGACTCTTTGTAGAGCCCATTTTCCATATCTAGGGAAATGGCCCAGGTACCTGCCTGAAGTGTAGACTTTCTCACCTTCGGGTACATTTCCCCACCCTGGGGCAGGGGCCCTCCTCTTTGCTGGAGATGTGGACTTGGCTTTTTACACTCTAGAAAAGCCTACCCTGTCACTTGAACAGTGTCTCTTTTCATCCCTCCCCTTGTTTCCCAGATAAGCTTGTTACCTCATTATTTGTGCCCTCCTCTTCCTCCTTCTCCTCCTCCTCCTCCTCCTCCTCCTCCTCCTCCTCCTCCTCCTCTCCTCCTCCTCTTCCTCTCCTCCTCCTCCTGAATTCTTTTCTGTGAAGACAGGCAATAGACCTAGAAAGTCTGAGTAGGATTTAGGACTGACTTTAATTTCCCGCAAACAGCAATTCTTCACTATAGACTGAATTTCATGGATCCCCAAGAAACTGGTCGGCTGGGATCATCCAGTTGCTATGCTGTGGTGGACACTGGAGGCTGCAGGTCACCCCTCAGCAGTCTGGCTTCCATTCTAAGTGGGCACTAGTCAAGGTAATCACGTTTGCTCACTAAGTACCGTAAGATTTAATCCTGTTTTTGGGGTACACTTAGCTTCTCAGCCTCAAAATGGGCAGTTAAATGATCCTATACTCTCCAAGGGTACATTACGATTCCACTTATCTTAGTGTCTGGTGGAGAGAACGTCTGGGAATGTCACCTGAAGGTCCACACAGTGTTTTCAGTGCCGCACCTTGCCCTGTTGTAGAGTGCTTTGGAGGAAATCAGCCCCTTGCTTGCAGGGAGGAACTATATTGCACACTGCAAAATACAGGTACATTTGATTACAAAATCAGTTTATGTGCCACATTAAAAACCTTTTAGAATATCATAGTTGCTTGTTGATTATTTAGTGGACAAGGGTTTCTCAGTGTTTCTGGGAGGAGGTTTGACAACAAGCATCTGAAAGGCCTCAAAATAAAGTCCTTGCTCTAGTGCTGGGACTATCAGCTAGAAAATCAATTAGGAATGAGGATAAAGACTTTCATTACAGAAACTCATCACTCACCAGTTGAACGTGTATCATTTAAAATTTATGTGCTGGTAAATGTACATCGTTGAAGTGATGGGTGTTGGAACATAATGTGACTGAAACCAAATCGTGAACAGCTTTGTAACTGTACATTTCATGGTGTTTCAATATAGAAAGAAAGAAAGAAAGAAGGAAAGAAGGAAAGAAAAGAAAATTCACATTCCTGGTGAAAGCTCCAATTCAGTTAATATAGTCACCATGAGATACAGTTACAGACTTACAAACTTTCGTGTTTACGTTTCAGTCATATAATGATCGAGTACCCATCCCTTCACCAGTGTTCCTACAAAGTGGTCAGGATTTTTCTGTTTATACCTCTCGGCATCATTTCTTGGGTGTGGTTCCACTCCCAAGAGAAATCGTTTGATAAAGATTGAGGCTGCTCTCAGCAAAAAAGGAGTCAGAATTCTGGAGATTGAATTGAGTTCTAAAATTACAGAGAAAAACACATTTAAGTATTTATGGCAGGAGCCGTTGATATAGGATCAATTGACTTCTATGTTGATTTATGGATTTTAGCAGAATCAGAAAAAAAAACATGCCTGTTTCCAATCACTCATTAGGATTCACAGGTGAAACTGTGGTGTGTGGACAGGAATGAGCAAGCAGTCAGTGTCCTGTGGTCTGTATGGGCCACCCCCAGGCACCTTTCTCACGAAAACCGGGCACAGTGTTTTCTTCTGTACCACAGAGCTATCCCTGCACGCTCTGAGGTAGCTTTCCTGTGTTCCCAAGTGCTGATGTCCTCAGACAGAGCACAACAGTCCTGAGAGGAGCTGGGGTGGAGAGTAGCAAAGTGAACCGAAGAAGCCATGACCTGCCCTGAAATCGTCCTCCTGCAGACCTTCCCGTCCCGAGGAATAAGAGATTTTTGGTCTTAGCCACTTGCACTGCTTTTTTTTTCTTTCTTTTTTTTAAGGCTCATTTTATCTTTATTTTATTGTTTTATTTATTTTAAAGGGTATGCTATTAGATCTTCACTTTGTGCCCATATAATTTTTTTAATTTTTAATTTTTTTATTATTTTATTTTAATGATTCACCATGAAATACAGCTACAGACTTACAAACTTTCGTGTTTACATTTCAGTCATATAATGATTGAGTACCCATCTCTTCACCAGTGCCCATTCTTCACCACCAATGTTCCCAGTATCCCTCCCCCATATCCTCCCACCTCTATGGCAGGCAGATTCCCTGTTTACTCTCTCTCTCTCCTTTAGGGTGTAGTGATCTGCAATGCAGGTATTAAGTGACCATCTTGTTTGGTCTATAGTCTACTCTCAGTACACATCTCCCATCCCTAGCAGGTCTTCCAAGTATCCTTTACTTGGTGGTCCCTTCTCTATCTGAATGCAGTGCTTTTTTTCTGCCACTTAATCTCATAAAAATTCTCCTTAGGTTTTGGGGTGGAGCAATAGCACAGCGGGTAGGGCATTTGCCTTGCATGCGACTGACCTGGGTTTGATTCCCAGCATCCCATATGGTCCCCTGAGCACCGCCAGGAGTAATTCCTGAGTGCATAAGCCAAGAGTAACCCTTGTGCATTGCTGGGTGTGACCCAAAAAGAAAGAAAAAAAGTACTCCTTAAGTTTTGATGTACAATAACCTCAATAAAGCTGTGTATCAGATGGACCCTAGACTTTATTTCTTTATTTAGGTCTCTAAAACAGAGGAGGCTGGTGGGGGTGTGGGGCTGTCTCACTACAACATTTTCTTGTTGTTGCCTTTTGTTTTGGGGCCACAGCCAATGGTACTCAGGGATTACTCCAGGCTCTGTGCTCAGGAATTACTCCTAGCAGAACTCAGGAGACCACATTGGATCCAGGGATTGAACCTGGGCCAGTCATCTACAGAATCAGCACCCTATCAACAATACTATTGCCTCCATACCCCTACTGTGATTCTTGGCCAACAGGGGCCAGTGGATTAGAGAATGTGGTACTGCTCATGTCCTGTGGTGCTGGGGACAGTTATCCTCAACAGGCTAACCCTGGTGATGGTGGGGGTTTCTATGGGCACAAACAGAGATACCTGGTGCTGGAACCAACCAGGTGTGGTGTATGTTTGGCATGAATTCAAACAGCTGTCCTGTCTCCTGGCCCTGGACTGAGATTTCAAGAGAGGAACAGAAATCTTTTGTTAACGTCATGACATGTAGAAAGTTGTAAAATGCAGGAGTGGGGGACAGATCTCTCAAGGGTCGCCGGGGAACTCTGCAGCAGGCACGATGGGGAGAGGCAGCCCCCTGCTCCACTCCAATAGGAAGGCATATGGCACATGGAACATGTCACAAACTGGATCTGGGGCATGATCTGATCTGGTTCTGGGGTTTGTGGTGGGCCCCTTCGCTTCTTGGTTGCTTCTGCTTCCAAATCTCTGTGATGTCGAGTTTGAAGTCAAACCAAGCCAGCAGGTGGTAGAAACCAAACTCCATGGGCCCACCTCTGTGTAGTGGATGGGCTCAGACCGGTTCTCTGAGCTTCCCTCCAGACCTGTCATGGGCTTGATGGGTTTTCCTCCTGCAAAACTGTTAAGGAGCATGGCCAAGAGCCTGTCTAGCCAAGTGCTGTCAAGAAGAGGTTGTAGTGGAGTCAGCTCCTGCAGACAAGGGTGACTGTGCTTGCAAAGGGTGGTGGGCAGGGGTGTCCTTGTACCAGTCTCTAGGACAGTTTCTCTCAGCTCTCCCCACTTGAGGTCTCCTTAAACAGGCCCTTGGACAGACCCTTAATCCACAGTAACTGGAACCTCAGGGATCCTGAGGCAGATTACTGGGGGATGGAGGCAAGGTGGGTGCCCAGGGAAGGCTTTTCCTGCAGGCCTGTCTGCTCTGAGGCAGTGTGGCTGCCCCGGTTGGTGGTTTTCTGTGGGCAATATCTAGTATCTCTTCCGGCCCTGGAAAGCCATGCAAAGGTGCATTGGGGTTATATTTCAATCTGACCATGAAACCGCACATTAGGAAAGGTAGCTAATCAATTAGTTCTAATTAATTATGAACACAATGTGTCTCCAGCTGTGGGATGTGGTTTTTCTCCCATTTGCTGTAATTAGAAAAGTTTAGTGACTATATAAAGAGCGTTTGCTATGCCAAAGGAAGAAAAAAAGAGAAAGGAGAGGAAAACACCAGTGGTTAGAATTAGTATTAAGCAGCATCGAGAAAGTTGTAACCACTTCCTGTACATGTGGAACTGGTCTTCTGTACACTGAAAATAGACCCAGGATGTAGCTCTTGGCCAGCAGAAGCTCCTTTGCAGTAACCCTGACTCCACCTTCAAGAGTGTGGAGCAGAGAACTCTCCTGCATCCCCAGCGACAGCAGTCAGCAACCATCTCTCCTTTGGGGAAATGGGGTGAGGTAGCATGGGATAGGATGTCTAGGTCCAGATAGCTCCAGGCAAAGAGCTGCTACACAGCCATGGAGATCCTGGAGCTCAGCTCGAACTTTCACTGGGAAGAAGCTTGCCAGATTAGAGGCCATCGGTAGCCACGGGGCTTCATGGGGACCCCAGCTGTCATAGGATCGCATCACTTATACCATGGCTTCCCTACCTCAGTGTCCAAAGAGTCATGTCTTCACTGCCAGGCACCCTTGAGGACAAAGCATACTGTTATGTCTATTGTGGAATCTGTGATCTGTAGGGTGCTGTGGGGATGAAAAATCAGCTCCAGGAGGCCAGGTCAGAGGAAACTGACCAAGATGTGGAACCAGGATTGGCAGCAGTGTAGTGGAGGAGAAAGTGAGCAGTGGAAAGAGGACTCACACTCACCGCCCTTCCCTTCCAGCTCCCTGCCCTGGGACACACACTCGGTGCCTCCAATCTCACTGCGCCTCTGTGCAGTGGAGCTTTGAACACTGGTCTCACAGCCTTGCATGGGGTAGAAAACAGTCTAAGTGCCCAGGTCCTTGGCACAGTGTTGGGTGCTTGTGATTCTATAGCGAACACCAAGGACTCTCTATTCTCACCCTGTGCAGAAGGTTAGTTCCAGCCCAGAAACTTTATCAATGCTTCCTCTTGGCAAAGAAGTGTGCCGCCCTCCCCCCACCCCGTACCCCTCCCCACAGCTTCTTCCAACCACATGCACATTACTGGCTGACCAACACTTAAGGGAAGTGTGTGGGGGGGGTGGGGTGGGGGGGGGTGGGGGACTTTAGCAAGACTGTGAGGACTGAACTTGGAGCAAGTGCCCCTGGGGAGACAGGATTCCTGCCTGGAATATCAGAGCAGGGCTGGAGAGACAGCATAGCAGGCAGGGCATGACCCCTGAATAGGAGTGATTCCTGAGCACAGACCAGGAATAAATTCAGAGCACAGCTGGGATTTAAACCCCCCCCCCCCCCGCAAAAAAAAAAGAGATCATCTTTAAAAGGAGATCAGGGCAGGGGTCTGAGAGGTAGTATAGTGGGTAATGGTACTTCTTTGTATGGGGCTGACCCAGGTTCAATCCCTGTCACAACATAAGGCTCCCAAAGTCCTGCCAAGAGTTATCCCTGAGCACTGCTAGGTGTGGCCCCAAAACAATAACAGCAGAAATGGATATCAGGGCAGAGTCAGTCAGAAACAGCTCTGAACAAGAGCTGGTGGGGCTCCAAGAAACCAGATGGCAGAAGTCCCCATCCTGACCCACAGACAGAGCAGGACCCTCAGTGCTGCTGGCATCCAGCTGCCTCTGCTGCCTCTGTGGGCCAGGGCTAATAAACCAGCCAAAGCTTCTTCCATGAGCCAGCTGTCATGCCCCATATCTGCCATTGTTCCAGGGCTGTGTTTGCTTTTACATTAGAGAAGTCCTCCAGGTACTACCATCTGTCTCATGTGTGACACTGGGGTGCTGTTCCTGTGACTGGTGCTCAAAGTAAGGGGGCAAGGGGGGGGTTCTCCAATGACTCAGTCTGGGAGATTCCTGACCCTTGGCTAGCCAAGCCCCTGAGACTGTCTAAATGACGCATTGTCATGTGGGGTCTCTGAACTCAATATTCTCATGTGTCCAGGCTGAGCTGTGAGGTTTCAGTCCAGCGGCAGCCACACCACAAACTGTTCAGTGATTTCATCACAGGGAGGAAGAGTGTGCTCCAGGGCTGGCACTGCAGTGATATGAGGGCAGAATTGGTGACTGCCAGCATCACAGTGCTGAGGGCAGGAGTCTGGGGAGCCCTGCGAACAGCAGGTGGGTGCTGGGGGATGTTACACCCTCGTTGGAATCAGTTAGTCAGCAGGAGGGACCTCCAGGAGTCAGTGTGTCCTCGGCCACTCATCACTTAGGTGCTCCATGTTACACTCTGTCCTCTGTGCTCAGAGCTCATTGGAATTTGGGTGCTGGCCACAGGTGTCACTTTTCCAAGCACACAGAAGTCTGTCACGATCACACATATTGTGAGTACCTATTCGAATGGACACTGCAGGTGCCTTACACACATGATTCTTTTCAGTGAGCCAACAATTTCCTTTGCCATTTTCTTAGGTTTTAGATGGGGGAACTGGGCTCCAGTGATTTAGCTGGTCCCCAGCATGGACTTGTCCATTTGATCTTAGGGAGGAGCCAGCTCCAAAATGCTGGTTTCTGTCATTGTGTAAGGTTTGCTTAGGGTCAGTCTTCAGGGATTGAGAGGCATTCTTCAGGGAACTCCAGCTGTGGAGGCAGTGGAGACAGGAGAGGCTGCCAGGAAAAGAATCAAGAATTCTTCCCTCCTCCGTCCTCAATCCTTCCTTTGTCTCACCCTGACTCCCTCTCACTTTCCTTCCCTTGCTCCCTCACTTCTCATCCCTCCTTCCATCCCTCCCTCCCTTCCTTCTTTCCTTCCTTCCTTCTTTCCTTCCTTCCTTCCTTCCTTCCTTCCTTCCTTCCTTCCTCCCCTCCTTCTTTCATTTTTTCCCTTCCTTCCCTTCTACTTCTGTGAAACATTTCAAAGTTTAATAAGAAAGAAATCATTACAATAGGTTCCTTAGAACTACATATGTGATTCGAGCTGTGTGGCCAGGTTGGGAGCCTGGGAGCATTAGGGGAGTATCGCCAAAGTTCTCTGAGTGAATCAGCCCCTCCTTGGAAATCTGACCTCAGTTTCTATAAATGAGTTGCATGCAAGGTAAATTCTAATGTTTTCAGGTAGCAAAATGAGGTTGGGGTATAACAGACGTAACCGAAAAAGGCGAAGTACTGTTCATAACTTCAGAGGAATCCCTTCATCTTACAAAGGCTTCAGGATGATCTATAGAGGGATGATCTGTGGACCAAGGCATTTGAATCTTCTCTCCTTCTAGGTATGCCTCTATGCATGAAGGCACAGGTTTAGGGACTTCTTCTAGGGACTCATAGGTATGACAGGGCAGGCTCAGATATGGCCATTTGAGAATGTTTCAAATCCTCTGGGTGTGTTAATATTTGTTCATCACTTTTATGTGCCTGGAGCAAGGGGTCTGTGGCCAGCCAGTTTCAGTCTCTGCCTAGGACCCCCAAGTATCTTCACTGTCTCTGTGTCCTTTCACATGTTCCTCTCTCTTGCTGCTTTCTGAGAACATTTGGTATTATTAAAATTGTTGCTTCTTGAAGTTTGCAAGGCAGACTCCAGGGGATGGAAGCAGATTTGTTGGGATCTGTCTCCCAGGGAAGGCAGATGTCAGTTGTGATGACATCAGAGGGTTCCTGTCCTGCCAAGTGATTCTTGGGGACTCAGGAGCCTCTTCATTCAATTCTAAATCACTCTTTTAGAAGTTCTAAGGTAAAATCTCTAGTATCAATTCAGACTCCTACTTTGCTTTTTTAACATGCTTTCTCAGGAATTCTCTGGAATTTACCAACCAGAGGTCTGGATGCTGGGAAACAAACCTGGGTCAGCTGTGTGCAAGGAAAATGCCCTACCCGCTGTACTATCACTCCAGCCCCAATAATAATAATAATAATAATAATAATAATCACTGTCACTGTCACTGTCCTCCCGTTGTTCATCGATTTGCTCGAGCAGGCCCAGTAATATCTCCATTGGAGACTTTGTTGTTACTGTATTTGGCATATCAAATACATCACAGGTAGCTTGCCAGGCTCTGCCGTGCGGGCGAGATACTCTCGGTAGCTTGCCAGGCTCTCCGAGAGGGGCAGAGGAATTGAACTTGGGTCAGCCATGTTGGCTGCGTGCAAGGCAAACACCCTACTGCTGTGCTATAATTTAAAAATAAATAAATAAAGAATAGTCCCTCTCTCCAAATAGCTCATATTTAAAAATATGCTTACTCAATCTTCTGAAAAGAGGGAATAGTATAGATGTCTCTCCCCCGAGATCCCAGAGTACATGGGCCACTCATGTGTAGCCTGGAAATCTCTCCTTTATCCTTGCATAGTATGGCCGTGTCCAGGCCTTGAAGCCTCAGCAGGAGGCAGGAGACCATGGCTGGTAACAATTGTGTCTGCAATGTGTTGGGTGCCTGTATGTTTGTTCTGTCACGTCATCATCACAGTTACCCTTATTCATCATTTCTCAATTGACTAAGCAAGCTGACTCTCAGAGAAGTCAGACAGCTTCATTGTGTGTGTGTGTGTGTGTGTGTGTGTGTGTGTGTGTGTGTGTAGTGTGAAGACTCCCAAGAGGTACTCAGGAGGCTCTAGGGTCCATTGCAGTCATTGTTACCTTAAACCAGCAATTCAGTGCAAGGACCCAAGGATGCAGTGCTGTGTGGGCCAGGAAATGCTGGAAATGTTTAGGGCTCGGGGGGCTACACTCAGAGACACTAGAGGGCAGTCCCCCAGGCATCATTTAGTGATGCTTGGAGGACCATTTACTGGTTTTGGTATATCAAATATGCCACGGATAGCTTGCTAGGCTATGCTGTGCGGGCAGGATATTCTTGGTAGCTTGCCAGGCTCTTCAAGAGGGATAGAGGCTTAGGGATAGATCGACCATATCTACATGATAACCAAGCTCATTGAGGTTTCTTGGGAGTTCAAGATGCCACTCTGTCTAACGTGATTTAAAGAAGGCCTTTGATTCTGTTGAGATGGAAGCAGTAATCGAAGCCCTAGCCAAACAGGGCATTCAAACTCAATACATCAGGATCCTCCATGAACTGTATTATGGATTCACTAGCAGGATCTCACCATTCTACAGGGAAGTGATCATTGACATCAAGAGAGGGGTTTGGCAGGGTGATACTATTTCACCAAAACTCTTCAGTGCCACCCTTGAGAATGTCATGCGATGACCGGAATGGGAAGGAATGGGAGTGAAGATACACCGTGGGCAACTACATCACCTCCGCTTTGCTGATGACATCGTTCTCGTAACACCAAACGTTAGCCAAGCAGCACAAATGCTGGCTGACTTCAACCATGAGTGCGGAAAGGTCGGACTACAGCTGAATCTCACGAATACAATGTTTATGAGAAACGGTCTCATTCCTGATGTTCCATCCGCTCTCAATAGAATGAACATCTCCGAATGCAACAGTTATGTGTACCTAGGTCGAGAAGTCAACATGAAGAATGACCTGGCATTTGAGTTGCGCAGAAGGAAGAGGGCAGCATGGAAAGCCTTCAAGAGCATTAAAGAAATAGCTAAGAGGACGAAGAACCTCCAACTCTGGGTGCATCTCTTCGATTCCACTGTTCTTCCTGCATTAACATACGCCTCAGAGACCTAGGCCTACGAAAACAGGATGAGAACGCTATTTGGGTCTCCCAAAGAGGAATCGAAAGAGCTATGCCTGGAGTATCACGCTTCACTCAAATGAGAGAAAGAATCTGGAGTTCTGACCTCCATCAACAATCAAGAATCAGGGAATTTATCTCATTTGCCAAGGCGTCAAAAATCAGATGGGCTGGACACATAATGCAATTTGGAGACGACTGCTGGACTAGAGCCATTACTGACTGGATTCCACGGGACATCAAAAGATTGTGTGGCCGCCCACCTATGAGATGGTCAGACTTCTTCGTCAAGACCCTGAATGATCGGTTTGAGGCTCTTCATGTTCCTAGAATGCGCAGACACTGTTGGGCTACACTAGCATGCGACAGAGATCAATGGAGACGTTACTGCTGCCTGCTTGAGCAAATCGATGAGTTTAATGGGATGTCAAGTGATCAAGTGATCAAGTGGAGAACCATATGGTGTCAGAGATTGAAACAGGCCAGCTCCATGTAAAGCAGGTGTATTATTCTTGGTAATATATCTCTGTCACCTGTTTTTTATATTTTAAGTTAGTTCATCTATTGCATATAAAAATATAAAATCTTGTTATATGAAGCCTTTATTAATTATTTATTAATAAATAATTTATGGGATGGAGTGATAGCACAGTGGGTAGGGCATTTGCCTTGCACGTAACCAACATGGCCTACCTGGGTTAGATTCTTCCACCCCTCTCAGAGAGCCTGGCAAGCTACCGAGAGTATTTCACCCGCATGGCAAAGCCTGGCAAACTACCCATGACTTATTCGATATGCCAAACACAGTGACAACAAAGTCTCAAAATGGAGATGTTACTGGGCTGGCTCGAGAAAATTGATGAACAACGGGAGGACAGTGACAGTGAAATAATTCATAATTTATTAATTATTAATTTATTAATTAGGTAACCACGAAGGGATTAATTAGGTAATGTACATCCCTATCTCTTTACTATTGTTTTGTTGGAAATCCATGTTACACTATTTTAGTATATTATAGATATTTAGTTTATATATTTATTTACATTATGGCTATATGAAAAGTTACTTATTGCTTGTAGGTTTTCTAACCTTTAATTTGAAGACTCTTTATCTTAGATTTTGAATTTAAGATATGGTTCCTGTATGTAGCAAATTTTTTTTAAAAACATTTAAAACAATTGGTTCTGCAACTGTATTATTTTTTGGAGGTGGAGGGGAGTAAAGGGGCACATCCAGTGGTATTGAGAACTTACTCCTGGCTCTGTTCTCAGGGATCACTCTTGGTGGTTCTTGGTTAAAATTTTAAAAAGAGAAATAGTTCCATATTATAGGGATCAGAGAAAGAGAAAACAAGGAAAGGGTAGAAACCCTATTCGAAGACATAGTCACTGAGAAACTTCCTGATTTGGAAAAGAAATTAAACATCAAAATACATGAGGTTAATGGAGTCCCAAACACAATAAACCCTAACAGAAACACCCGAGACATAATTATGAAACACTCAAGTCTCAGTATAAAAAAAATAGTATAGGAATCTAGGGAGAAAAATTCTGTATGAGCGAATCTCATAATATTGTAGGCTTTTACAAAGAATCCAAACAAGACATGCATGAACTAATGAGAGCCTCTTCAAAGTTCTGAAGGGAAAGGATTTTGAGAATATTCTATATACTATTAGATTATCATCTAGGAAAAATAAAAAGTTGTACAGATAAATTGGGCTAGAGCACTAGCACAGTGGTAGGGCATTTGCCTTGCGTGTAGCCAGCCCGGCTGAGCCGGGTTCATTTCCTCTGCCCCTCTCGGAGAGCCCAGCAAGCTACCGAGAGTATCTTGCCCTTATGGCAAAGCCTGGCAAGCTACCCATGACGTATTCAATATGCCAAACACAGTAACAACAAATCTCACAATGGAGATGTTACTGGTGCCTGCAACCAATGAACAACGGGAGGACAGTGACAGTGACAGTGTCAGATAAATAAAAAGTAAAGTGGCAGGGGGAGCAGAGCAATAGTGCAGTGGATAGGGGATTTACCTTACATGCAGCCAACCGGGTTCAATCTCCAGCACCCATATGGTCCCCCAAGCACTGTTTCTCTTTTTAAAATTAACTTATTTTTATAAAGTTATTCACAATTTGCTCGAGGCTGGAGCGATAGCACAGCGGGTAGAGCGTTTGCCTTACACGCGGCCAACATGGCCGACCCGAGTTCAATTCCTCCGCCCCTCTCGGAGAGCCCGGCAAGCTACCGAGAGTATTCGATATGCCAGACACAGTAACAACAAAGTCTCCAATAGAGACGTTACTGGGCCTGCTCGAGAAAATCGATGATCAACGGGAGGGCCTTTACCTTTACCTTTTTTTTTATTCACAATAATTCATTACATTCAATATTCCAACACCCATCCCACCACCATTACACCTTCCCACCATCACATTTTGAATCCCTCCCCAAAATCCTGTCCACAAAGCCGGACCTAAAATTTTATTTTATATTGATTATTATGAGTAAGACACTAAACATAATCCAAAAAAAGTTCCCTTAGAGGAAAGTGTGTAAAGATTGTTGTATCTCACCCTGGAGCCATTAAGCCTTTGCATAAGAGATTACTAAAATGTTGTTACAGATTGAGCATTGTGTGCTTATATGTGTGTGTGTGTGTGTATTGTGTGTATAATATACTACATCTGTATATTTAATCGAGAATAGTTGCCTTCTACTCTACACCCCATCAAATATGGTGTGCTACTTTTGGTATATCAGGGGTGTATAGTAGGAGCACTCTCCACCCGTTGCTCATCGATTTGTTTGAGTGGGCACCAGTAACATCTCACTTGTGAGACTTGTTGTTACTGTTTTTGGCATATCAAATACATCACGGGTAGTTTGCCAGGCTTTGCCGTGTGAGCAGAATACTCTCATTAGCTTGCTGGGCTCTTCAAGAGGGATGGAGGAATCGAACCTGGGTTGGCCACATGCAAGGCAAATGCCCTACTTGCTATGAAATTGTCCAGGAATTCTAAAATTTTAAATAGGGTCATACACCTGGAATTAATTTTTTAACTGGGTGGTACCTTTGGGGTGTGGAGGTATCTCTTCAGCTTGTTGCTCTCTTCTGAGATTTGTGAGTCTTTGGATCATGGCTGTTAGGAATTGTTCCTCTTGATGTTATCTATTAGGGCTCCTACACTATTTCAACATTTACAAGTTATTTGCTATTTGCTATTATAATTATTGCAGTTGTGCATGGGTTCTGGGGATTGAACCCACATTCTTATGTGTGCAAAGCATTTGCTCTTCCACAAGTCCATATTCCTACTCTCATTTAATGTTATTTTTGCTTGCATCCTACTAACTAAATGCAGTTCCATTGCATTTCTAACTTTCTTTAGGGTTTTTGTTTTGCTCCATTGTTTTGGGTTTTTGTTTTGCTCCACTGTTTTGGTTTTTTGTTTTGCTTCATTGTTTTTGGCAGGTTCCTTTCATTTCTCCTTTTGTTTAAGATTGCATATTAACTACTCTGTATTGAGAAACTGTCTTCCTTGGCTTGCTGTGAAGGCCTTACATTAAATTTATGGGCTGCAGAATGTAATCCAAGCCTATTTACCCAGGATTCTGTGGTGTCTATCAGCTCATCTATGACCTTCTGTATCTGTTTACTAAATAGTTGTTTGGAAGCCTAATGCCAACCTAGCAGCAGAGTCAGACAGAGTGGAGCAGTGACTGTTGGAGAATAACACAGAGTATACATTCCATGGGATGGCAAGAGTCCTGAGTCAAAAGGGAAGATCTGTGATTTCCTTTTGTAGACCAGCTGTGCAGCCCGATCTTCCCCTTCATTCTGACCCCAGTTCCCATCTGTGGTTAAACTGTTGTACACCTCTGTCTGAAGAGAGCCATTTAGGTATTCCAGGCTTGGATCTCAGTCAGTCCATAGTCTTAGTCTGTCACACTAACACTGTAGAGAAAAGCAGATACAGTGAAGGTCTATTCTCAAGTCCGTAGGTCGATCGGTTCAGTTGACCTGGATAGTGCTTCTCAAGGTTGACTGTACACTGGAATCACCAGAATGGACTAAAAAATCCTGTGAGGTCCTACACTCACAGACTTCTTATGCACTGGTCTTGGCGGTGATCTGGTCCTCAACTATGTTACTGGGAATACTAAAAAGATCTTGGACTGTAAAAGCTCTCTAGGTGATTAAGATAAGAAGGAAATTTTGGCAACCTCTGATGTAGGCTCTGACTAGAAGCAGAAGAACCTCAGATGAACTCAATCTCAGTGATGACTTCAGGAGTGGAGGGTACAGTTATCAAGGCTAGACTCTGAGGGGTTCCCTCACTTCCCAACAAACTCCACATTCATGCCCTGATCCCATCTAACTTCAGCTTCCTTGGGTCACAGGTAAAATTATCAGGGCTGTACCTTCAGTAGGGCTGGAGCGATATACCAGCGGGTAAGGCATTTACCTTGCCTGCTGCCAACCTGGGTTCGATTCCTCCGTCCCTCTTGGAGAGTCTGGCAAGCTACCGAGAGTATCCCACCTGCACGGCAGAGTCTGGAAAGCTTTTCGTGGTATATTCGATATACCAAAAACAGTAACAACAAGTCTCACAATGGAGATGTTACTGGTGCCCCCTCAAGCAAATCTATGAACAATAGAGGACAGTGCTACAGTGCTACTTTTAGTCACTAGAAGTGTCTTATGGTTTCAGATATGCCCAGTAGTGAGGATATCTTCCAGTTGAATGAAGGTGTACCAGTTACTTGCCAGTTGCCTGGCATTTGCTGCTGCTGGCAGATCTGTCTGTTGCCCCATCCCTTGGTGATAGAGCCTCTCCACAGGGTGCCCTGATTTATTTTGCACTGGCCCTTGTTCTGAGCCTCATCCTCTCTCTCTTGGTGTCCCTCAGGTGATTCCTATCTCCCACAGGGACCCTGCTGCCTCTCTCTGTGGGAGCATTGCTCCTCAGCCATATGGTACATTTTAAGGCCTATGTTTCACTTCATTGTTTATTTAGTTGAAATGTGGGGAGAAGGAGACTCAAACTTTTCCAGTTATTTGCCATTCTGCTGGGATTCCTCTGTTCTAGGTCTTAGGAAAAAGCCCTCTGCTATTTCACCATTACCAAGTGCTCACTTTTTCTATTATTATGTGGGTGCTCTTTATCATGGTGAAAAAAACCTTCTTTATCTTTAATTTTCCATAGTTCTTTCCCCCCATGATACATAAGGATTGTTTATTGATGTACCATTTGAATTGTGCATAGAATTTAATTTCTTTGCATACTTGACATGCTATTGGTTTGTGAATGCTACATCAGACTTTCCATACCTGCAATCAATATTGTTTGGTTCTGATATATAATCTTATACATTGTTGGATTTGATTTGCTACTATTTTACTAATCATATTTAAATTTATTTCCAAATGAACGGGAGTTGTTGGTTTCTAGGTTTTTCTTTTTTCTTATAATGTCCAATTTTGTGATAAGAGTAGTTCTGGCCTCAGAGATGACAGAGAAGTTGTTTCTTTTGTTATATGGAATAAATTGTGTAAAATTCATAAATGCTCATTAAGTATTCAATAAATGTTCGTGTAAAACAGTGAAAGCATCTGGGGTTTGTAATTTTTTTTGAAGCTCAAGGTTATTTAGGTTAATTGTTTCTTTTTGGGTAAGTGTGTCTGGAGAGAATTCACAATATTGTTTTGGTACACGTTAAATTTTCTTCTATACTCTTACCATACTCATAATTGGATGCCACATTTACTATCTATATTCTTCAAGCCCTTGCTCCTATGAACTGAGGACAATATTCCTCCTGCTTCCTACTTAGGAGATACGGGAAAGTTGGAGAAAGTTGGAATTCTCATTCCTTAGTTGAGATATAGCATCAATAAATTCTCTCTCTTCTGGAAAGAAGATCTTTGTTATAATGAAGGTTTGACTTGTTTCACAATAGTTACCCTTCCCCCACTCTGGCAGAGTCAGAAGAAAATCATTCTAGGATATTTACCATGAGAACCAGGTAGGTCTCTAGAAATTAAAAAACCACACATGAGAAGAAACATCTTTAAAACTGCATTCCCACTGGTTTCTTGATGTCATGAGGAGTCCGTATTAAGCCTCCAGTAGCTCACCTAAATCCATAGTTTTTGTGTCTGATTTCTGTGACTCCCTTGTGTTCCCTGAGGGTAAGCAGAGAGGATCTCTGTCTCTCAGTGTTCTTTCATCTGGGGAAAACTATTTGCTTCACAACCTTGGTTCTGTGACAGGTTTTTACAAAGTTATTGATTTTCACTTTATCCAATGTTTTCTTTCTAAGGACAGGAGTGATGATTTATAAGCACCAAGTCTCTAGACTTTCAAGTGTGTGTGTGTGTGTGTGTGTGTGTGTGTGTGTGTGTGTGTGTGTGTGTTGGGGGGGGGCAAAAAAGTTGGTGATGCCCAACCAACAGGACTGGGCAGGTCAGTGTTAGGGCTGAAGATTCAAGGATGTGATGACATACCTTGGTGGCATTTGGGGGCCTGATGGCTGAGTTCTCTTCATGGCACCAAATTTTCTCTTTTGAAGTGGAATCTAGACAGCACCAGATGTCTTACCTTGATAAAGTTGAAGCCCCAGTTGGGAGACCCACAAAGCTGGCAACCTAGGTGTCAGCACTGGGACCAGAAGTCTGTCCTGCTTACTTTTTTTACACTTACACCAAATTTTGATACTTATGTGCATAGCTTGAGTTTCTTACATTTTCATTATATGATTATATATATGGGGCTGGAGCGATAGCACAGCGGTAAGGCATTTGCCTTGCACGCAGCCAACATGGACGACCCGAGTTCGATTCCTCCGCCCCTCTCGGTGAGCCCGGCAAGCTACCGAGAGTATCTTGCCCGCACGGCAGAGCCTGGCAAGCTACCCATGACGTATTCGATATGCCAAAAACAGTAACAACAAAGTCTCCAATGGAGATGTTACTGGGCCCACTCAAGCAAATCGATGAACAACAGGAGGACAGTGACAGTGACAGTGATTGTATATATATATGGGCCCTCTAGTTCTTAAATGGGGCTCACAACCTATCTTAGAAATCATAAATGTGACTTAACCGGTGTTATCCCAGATTGAATACCTCTGCTTTGAGGTACATAGCCTAGCAGCCCCCTCACCATTCCCACCCCTTTAAGCCATACCATTGCTGAGTGTTCCCGAATATTCCTGCTAATTAAAGTCCTGGAAATACCTACTGAAGAAGAGACTGCCAACAGCCAGCCCTTCTATCTTATTGAGGTTGACCCCTGAGAGCTAGTTTGAGGGAAAGGAGACATCAAGAGCACAGGGCATGACCACCAGCCGTTGACTGAGTTGCCCATAGAGAGGGGAGTCATTTACCTGATTGCCAGGTAGGGACTGTCGACTACCATAGCTGTTTTCACCTATGCTTTCACCTGTACATGCTCTTCTCTGAGGGGTTATACTTGATGACTGACTCAAGCAACTGAATCTTAACTATATATGTATTTTGATGTTGCCAGATAGTTTTTTTTAATTAATGTAGTCTTATTTATTTAATCCTTTCAGTAGTCATAATTTTTACTTGATTTAACATTTTTTAATTGAATCACCATAAATTACAAGGTGACAAATTTATTCATGATTGAGTTTCAGCACAGTGTGTGTGTGTGTGTGTGTGTGTGTGTGTGTGTGTGTGTTTGGGGGAAGGATGTTAGGGGGTAATTCGGGTGGGGGATGGATTTGTATCTGTCTAATTCTTATTTATTTTTTGAATTATTATTTTTAAATGTTATTTATTGGGGGGCTGGAGCAATAGTACAGCCAGTAGGGTGATTGTTTTTCATATGGCTGGCCCAGGCTCAATCCCCAGCATTCCTTCTAGCCTGCCAGGAGAGATCCCTGAGCACAGAGCCAGGAGTAGGCCCTGAACACCACAGGATGTGGTCCCAAAACAAACAGAAAACAAACAAAAAATAAAATAAAGTTCTGTTTTTATTGTAATTTAGGCAATATGGTTGTATGGTATACAAAATTACTTTACCTTCACCACCAACAAAGTGCCCAAGAACTTCCACCATGGTCTCTGTCCAACTTTTAGATAACCTCTTCCTTCCTTCCCTGTCTACATTGCTTGCTATTCTTAGTTTTGGGCTCAAAGACCAAGGATTTGTCATAATTCAAAATTCTTTATCCCCTGTTTGGTTTCTCTGAAATTGTTTGTTATTAGTCCTTCTCACTATAATTTCTTTCTCTGACACTTGGATGAGACTGGAAGATATCATGTATATCATGTTGATTCAGGCAGGTATATTAGTTGAGCCACCCCCTGACCTGCCCCGTATCATGGCAACGCAATTTCTGGGAAGTAATAAAACCACATGTCGTAAGTGTGACCTACCATGTGGATACAGAAAGCAAGACCTGATAAGACCTTCTCCAGCAGCTGACCCTGAGGAGATTGGACCCCTCCCTACAGAAAGGGCCTGAAAGAAATTACTAGAGAACCCTCAGTTCCTTCCTTTAATCTGATTAATCCTCAGCTAGCCCAGGCCAGAGAAGGCTGGACCCATCCTCAGAGAGAAGATCCAGCAGGAACAAAGGTCAAGAAAAGGAGTTCCAAAGAAGACCACTCCCAGCTCTACCCCTTTAGCAACAACCCTAGCAACAGACTCTTATCTAGCTAGAAAGCCTAAGTGGGGGCGGCTTGGGAAACCCTATAAAAGTCACCTTGACCAAAGGAAGTGTGTGCGTATGCTCCCCTCCTCCTCACTTTCAAAAATCTCCAAATAAAATCTGTTTTACTTCATTGCTTGTCTACTTCTGAAATTATTTTCTGCAAGGCAAGACAAGAACTTGGTAACCCTGGGTAAGGTCTACGACTGATCTTTCTTTCCTGCAAAGAGCAAATCCTTGCTTCAACCTGAGTCCTGGCTCCCGGAGAAATCAAGTGATGGGAATCAACTTCCATGTTGAGGAGACCAAGCGGACATCAGGTGTGGCTTGATGGCCACCTGGTGGGCTGATGGATCTTCAGCCCATGCTGAGCAGGGGCTCTTCACAGTAGTCTTCCCATCTGGATCTTGGAGTGGCAGAGGCAGATGGGGAGAAAGTGACCGTCTCTTCTCACATAAGCCACACGTGGAGGCCCATCAACATTAATGTTAAACAACATATGTCTTATTCTTTTGTTCCATCTTCTCCTTGCCATATTCCCTCAGTTTATACAGGATTGGCTCAGGGTATCAGAGTAATGTTGGTCTCAGAAAGGTGTTTGTGTGGTTAGAAATATGCAGTGGGTAAGGTGCTTGCATTGCATGTAGCTGACCCAGGTTTAATCCCTGGGACCCCATAGGGTCACCCAAAACCCTGAGAGAAGAGCCAAGAGTGAAATCCTTATCACCACTTGGTGTAACCCCTATAGAAGGAAAGAAAGGAATAAAGAAAGGGAGAGAGAAAGAGAGAAAGGAAGGGAGGAGGGAAGAGAGGAAATGAAGGAAAGAAATGAAGGAAAGAAGGAGGGAAAGAAAGAGGGAAGGAAGCAGGGAAGGAAGGAGGGAGAAAGAAAGGCAGAAGGAAGGAAGGGAGGATGGGAAGGAAGGAAGGAAATGTGCTTGGAGTGGCCAGAACGATGGTACAGTGGGTAGGGCATTTACCTTGCATGCAGCTGACCAAAGTTCAATCCTTGGCAACCTATAGGGTTCCCAAACACTTCCAGGAATGATTCTTGAGTGCAGAGTAAGAACCTCTAAGCATCACCAGGTGTAACCCAAAAAGCAAAAAGTGTTTGGAAATATTCCTTTTTCTTCATTCTTTAAAAAGAGTTTGACTGGCTTGAAGAGTTAGGAGAGTTCACAAGCAAAGCAATCTGATTCTGCATACTTTTGAAGGGGAATGGGAACTTTTGATTTTTGTTTTAATTTCTACATGGCCGACCCGAGTTCGATTCCTCCGCCCCTCTCGGAGAGCCTGGCAAGCTACCGAGAGTATTCGATATGCCAGACACAGTAACAACAAAGTCTCCAATGGAGACGTTACTGGGCCCGCTCGAGCAAATCGACGATCAACGGGAGGGCCTTTACCTTTACCTTTACCTTCTATATTTGTTACCCAAGTCTATTCAGGTTTTACATTAAGATCTAAAAACTTATCCATTTCTTCTAGATGATCAAACTTATTGACATATAGTTGTTCATAGAAATCTTGTATGATCTTTTATATCACAGTGGTGCATATCTGTTATTTAGCTTTTTGTTATTTATAAATATAAGCTATTTAGCTTTTTGTTCTGTTGCAGTCAGATAGATTGTGGGGTGGGGTAATGGAGATGAGTTTTTCAGAAAGTGGTAGAACCCAGGTGTGATTTCAAATGTTATCGCCTCACGATCCCTGAAATAGGTAGGTAAGAAGATAACACCTCTTTAAGAAGCAAATACTGGGCTCTTTGGGGATACAGTAAATGAGGCAGCACCTAGATGCAGAAACTGACACACTACCCAGAGAAACCCAGAGAAGGAGAAGTTCTGGAGAATAAAATGGTCCTGATAAGAATATGAAAGGACCATCAAGAGAACAAGGTTTTCCCTTTGAGGACACCCAGATTAACATTCTTCTCTTGAGGGATTCACATCCAGAAGTGCTCAATGCCACAGAGGCAGGGTGAGATGGGGGGATGGGAGGGTGGGAGGGATACTGGGATTAGTGGTGGTGGAGAATGGGCACTGGTGGAGGGATGGGCACTCATCATTGTATAACTGAAACCCAAGCACAAAAATTTGTAAGTCTACAACTGTACCTCATGGTGTTTCACTAATAAAAATAAAAAAAAAAAGAAGTACTCAGTGCTTACTTCTGGCTCTACACTCAGGGAACACTTCTGATGGTAGTCGATCTTGAACTCGAATTGTGGGTGTGTAAACACACAAAAAATAAAAAGGCCGGCAGTCTTGCCGTTTCCCCACTCCAGGGAGGTCGATGGCGATGGTCAGGTGAAGGAAGGAAACGAGGCCAAGCTAGTTGGTCTTAGTAGCCGTTTATTACATGGAAGGGATGGATGTCATGGAGGCCTCAGGAATCCTCGAGCACGTGCGCCTTTGTTCTCTCCGCTTCTGTCCTCAGCCCCATCTTCCCGGCTCTCTGATGCACGTGTCCCCCCAGAGAGCCCTGAAATCTCCCTTTTATAGATCATAGTACCTCTAAAGGGCGCAATATAATGATGTCATCAAAAGGAGTTACAGAAAGAACACTGAGGCCGCAAACATACATTGTTTCCTTACATCTGTAGGCCGGTAATCCTGGCCTCACCTTTTCACAAGCTACAAGCACTTAGATTAGCAAAACAAAGACCAGTCTGCTAGAGCTTGGAATCTACATCTCCAAAAAAGCAGTCTCATCCAAGCTAGTCAGGACACACAGGAAACTGCTTCTAGGACGTGTTTCTCCTCTCCTTGTCCAACCAACATATAAGCATACATAATATTAATCATTTCGTATGGACACAGTAAGAAATACTTTGAGCTTATAGAATTGCTCTCCTAGGGCCATCTCGATCTCAGACTGCAGTGCTCAGGCCAGATATCTTTCCTATTCCTAGCAGCAGGGCCCTAGTCTTGTCGTTACTTTTGGATCATGACAGCATTTGCCTATGATCAAACTCTTAACTTATAGTTAAGAATCATGGCACCTTGGCCTGGCCCATTGCGATGCCAGGGTAGCACATAACTTACCAGCTTGCCCTGGTTCCATCCAGTCCCACGTCGGGACCCTGCCCTTCGGGTGCTAGGAAGTGAGGGCAACTGAGGCTTATGTTGAGAAGGCAGTTGCCCAGGAGTGACTAATATTCAAAGCCAATCAATTCCTAAGTTACGGAGCGTATTAATCAATTGTCTTCCTGTATCTATACAAAAGGACATTGCATTAAAGTAAACTGCTCAAAAGACATAAGGAGAGGAGAAAGACAAATATTAACTTACAGTACAGCTTCAGTGTCTAAGCAGGATGAGACCTTACAAATTGGTTGGGGAAGAGAGCATAGAAGAGGTCACAGACAGACAAAGTAATGGGAGTGACTCGGGAGCACTGTGATGGGTACAATCTGATAAACCCAAGCTCCGTGTACTCCAACAGTGGGGACTGGTTCCCTGCTTCAAAGAACAAGAGGACTGAAGGTTCAGTTTAACAGCTACCTCACAATGTCGGTGAAATGAGAATATCTGTGCCATGTAGGTGCCCATAGCAGACGACTAGTTCTGACCCAGACAAGGCATTTTCTTAGGTTGGCAAGATGGGTTGAGCAGAAAGGTCTAAGAGCTTCTTATTGGGGTGATTTCCCTTGCTCCCTATTTCACCCGTTACCCACAACACGTTCATATCATGCAGGTGCTTGTGGCAGACTAGAGAGTCAACTTCACTTTCCACATCACGTAAATCACCTGAAACAATCCTGTTGGATAGAGTTTTCTCTGTGTGAAACTTGCTAATGGATTCTCAATTTTAGTTAATGTTCCAAAGAATGGCTCGATTTAATCTTTTGATTTATCTTTCTGGATTGTATTTTGTTTACTTCTGCTCCTATTTTCATTTTTTCTTCCTCTTACTATTTTTTAAATTCATTTGTTATTTTTGAAGTTATTTTAAAGGTTAAGCTATTTCATTAGAGATTTTTCTTGTTGTATTGCTATTAACTTCCTTCTTAATAATTTTTTGGCAGGATGCCACAGGCCACCTAGGTTCTGTAGGCTTCTTTCAATTGGTTTGAAAGTGGCTTGTATTTCATGAGTAGAAGGACCAGGCCTAATCTGCATGCCATAAGCATACTTATTATTTGTGAAGCTTTTGTTAAAATTCTGAGATGCCAGGGCAAAGCCCATGGCAATTAAATTTTTTAAAAAATTTAACACTGGAATTATGAGTCTAATAAGTACAAAATATTTATACCTTATGTTACTAGGAATTGGAACAAAGTCATGCACATAGAAGATAGAATGAACACCCATGTATAAATAAAAAGTTCTATTTAATAAAACTATAACATTTAATTGTATAAAAAGTAAATTGATAAATATAAAAATGGGGAGATTAATATGTAGTTGACATTTACACTGACCTCTGTCTCTTGGTTATTTTATGTGTCCAAATTGTCCAAAGTGTCCATGTAGAAGAGACTGAGTTCTGAGATATGGATGATCAGCAGACTGGTAACAGGTATGTAGGTGATTAGACTCTTGTCTAAGGGGTCATGCCATGAGTTACAGACTCAGATTTGGGATTTGAGTTAGAAGCTGATTTAGAGCTCAATGAAGTTCCCTGAGATAGGGACAAGGATTATTTACCTTTTTTTGGTTATTAACTAATCAATCTGTTTTTTGGCCCTGTCTCCTCATGGTTAATTATTCAGATGTTGTGTTTTCAGATGCTCCAACAAATGCCTTTTCTTTTTATGATATCATGTCTTCATTGTTGCTGGTGCAATAATGATACTATTTGGCTTTGGCTGTGTTTGCATCTTTGCACCTCCGTTTTAGTCAGGGACACCACTCCCCATATTCATCCTTCTGCATGCATTCCCTCCTGTAGAGCAGGCTTACTAAAGTGGTTTTCAAAGGTTTTCCATTGTTTACCTAATCTTTTGGATACTTGAAAAATGCAGCTGGAGTTGAACTTCCTTGTCCACAGGTTTAGCAGTGAGCCTGCTGGGTAGTGAGCTTGTTGCTGCTTTCCAGAAACTTATAATACAAGATGAGCACAAAAGTATTTTCTTGAGCCCCAATCTTCCTTCCCATTGACGATTCCTTCCCCAGACTTCTAGAATATTCTTAACTAGTTCTTTCTTGCAGGACTCCTTAGGGCCCCTCTGCTACTGATTGAACTTACCTAGGAACACAAACTTCTGTTCACCTCCAAAGTAACCAGAACTGGTTTCTGTAAACAGAGCTCAGACTGTGGGGAATGGAAGGTGTCTTTTGAAGCACTTCTGGCTGGTCATGTTATTCATTCTTGACTCTTCTTGAGTGGCATCCAAGTGCTAAGTGTGTGGAAATAGAAATTGGCCAGTTGGACTTCTGCTCTAAACCTGTCTGTTTTAGCTGTGTTCCTTGACTAAGTCACTGCACCCTCACTGTTCCACTCCTGCACCATCTTTCTGGTTTGGAATATGGAGGCTCTAATATCTCTAAATACCTTTTAGGAGGAGGAGATGATTGTGTGTGTGTGTGTGTGTGTGTGTGTGTGTGTGTGTGTGTGTGTAATAACTTAGTTGAAGCAGTTGTTTTACATTGAGAAAGCAAATGATGGGCATTTCTGCTCCTTTGGCTAGTGAAAAGCAATACTTGGGTTTGTTAGATTGTTAGATCTCTGGCCCCTCTGAGATTGTGGTTTCATGTTAGAAAACTCCAGGTTATAATTCTGGCTTGATCACAGGGTGAAATTGCTAGCCCTTGCCATTTCACATTGGTGAATTAGAAATAATACCAGAGGGTGTGAAGTGAAGATGAGATTTCGCTGGCACATTGGAGGACTCTGGGAGTCTCAGCAAACACACAGAGCTCTTCCTTTATTGCATTCTATTTAGAGTTTGGTTAAAGATTTCACATCTTTCTACCCAGGCCTTTGCTAAAGAAGTGCCATCTGTCTCTTTCATCCTTGATGTGGCCAGAATGTGTAGTGGACAGAGATTAGAACCCACGGGGCATAACGACCAGGCTGCCTGACAGTTCCTGGACCTATGGGTAGCTTCTCCTTTCCTGATATGACCCTGATTATGGAGCGAGCTTTGTGCATTGAGAAGGACAATTAATGATCACATTGGTAAACAGATGACTTTGAGTAGTGAAAGATGTTTTCAGCAAAACATTTTGAATGCGGTATTTATGGACTCAAGTTGTTATGGGGATATTTATAGGCTGGATGCAAATGTAGAGCATATGGTGTGCTCTTCCAGAAATACCCTTTCAATTAAGTTGTGCACAGTGCTCAGCCATGCTGCTCTTTCATCTGAAGATTTTCTCAAGAACATTTGTAGGAAATGTTTCTCCAATTTGCAGAAAATGGGGTGAGCAACTAGCAGGGTACTCTCTCTTGGGAGAAGCTTGTTTCCCTGACCTAGCCTCCAGGGGCATCCAAGGGCATCCTGCCATGATACATGAGGCTAAAATTTTCCCTTCTCTTCTGTTTCTTGACATGTGGAGATCACTGCGGGGGATGTGGCAGGAAACACCAAGTATAGATTTATGAATAATTGGAAAGAAGGATCTTTGTGTTTCTAACTTGCAATTTGGATAAGCTGGTCTGGGGTTTGGCGATACAGATTCTACAGCCTACCTCAAGTCATCAAAGCTACTGGGTAAACATGTCCCTTATTTAGAACACATCCCTGCTGGAGCAGGTGCTAAGAAATGATGCATCAGAGAAGCACATGGTTTTTGGGGTTTCACCTTCCCAGAGTCCATCCGATTACATACAGGGTCAGTGTAAACAGAACACAGGTACTGTGCCTAGCAAAAATGTGATGGGAAAGTAAAAACCACCCAATGGCCATGCAGTGTAGAGATGCTCAGGCCTCCTTTACAGAAGATTTCTTAGACTAGTGGATTTTCCTAGGCACCAGGAATATATATATGTATATATATATACATACACATATATGTATATATATGCACACACATATATACATATATATGTATATATGTTAAATGGAGAAGTGCAAATTCACACAAGCCTTTTGGAAAGTATGTCTAACACCATTTTAGCTCACATTTTTGCATCAACATTTCCATTTTTGGTTATCTTTACATATATAGCTTAAATATAGACAAGTTTTCATGCCAAAGATATATTATTGGCATTGCTATTGTGTGTGTGTGTGTGTGTGTGTGTGTGTGTAACAAGAAAAGTAATGAAAAAGTGGTCTAAATTTTTAACACCCAGAAAAGGCTCAGGAGATGATTACATAATTGCTAACAGACTATTGTACTATCAACATCAAGTTTATTTGAAATTATACTCAAAATTGTCCTTTATGGTAAACTATTAAAATTTTAAAAGTAAAATGCAAGTTTTAATCTACAATAAAAGCTCAGCTATAAAGAAACTAAAAATAATTGTGACTTTACCATTCCAAATTGAAAAAAGACATTCAAATCACCTACTAATATACACTTGGGAAAATATTCTAACTTACAATTAATAAATATCATAAAAAGTTTTAAAGGAAGTAATTGTTTTTCACCTATTAAGTTGACAATGATTTAGAAAATATATTTAAGAATGCTTGGTCGTGGTGCTATAGGGAAGGCATTGATATTTATTCTGTTTTGATTCTATGAAAAATAATCCTCATCTTTTACTGCTAAACTATAGTGTTTTACACATCTTAACTGAATAATTTCTAACATATCAAGATAAATTAGCTCATCATTGTTAGGTAAACAGATACAAGATAACAGTTTAAAAAAACATTCTACCTATGATTGGTCAAGAATTGAGTAGTGAAGTTCCCAGAAGAATAACAATGCTGGGTTCACTTAACCCCATATATCACGATCACGATCATCCTGTTGTTCATCAATTGCCTCAAGCAGGCACCAGTAACGTCTCCTTCTTCCAAGACCTGAGATTTTAAAAGAGCCATATTTAATGCTCTTTCAGGGTTAGGAGAATGAGACCCATCATTGTTACTGGTATTTGGCATATTGAGTACGACACGGGAAGTTTGCCAGACTCTGCCGTGTGGGCAGGATACTTTCGGTAGCCTGCTGGGTTCTCCAAAGTAAAAATGAGATAATAAGATGTTGCACAGCCGCAAATGCAGCCACACACTTCCAGGAGCTGGGTTTTATAGTCTCTGCATTTTGACCATTGATGGGACCAACCTGGCACTGGCGGCAGCTGGTGGGTGTGACGTCTATCCACTGGAAGATAGGGGATCTGGGTGGAGAAGGCTCAGTCCCAATCTGAGCAGGCTTGGAGATCTCAGCCCCGGGACCCACATGCCTGGGTTCCTCTGTCAGTTCCTTCATGCACGAGGTTTGTCCGGACGTGTGGAGTGTGGCCACAGCATGGCTGTGGCTGGTTCTGGAGGTCTTCAGCTGTTGGAACTCTGCTCAGGGGGTGTGGAGGGAAACTCAACCCACCTCCTTCCAAGGGGCCCCAGTGAGGACAGCCAGGCACGAGGGCAGGAGACCCCATATATAAGATAATAGAATTTTAAATATATTTTTATATAAGACAATGACAGTGCACTGTCATGGCCTGTCCAACTTCCTCACCTACAGCGACATCAATTTTGGGTCCAGAATCAAGCATTGAGTGGGCCCCTGACCCATGGTGGAACATGCTCACTGGGTGAGGGGCAGGTTCTCCCAACTCCCCAACACTCAACTCCCAAAACTGTCTGATGGTTGACCATGTCCTTAGCCACTGGGCCAAGGAGCTTTCATTTCCCTACTGAGTCAAAAGTGACTTGGAACTAAATATTTAGAAAATATCAATGGAAGAAGTAAAAAAAAAAAAGAAATCTTTCAGAAAGGCCAGAGCACTAGAAGGTCAACATTTACCATGATGAAATGACAGAAAAGTCAGAGAGGGCAGAAAATCTTGAAACATAATTAATCTTCTGGGAATGTTTCTGGGGCATGATAACTCAGAAGAGGGAGGGGTGGCAGCAACAAGCACTTCCTTCTGGAGTTGAAGGCTCATTTCATGTTGGGTACCCTGGCAGTTTAGAACTGCAATAGAGTGGTGTACACAGAGCCAGGTGTGGAAAATGAAGGAACACTGCAGAGACAATATTCTGAGGAGCAGAAAGAGGAGCCACACACAGATTCAACTCAGGGCCTTGCATTGGGTAAAACAGAAGCTCTAGAGGAAGGAATAAGGAGAAGAAGAAGTGTCCAGCTGACAGAGTTACTACTACTGGCATAATTCTTTGGGCTTTCCCTAGGCTGAAAATGGCACCAAGATGGGCAGACACTATGCTGACAGACACCAACCAGATCTGAGCATCAAACCCTTGGAGCCTTGCCAGTAGAGATACCTGGACCATCCCATCATCTTCACAGCTGCTGGAGGAGCTTTTATTTAAAGTAGCATCTTGAACCTGTCAGCCCCTGGATGTAGGCTGGTAGAGCTCAAGCCTTAGGGAAAGGCCCAGTTGGTGGAGCTTGTAGGGAGTGTGTGCATACACTTGGGGCTCTGCCAGTGATGTCACAAGCCAGACTCTCGATAGCTTGTTTCTGCCTTAGGTGCCACATATGAGTAGCCTCTGGAGTTGTTGCTGAGATTACAATCACTTACAGTATTTGCTGCTTATACATTCTAAAGTCGTCAGGCTCCAGCCACTTGAGCTGGGCCATCCAGGGAAAGCTTTGCTTAGTTTCACCTCCCATTTGGTCTCAACTCCCTGTCAGAGCTACATCCCAGGGGAAGCCTGAGGGATGTCTGCCATGGATGCAATTTTCTAAGCTTGATCCACGGTCAACCTTCCAGGGAACACTACGGTGATGCTGGCATATCTGATGCCTGAACGATGGCTCCCAAGTTTATTTTTTCTACTCTGAAAAAAAATTGGCTTTGCAAAATATGCTGTGGCCACAGTGGAATTGAGCTGAAGGGTCATTGTTGGCCTGGAGGATTTTTCTCTGATCTGGAAGCCGCAATTCCTAGTGAAGCTTGAACTCTTGGCATTCTTTGGAATATTTCATGGTCCCAGCTTCTACCTGATGCTGGCATAGGAATCTAGTCACAGAGAGGTTAAGAGTCTTCAGCATAGAAAAGGATACAAAGAGATTGTTCAGTACCCCAGGTTTAGGGTTGCATTCTGCTTTAAAATATTCTCAGCTTGCACTATTAACACAAAGTCAAAGATCAAGATTGAAAAAGAGAGCTGTTTTATTTCTGCATAGAAAGAAACAGACTATCAACAAAATGAAAAAAGAGGAAACACTCCAAATGATGGAACAAAGAAAAATATGGGGGAAAAATTCTTACATAATTAAAATCCTCAGGCTTGAGCTGGACCCTCCAGGGAAAGGAAAAGAGTTCAAAGTAACAGACCCCTAATAATGATCACTGAGACTAGAAACCAATTGCTGAACAAAAAAAACGGAGAAAATATGAGATATTTCAAATAGAAAAAATGGGGAATGAACATGTAATAGCTGATATATGTACATCTACACAGGCATATCTACACATATTTACTAGTAGACATGAAGATAAGGAAACTGTATTAACAGTTGGAACACAGAATAGTGGAAAACACTCAAACAGAACAGTAAAAATCCGTAATTATAAGATATAAATTAGTATATACATAATGAGATAACATTAAGAGGAAAAATACTCATAAAAAAGAATTACAAAAGAAGATAAGAGTAGAAACCTTATTTTGAGAAATAAGAGCGAAGGGTTTTCCTAAACTGGGGGAAAAAAAGATGCTACAAGATATATTATAAGTAAAATAGCAAAAATTAATGATAAAGACATCTCAAAATAACTAGATAGATCAGAATCATTCCTTGCCTCGCTCAAGTACATCCCCAGCCCCGAACCAGCCAGGAATAGCATGGCTGAGGAGCAAAGTGGACCAGCTGTATATTTCACCACTCTGTCGCTCATTCTATGCATACAAAGATATCCTAACGTTTTTGCTCCTAACCACAAAAAACCACACCAGTAACAAACCTAAACTGCAAAGGTCATGATGGTAAAGCAACACAGAAAACCATCAAGCTTAGTGAGTAAAGAAGCTAGCTCAGATGTCTTAATGAGTAATAATGAGCTATATAACCTTTCTGATACAGAATTTAGAATGTAATTGTTAAGGGTGCATAGGGAGTGCAAAGAAATAATGGAATGCACCACCTATACAGTATAGGAGGATATGAGAGCAGAAATCAGAAAAATGCAAATGAAAATACAAACATAAGTGATAGAACTGGAAAAAACTGGTAGATGAAATGAAAGGCAAATGGAAAGCCTCAAGGGCAGAGTAACAACTGCTGAGAACAGAATCAGTGAGTTCCAAGACAAGGTGCAGAGAATACAGCAGAAGATGCAAAAGACCCTCAAAATAAACAAAAGATAACAAGAGAAAATGATGCTAAGAGGAATAACATAAGAATCATTGGAATACCTCAGAGGAAGGAAAAAAAACCCTGATGAAGAAACAACTGTCAAAGCCATTATTGCTGAGAAGTTTCCAGAGCTAAAGAGTGTACGCACCCAAATCCAAGAGACATGAAGAGTATCAGATAAATAAAATAAAATGCCCCAAGACACATCCTAATCAGAATGATGAAAGCTGTAGATAGAGATAGAATACTGAAAACAGCAAGGTCAAAGAAGGAATTGCTAATAATGGAGCATCCCTAAGATTCACAGCAGACTTATCAGATGAAACCCCCTGGCACAAAGACAGTGGTGGAATATAGAGAACAAAGTCAATGAAGTGAAAGTCTAACCAATAATACATCATGCAGCCAAGCTCTTATTCATATTTGAAGGAACCCCTCAAAAGAGTTGGAGTGGCCATACTAGTATCAGACTGCATAGACTTCAGGCTGAAGAAGATTATGAGAGACAGTGAAGGTCACTTTCTTTTTTTTGCTTTTTTTTTGTTACACCTGGCAGTGTGCAGGGGTTACTCCTGGCTCATACACTCAGAAATTACTCCTGGGTATTCTCAGGGGACAATATGGGATGCTGGGAATTGAACCTGGGTCAGTCACATGAAGGCAAAGCCCTACCCACTGTGCTAGCACTCCAGCCCCAAGAGACAGTGAAGGTCACTTAATGATCAAGAGATCATCAGGAATAACTCACCTCCTAAATGCATGTGCACATAATGAGAGACAAGCAAAATACTTGAAACAACTGTTAATAGACTTGAAGAAAGACATTGATAGCAACAAAATAGTAGTTAGTGACAACACTGCTTTGTCACCTCTTGACAGATCAACCAGACTACAGCTCAGCAAGGACACACTTGATTTGAGGGAAGAAATGGAAGAGAGGGAGTTAATAGATATATGAAGGACTTTTCATACCCCAAAAGCTGAATACACATTGTCCTCCAGTGTACATGGGATACTCTCCAAGATAGACCACATATTGGGTCACAAGACACACCTCCATAAAATTACAAGAATAGAAATTATAACCATTATTTTTTCAGATCACGATGGGCTGAAAATTGAAGCGAATCACACACAGAAATGGAGAATCAAATCAAACACCTGGAAATTAAACAGCTCACTATTGAGCTATCATTGAGTTAGAGAGGAAATCAAAGAGAAAATCAAAAGTTTCCTAGAAACAAATGAGAATGAGGACACAAGCTACCAGAATTGTGGAACACAGCAAAAGCAGTGTTTCTATGAGGCATTTGAATCACCATAGTTAACAAAGCAAACAGAAACACCACAAAAAATGAGTATTACAGGCCAATATTCCTTATGAACAGATGCAGAGATCCTCAATAAAATCTGAAGAAACAGAATCCAATGATTCATCAAAAAGATCGTACAACTGACCACGTAGGATTCATCCCAGGGATGCAAGGGTGGTTTAACATTTTCAAGTCAATCAACCTATTATACCATATCAAAAAAGAAAGGATAAAAACCATATGATCATATCAATAGATGCAGAAAAAGCTTTTGACAAGATCCAGCACTCATCCGTGATAAAAACACTCATCAAAATGGGAATTGAAGGAACTTTCCTCAATATAGCCAAAGCCATCTACCACAAACACACAGCAAGCATTTTTCTCAATGGAGGAAACACTAAAAGCCTTATTTCTAGGCTTAGGGACAAGATAAGGCTGCCCACTCTCACCACTTCTATTCAATATAGAACTGGAAGTACTTGCTATAGCTGTCAGGGAAGAAAAAAGATATAAAGGGAATCCAGATAGAAAGAAGTCAAGGAAGAAGTCAAGTTCCCACTGTTTTCAGATGACATGATACTATACTTAGAAAATCCCAAAGAATCTACTGAAAAACTCCTAGAAACAATAGATTTGTATGGTAAAGTGCAGGTTACAAAATCAGTACCCAAAAGTCCATGGCTTTTCTATATGCAAGTAATAAAAGAGAATAAAGTGATTTTTTAAAAAAACCCATTTACAATTGTGCTGCAGAAAATCAAGTACCTTGGAATCATTTTAAGTCAGAAGATAAAGGACCTGTACAAAGAAAACTACAAAACCCTACTTCAAGAAATAAAAGAGGACACAAGGAAATGGAAACACATCCTCTGCTCATGGATTAGGAGAATTAACCTTGTCAAAATGGCAGTACTCCCCAAAGTATTATACAGATTCAGTGCAGTCCCTTTAAGGATACCTATGACATTTTTGAAAGGAATAGAGAAAAGATTCCTGAAATTCATATGCAACAATAAACCCCAAGAATAGCTAAAGCAGTCCTTGGGAAAAAGGAGATGGGAGACATCAATTTCTCTGAATAGAAACTTTATCACAGAAGAAGTTTGAATGTCCAAAAGGCACATAAAATGCTCTACATCACTAATCATCAGGGAGATGCAAATCAAAACTACAGTGAAATATCATCTCACACCAGAGACTAGCACACAACAAATGAAAAAGACTTCTAGAAAACAATATGGACATTTCTCAAACCACTACAAATCAAGCTTCCATTTGATCCAGCTATACCACTATTGGGAATGTTTCTCGGGGTTCTAAAACACACAGCAGAACACCATCTTGACTTCTGTGTTCACTGCAGTACTAGCTAGTCACAATATCTAGAATCTGTAAGCAACCTGACTGTCCAAGAAAAGATGACTGGATAAAGAAACTAATATATCTACACAATCAAATGCTATGCAGCTGTTGGGAAAAAATGAGGTCATAAAATTTGCCTATAAATGGATGAAGTTGGAGAGTATCATGCTGAGTAAAATGAGTCAGAAGAGGGACAGTTGTAGAATGATAGCATTCATTTGTGGGATATAAAAAAATTTAAAAGTATGAAACTAATCGAACCCGGCTCGGCTGGGCTGGCTGCGCGCAAGGCAAAAACCCTACCGCTGTGGTATCGCTGTAGGGCTTTTGCCTTGCAAGCAGCCAGCTCGGCCAAGCCGGGTTCGATTCCTCCGCCCCTCTCAGAGAGTCCAGCAGGCTACTGAGCGTATCTCGCCTGCACGGCAAAGCCTGGCAAGCTTTGTATTCAATATGTGATGTATTCAATATGCCAAACAGAGTAACAACAACTCTCAAAATGGAGACGTTACTGGGCCCGGTCTAGCAAATTGATGAATAACGGGAGCACACATGAAACTAATATCCAAGGCCAGAAAAAAAATGTGCCAGGAAGATTGGTAAATGGTTGGAAATTACAAGGTGTTGCGTGTGGAGGGAATTTAAGATAGAGGAGGGTCCGTTATGATATTAGTTGGAAATAATAGTTGGATCACTCCGGACAAGAACTGAGTGTTGAAAGTGGATAAAGGGATATACATGATTACATTTCAGCATCTGTATTGCAAAATATAATGCCTAGAATGAGAGAGAGGGGGGATATCAGTGCCTGCCATAAGACACGCAGGGGTGGAGGGTAGTTTTTTGGGGGGCTGATGGGAGGAAAACTGTGGGTTGTGGGAAATTATATTGGTGGTGAGAAATTATACACTGGTGGAGGGATGGGTGTTAAAACATTATATGACTGAAACTCAACCATGAACAGTTTTGTAATGTCCTATCACGTGGCTATATGTGATTTAATAAAATGTAATTTTTTTAAAAAAAGAATTAAAATGTAATGTACACAAATTAAAAACTCAAACGAATGAATGGTGTTATACACAAATTCAAAAATAAAATAGCTAGAGATAAATGATATGATACAAAGAAATCACTACAAAATTATCTGAAAATATCTTGGAGGGAACTTTGTAGATCAGAAGGGAATGGCATGGTATATTTAAAGTGCTGAAAGAAAAGGATTTTCAACTAAGATTATATTTATTGCCAGGCTAGATATTGTTCAAAGTTGGAGAGCTTTACAGAGCTTTACAGGCAAAAGTTAAAGAAATTCATTACCACTAGTCTTACTCGTCACACTAAAGAGATTTCTACAAATAAAAAAAATTCCACTTAGAAATTTAAACAGACTAATTGTATGGAAATTATAACAACAACAACAACAACAACAATAACCTTCCCAAAAGAAAAGCCAGAACCAAATGACTTAATGAATTCTACCAAAGGTAAAGGTAAAGGCCCTCCTGTTGATCGTCCATTTGCTCGAGCGGGCCCAGTAACGTCTCCACTGGAGACTTTGTTGTTACTGTGTCTGGCATATCGAATACTCTCGGTAGTTTGCCGGGCTCTCCGAGAGGGGCGGAGGACTCGAACTCGGGTCGGCCATGTTGGCCGCTTGTAAGGCGAACGCCCTACCGCTATGCTATCGCTCCAGCCCCTATTATTAGTGACATTAATCCATTATTAATAACTAGCAACCATTCTTTATAATTTTTCAAAAAAAAACTACATAGAAAATATTTCCAACTTTATGTAGACTTTATGATGTCAACATTATTCTAAAACCAAACAATCACAGAAAATAAAATTACTGATACCCCTGATAAATACAGATAAAAAACCTCAGCAAAGTACTTATAAACCAAGTTCAAAAATACATTAGAAGGATCATACCCTATGATCAACTAGAATTTATTTTTTTGGATGTAATGAAAATTCAACATTTGTAAATCAATGAAAGGAAGAACTTAAATCATGTGGATCTATCAATAAATGCAGAGAAAGCAGTTGCCAAAACCAGCATCCATTTATAATAAAAAGATTCAATAAAATATGGGTAGAAGAAATGTACCTTAAAATAAAAAATGATACACATGGACTGGTGCCAATCTGAAGACAATATCTTTCCCAACAGAGAAAAACTTAAAGATTTTTTTAAATCTAATTTTTTATTTCCTATTGGTACAACAGTGGTTTATAAAAATGCAAATGTTTATGGACCATAGTGATAGTAGCAGTGTGTAGGATGCTTGCCTTGCACATGGCTGACCCAGGTTCGATCCGCAGCATCACATATGGTTCATGGTCCCTTAAACTCACTAGAAGTGATTCCTGAGCACAGAGTCAGGTGTGTGTCTAGTCTAATTATATTCTACCCATTGTAGTAAATCTGGGTATTCACTACTGGTATTCAGCCAGTAAGTCCCGAGCAGCATTGCATATGTCCTTGTGCCCTTGAAATGAACTGTTGACCAGATGGATCAAAGATTTCAGGTGAGCAGTACTTGAGAGACACCCTCCCCCAAACACCTCCCAAATTGTATGATATTGGGATATAAATAAACACTGCAGCGTGTTGACCCTGCCCCCCCAAGGAAATACTTATATATTTTAGGGATACAATGAAACCTTACCACATACATCACAATGTCTTAACATCTTTCTCTTTTTAGCCCTCTCTCCCCTTCCCTAAGCTTTTCCTTTTGAAGCAAGACAAAATTTCTTTGGAGCAAGAACAAAGTAGATCACTTTCAAACTTCTACTCTTACAGGTCTTAGTCAGAGCAATTATACGAAGAAATAAAAATAATTAACAGTAGAAAGGAAGTGAAACCATCACTTGTGTCTGTTAGTAGATGACACAATATGACATAATGATGTGCCCTAAAGATGCCTCTAAAACACCATTAGGAACATAAATGAAGAGAGTAAAGTAACAGGCTAAAAAATCAATAAATAAGAGTCTGTTGCATTTCTATGCACAAATGAGAACCGATAAAGACAGAAACTGATTCCATGTACAGCTGCATCAAAAATAATTAAATACCTAGGAATACATACAGCCAAGGCATAATAGACCCAGTCAATGAAAAGTACAACACACTGTTTAAAAAGAAAATTGAAAAAAATAACAGCATAAAGAGATGGAAAGAGTCGGTGCTCCGGTCTGTGGTTAAAATGCCCAATTTACCTAAAGCAGTATATGGATCAATGCAATTCTGGCCAAGAATCCAACGACAATGTTTAAGGAAATAAAATAAGGCCCTCCCGTTGATCGTCGATTTGCTCGAGCGGGCCCAGTAACGTCTCCATTGGAGACTTTGTTGTTACTGTGTCTGGCATATCGAATACACTCGGTAGCTTGCCGGGCTCTCTGAGAGGGGCGGAGGAATCGAACTCAGGTCGGCCATGTTGGCCGCGTGTAAGGCGAACGCCCTACCCGCTGTGCTACAACACCAAAATTTAGATGGGAAGCAAAAGACTCAAAACAAGTAGAGGTATCTTTAGAACAACAAAAAAAAAAGGCATAACATTTCCTAGCTTCAAATTGTACTACCACGTGAAGCTACTTAAAACTGATTGATGAGCCTGCCCCCAAGGGCCTGGGACCCTCTCTGGGCATGCGCAGCTAGATCCAGCTCCTAGAAAGCCGGTTTTCTTTTTTTTTTTTTTATTAGTGAAAAACCATGAGGTACAGTTATAGGCTTACAAATTTTGTGCTTGGGATTCAGTTATACAATGATCAAGTCCCCATACCTCCACCAGTGCCCGTCATCCATCCCCATGGGTCCCAGCATCCCCCCCACCCTCATCCCCCCCCCCCGTCCCATCCTGCCTCTGTGGCAGGGTATTCCCCCTTGTTCTCTCTCTCTTCTTTTGGGTACTGTGTTTTGCAAGAGAGGCTTTGAGTGGCAATCATGTTTGGTCTATCGACTACTTTTAGCATGCTTCTCCCACCCTGGGAGGGCCCTCACAACACCCTTCATTTGGTACTCTCTTCTCTATCTGAGCTTCCTTTTCACCTAGAGCCTGTGGCTGGCCTTCCATTCATGGAGCAAAATTCCTGGTACTAATCTCAGCCATTCCTGTGTGTCACTCTCCCTTTTTGTTGCTTTATGTTCCCCAGATGAATGCAATCTTTCTGTGTCTATCCCGCTCTTTCTGACTCATTTCGCTTAACATGATACTTTCCATGTAGTACCACTTGTATGTAAATTTCATAACTTCATCTTTTCTAACAGCTACATAGTACTCCATTGTGTAAATGTACCAAAGTTTCTTTAACCAGTCATCTGTTCTTGGGCACTCAGGTTTTTTCCAGATTCTGGCTATTGTAAAGAGTGCTGCAATGAACAAACAATTGCAGATGTCACTTCGACTATACCTTTTTGTCTCTCTGGGATATATTCCCAGGAGTGCTATAGCTGGGTCAAATGGCAGATCAAATTCTAATTTTTTGAGAGTCGTCCATACTGTTTTCCAAAAGGGTTGGACCAGCCGGCATTCCCACCAGCAGTGAAGGAGGGTCCCTTTCTCGCCACATCCGCGCCAGCACCGGTTGCTTTTGTTCTTGTGGATGTGGGCCAGTCTCTGTGGTGTGAAATGATATCTCATTGTGGTTTTGATCTGCATCTCTCTGATGATTAGTGATGTAGAGCATTTTCTCATGTGCCTTTTTGCCATTCGAATTTCTTCTTTGCGAAAGTTTCTGTTCATTTCCTCACCCCATTTTTTGATGGGGTTGGGTGATTTCTTCTTGTGGAGTTTAACCAGTACCTTGTATATCCTTGATATCAATCCCTTGTCAGAAAGCCGGTTTTCAACCCCTGATCTGCGCGGGACGGGCACGGAGGCCCAGCTCTGGGCAACAAAGCTGAACGGCTCCAATTCCAAACAGGTACAGCCCGCCCCCAAGTGCCTAGGACCCTCTCTGGGCATGCGCAGCTAGATCCAGCTCCTAGAAAGCCGGTTTTCAAAACCTGATCTGCGTGGGACTGGCAAGGAGGCCCAGCTCTGGGCAACAAAGCTGAATGGCTCCAATTCCAAACAGGAGACGTTCCCAACCCCTCGCCCAGTGCCAGGGACTCTTTCCGGAGCCGCGGCCGCTAATGTGGCCGCGAAATATTTTCCCACTATGTATGCCATAGGAACCATAAGCTACCTTCTTAGATGGAAACTTCTCTATTTTATCTCAGCCACTAGAAACACAGTAGCCAATAACTCATAAGCCTATCTTAACTCACACTGCATATCAAGCAAAATAGTAACAGTGAACGTGAAGGACTAAACCACACCTCTTACAATGGTAAAGCAATGCAAAAGCCCACCAAACTTTCATACTGAAGAGTCTAGCCCAGATGACACCAACAGTACTGTAGTGTTAGACAACCTCTCTGACAAGGAATTCAGAAGGGAGCTACTTAGGATGCTTAGGGAATTAAAAGAAACAATGGAAAGCAATGCCAATAGAAGACAAGAGGATCTGAAGGCAGAAATGAGGGAAATGCAATCAGAAATGTCAGACCTGAAAAATCTCGTAGGCGAATTGAAGCGCTCAGTGGAAGGCCTCAGCAGCAGAGTAAGAGCGGCTGAGAACAGAATCAGTGAGCTCGAAGATGAAGTTCAGAGACTCTCCAGAAAAGAGCAGAAAATGGAAAAGAGACTCACAATTCGGGAACAGATGGCAAGAGAAGATCGTGATGAAGCCAAGAGGGGTAACATAAGAATTATTGGAGTCCCAGAGGTACAGGAAGAAAACCTTGATGAACTGTCAAAGACATCATTGCTACAACGTTTCCAGAGCTGAAGAAAACTTGTGGCCACATTCAGGAGGCCCAAAGGGTACCAGCTAGAAGAAATCCGAATAAAAATACCCCAAGACACATTCTGATCAAAATGACCAAAACCTTAGACAGAGACAAAATTCTGAAAGCAGCAAGATCGAAGAAAGAAATCTCTTACAAAGGAGCATCCTTAAAATTCACAGCTGATTTTTCTGATGAAACCCTCATGGCCCAAAAACAGTGGTGGGACATAGTGAATAAACTCAATGAAATAAATGCCTCCCCAAAAATACTTTTCCCAGCAAGACTCTCATTCATAATAGAAGGAACAGCACACAGTTTCACAGACAAACAACAGCTCAGGAACTTCATAGACTCAAAACCATGGTTACAAGAACAACTAAATGGGCTACTTTAAGGCAAGAAATGCCCCTCAAATACACCAAATTTTAACAGAACAATGGGACAAAATCCCATAACAATAATCTCTCTCAATGTCAATGGGCTAAACGCACCAATTAAAAGACATAGAGTGGCAGGATGGATTAGAAAATTGAACCCAATATTCTGCTGCCTGCAAGAAACGCATCTCAATAGTCAAAGCAAACACAGACTCAGTGTCAAAGGCTGGAAAACAATCCTAAAGGCAAACAGCTCCCATAAAAAAGCTTGGGTAGCCATCCTAATATCAGACCACATCGATTTCAGAGTGAAGAAGGTCATAAGAGACAGTGAAGGCCATTTCTTATTGATCAAAGGATCTGTACAACAGGAAGAACTTACAATAATAAATGTATATGCACCTAATGAGAGACCAGCAAAGTACTTAAAACAACTACTCATAGATTTGGAAAAAGACATCAATAGCAACACAATACTAGTGGGAGACTTCAACACTGCTTTGTCACCTCTTGATAGATCAACCAGACTCAAGCTTAGCAAGGACATACTTCATTTGAGGGAAACAATGGAAGAAAGGGACTTAGTAGATATATACAGGACACTTCATCCACAAAAAGCTCAATACACATTCTTCTCAAGCGTACATGGAACATTCTCCAAGATAGACCACATGCTGAGCCACAAAATATGCCTCCATAAAATTAAGAAGAGAGAGATTGTATCAACAATCTTCTCAGACCATAATGCGCTGAAATTAGAAGTAAATCACACACAAAAACAGAAAACTAAATCAAACACCTGGAAATTAAACAGTGCACTATTGAACAACGAGTGGATTAGACAGGAAATCAAAGAGGAAATCAAAAGATTCCTAGAAACGAATGAAAATGAGAACACGAGTTACCAAAACTTATGGGACACAGCAAAGGCTGTGTTAAGAGGAAAGTTTATAGCTCTACAAGCATTCCTCAGGAAGGAGGAGCGAGCACACATAAGTAACTTAACCTCACAGCTTAAGAGCTTGGAGAAGGACCAAAAAAGGAGCACAACCCGAACAGGAGAAAGGAAATAATAAAACTCAGAGCAGAGATTAACGAGATGGAAACCCAAAAAACAATCCGAAAGATCAATGAAACCAAAAGCTGGTTCTTTGAGAAAATTAACAAGATCGATAAGCCTCTAGCAAAACTCACAAAGAAAGGGAGAGAGAAAACCCTAATAAACCGAATCAGAAATGAAAAGGGGGTCATTACAACAGAAACCACAGAAATTCAGAGGATCCTCAGGGAGTACTTTGAGAAGTTTTATGCCACGGAACATCAAAACCTCGAGGAAATGGATAAATTCCTAGACTCCTACAGACTCCCAAGGCTGAACCAAGAAGACCTGGATTACGTGAACAGACCTATCAACATCAAGGAAATTGAAATCGTAATAAAAAGTCTCTCCAAGCACAAAAGTCCTGGCCCGGATGGATTCACTAGTGAATTCTTCCAAATCTTTAAAGAGGACTTACTCCCAATGCTCTTTAAGCTTTTCCACGAAATTGAAACATCAAAAACACTTCCAAACAGTTTCTACGAAGCACATATCACACTGATACCAAAAGCAGACAGAGATACCACAAAGAAAGAGAATTACAGACCAATATCCCTGATGAACACAGATGCAAAGATCCTCAACAAACTACTAGCAAATAGAATCCAACTACTCATCAAAAAGATCATACACCATGACCAAGTAGGATTCATCCCAGGGATGCAAGGATGATTTAACATTCGAAAATCAATCAACATAATCCATCATATCAACAAAAGAAAAGATAAAAAGCATATGATTATATCAATAGATGCAGAGAAAGCATTTGACAAGATCCAGCACCCCTTTATGATGAAAACCCTAGCCAAAATGGGTATAGAGGGGACCTTCCTCAACATAATTAAAGCCATCTACTACAAGCCTACCGCAAGCATCATCCTCAATGGGGAAAAACTGAGAGCCTTCCCTCTAAGATCAGGGACGAGACAGGGATGCCCACTCTCTCCACTGCTGTTCAATATAGTACTGGAAGTCCTTGCAATAGCGATTAGGCAAGAAAAAGATATTAAGGGCATTCAGGTAGGAAAGGAAGAAATCAAGCTCTCACTATTCTCAGATGATATGATATTATACTTAGAGAACCCAATAACCTCCACCAAAAAACTCCTAGAAACAATAGACTCGTATAGTAAAGTTGCAGGTTATAAAATCAGTACCCAAAAGTCCATGGCTTTCCTATACCAAACAGTGAGAGAGAAGAAAGCAACATGAAAAAAACAATCCCGTTCACAATTGTGCCCCAGAAAATCAAGTACCTAGGAATCAGCTTAACTAAGGAAGTAAAGGACCTGTACAAAGAAAACTACAAAATGCTACTTCAGGAAATAAAAGAGGACATGAGGAAATGGAAAGATATCACCTGCTCATGGGTCGGGAGACTTAACTTTGTCAAAATGGCAATACTACCGAAAGCATTGTATAAATTCAATGCAATCCCTATAAGGATACCCATGACATTCTTCAAAGAAATGGAGCAAACACTCCTGAAATTTATATGGAACAATAAGCCTCCACGAATAGCTAAAGAAATTCTTGGGAAAAAGAAAACGGGAGGAATCAACCTCCCTAACTTCAAACTGTACTACAAAGTAGTAATAATTAAAACAGCATGGTACTGGAACAAAGGCAGAACTGCAGACCAATGGAACAGGGTTGAATACACTGACATCTCCCCTCAATCATATGATCATCTAATCTTTGATAAAGGTGCAAGTAATGTGAAGTGGAGTAAGGAAAGCCTCTTTAATAAATTGTGTTGGCATCACTGGATGGCTACATGCAAAAAAATAGGCTCAGAACTCTGCCTAACACCATGTACAAAAGTAAGATCCAAATGGATTAAAGACCTCAACATCAGACCAGAAACCATAAGGTACATTGAAGATAAAGTTGGCAAAACCCTCCATGACATTGAAGCTAATGGTATCTTCAAAGATGCCACGCCACTGGCCGAGCAAGTGAAAACAGAGATAGATAAATGGGACTATCTTAAACTAAGAAGCTTCTGCACCTCCAAAGAAACAGTGACCAAAATACAAAGACAGTCTACAGAATGGGAAAGGATATTCACCGAATACACATCTGACAAGGGGTTGATATCCAGGATATACAAAATACTGGTTAAACTCCACAAGAAGAAAACATCCAACCCCATCCAAAAATGGGGCAATGAAATGAACAGAAACTTTCTCAAAGAAGAAATCCGAATGGCAAAAAAGCACATGAGAAAATGCTCTACATCATTAATCATCAGGGAGATGCAGATCAAAACCACAATGAGATACCATCTCACACCTCAGAGACTGGCCCACATTCAAAAGAACAAAAGCAACCAATGCTGGCGTGGATGTGGCGAGAAAGGGACACTCCTTCACTGTTGGTGGGAATGTCCACTGGTTCAGCCCTTCTGGAAAACAGTATGTACGGTTCTCAAAAAATTAGAAATTGAGCTCCCATTTGACCCAGCAATACCACTCCTGGGAATATATCCCAGAGAGGCAAAAATGTATAGTCGAAGTGACATCTGTACTTGTTTTTTCATTGCAGCACTCTTTACAATAGCCAGAAACTGGAAGAAACCTGAATGCCCAAGAACAGATGACTGGTTAAGGAAACTTTGGTACATCTACACAATGGAGTACTATGTAGCTGTTAGAAAAGATGAAGTCATGAAATTTACATACAAGTGGTACAATATGGAAAGTATCATGCTAAGCGAAATGAGTCAGAAAGAGAGGGATAGACATAGAAAGATTGCATTCATCTGGGGGATATAAAGTAACAAAGTATGAGATTAATACCCAAGAATAGCTGAGATCAGCACCAGGAGGATTACTCCATAACTTAGAGGCCTGCCGGGTATCCTAGAGGAAAGGGCAGTTCAGATAGAGAAGGGAGCACCAAATAAAGGATGTTTGGAGGATCCTCCCAGGAGGGGAGATGCATGTCGAAAGTAGACTATGGAATGAACATGTTTGCCCCTCAATGCCTCTTTTGCAGACCACAACACCCAAAAGGAGAGAGAGAACACAGGGGATTGCCCTGCCACAGAGGCAGGGGGGATGGGGGGATGGGGGTGGGAGGGATATTATCCATGGTGGTGGAAAATGGGCACTGGTGGAGGGATGGGTATCTGATCATTGTATAATTGAAACCCAAGCACAAAAAATTGTAAATCTACAACTGTAAAAAAAAATAAAAAAAAGGGAAAAATAAATATATATATATATATATATATATATAAATAAATAAATAAAACTGGTTGAGAGTCTGGGAAATAGTACAGTAGTCAGGGTGCATACTAGGCATATGTCCAGCTGAATTCTATTCTACCCACTGTAGTAAATCTGGGTATTCACTGCTGGGTATTCAGTCAGTAAGTCCTGAGCAGCATTGTTTACATCCTTGTGCCCTTGAACTGAACTGTTGACCAGATGGGTCAAAGATTTCAGGTGAGCAATACTTGGGAAACACCCTCCTCCAAATACCTCCCAAATTATATGATATTGGGATATAAATAAACACTGAGAACAACAGAATAGGCTCAAGAAGTAGGGTTAGACTCTTGCAGATGTTGACAGTTAATCTATGGCAATGGAGTCATGCACATTTAATTGAGCAGTCTCTCCAACAAATGCTGCTGGAGAACGTGAGCAGCTATGCCCAAAATAGTTAAATTTAATGCTTTTCTAATTACACAAACAAAATAAATAAGAAATATATGTTAAATCTTGAATACAGTTCAAGTAATAATTAAAACTCTAAAATACATAGATATAAGAACAAGTCATAGATAGATGAGACTCTTCCCCATCCCAAAGGACCCTTGCAGCTGAAAACCTCCAGAACCCAACTGCTACCCTGCTCACGGCTGCTCTCCACATGCTCGGGCCGAGTCTCACCCATGAATGAACCCCCAGAAAACCCAGGTATGCGAAACTTTGTGAGAACTCTGGGTTCAACGGGACCGGGAACAGAGATACTCTGCCCATATCCTTCCTCAACTCATCTCTTACAACTCAGCAGTCACGCCCGTAAGTCATCCCTGACTGACACCAGATCATCTCGTCATAGGTCACCATCCAGATCACACGTCCTTCTCTCCTGGAAGGGAGCAATATGATGATCTCCATAACCATGTCACAGGACCTGCACAGGGCTGATTCACATGGGGCGCCCACACACTTGGGCTGAACCTCACCCATGAGTAAACCTTTTCCAGGACCTTGTGGCCACATTCAGGGCTGCACAACTCTACCCATAGTCCAAGAGTACCACACCACATTTGATGGGATTCAAAGTAGGAGGCAACCAACCTTATAGGGAAATATTATATTATTTCAGTTCTGCTTTGGGACAGGGAGGGGGTTTGGGATGGAAACACCCAAAATATGGTGGTGGGATGGTGTAACGTGGTGGATTGGTGTTTGAACATTACATGTAATCAAATATTGTGAACTACTTTATAAAATAAAAAAAGAAAAAGTGATAAGACCTCCATCATTAGTTTTTGGGGTCTCAATCCTAATTGTAAAGGAAACAACAAAAACAGAAACAACACTGAGCTCCATGAATTAAAAATGTTCCTGTTACAGCCAAAGAAAAAGTATTGAAAATCTCATGACCAATAGCACAGGAGAAAAAAATTTCCCATCACTAGGTAAAGGTAAAGGCCCTCCCGTTGATCGTCGATTTGCTCGAGCGGGCCCAGTAACGTCTCCATTGGAGACTTTGTTGTTACTGTGTCTGGCATATCGAATACTCTCGGTAGCTTGCCGGGCTCTCCGAGAGGGGCGGAGGAATCGAACTCGGGTCAGCCATGTTGGCCGCTTGTAAGGCGAACGCCCTACCCGCTGTGCTATCGCTACCCGCTGTGCTATCCTACTGCCCTCTTAGCGCAGTAGGCAGCGCGTCAGTCTCATAATCTGAAGGTCCTGAGTTCCCATCACTAATTAGGGAAATTAGATCAAAATCACAGTGCAAAATCATCTCACACTGTGAGGATGGCCTGCATCAAAAACAAAACAAAACAAAAAACTAGTAACAAGTTTTGGTGGGTGTGTGGAGAAAGAGAAACCCCCACATACATTGTTGATGAAATGTAAATTGATGCAACCATTTTGGAATATTGCATGATGGTTTCTCAAAACACTAAAAATTATAGGCCAAAGTGGTAATACAGTGGGTAGGACATTTGCCTTGCATACAGCTAACCTGGGTTTCATCCCCAGGACCCCATATGGCCTGCTGAGCCCTCCAAGTGTGATCCCTGAGCACAGAGCCAGGAGTAAACTCTGAGCAGCACTGAGTGTTGCCCCAAAACCCAAAAATATAAATAGTATGTAATCCAGCAATCTGACTTCAGGGTATTTGTCAAAAATATAAAAGTATTAACTAAAAGTGGGCTGGAGAAATAGTACAAGGGTTAAGGTACTTGCTTACATACAAGCAGGTTGTGACCAACCCTGGTTTGATCTTCAGCATGGCATATGGTTTCCCCAAAACTGCAAGGAATAGCCCTTGAGGACCACCAGGTGTACACTGCACTCAATCCTCCCCGAAAATCAAAAGATGTATATACTCCTATATTCAGTTTATTGTAGCTCTACTTGCAATAGTTAAGAGGTGGAAATAATTTCAAATCCCATTGGTAGATGATGGGATAAAGAAAGGGAACTACAGAAACACAATGGAATATTGTTTGACTTTTAAAAAAGAGAAAGTGTTTTATCTGCAGCAGAATGGAATTTGAAAGTATGATGCCAAAGGAAATAAGAAAGAAAGAGAAATAATACAAATATTAGATGATTTCATCTGCATGTGGAGCATAAGGAAACAAAGCAAATGAACAGATGAAACAAAATAATAATCTGGTGGATTTACAAAACTGAATTAGTAGAGAAATGGGGAGGGAGAATTTCCCTTAAATGAAATATTTGTCTTTTGGATCAGATCTGAGTCAGGGCCTGGCATGCACGAGGTTGTGTTCAGTCCCTGGCATCACCAGAACCCCCAAGCTCCATGGGCTCATGTACTCTGAGCCTCAATTCCAAGCACCAAGTTTCCCCCAAGCACCAAGAACCCTAGTGGACCCTGTGCTTCCCTGGAAGGTGGCCTGGGTATCCCTTGACACTGCTGGATTGAGCTATATCATATCACTGGCCCATGGGGGACTTCTGGGCACTGACTTACCCCTGTGGTCAACAGAGGATTATTGGGAGTAACCAGATCCCATAAGTAGATCCCCTGCTTCCCCCAACAAAATTCTTTTCCTTTCTTCCTTCCTTCTGTTTCTGATTTCCATAATTCAGCAGAAGAATGTCTTTCGTCTCTTTGTTGGTTACTGCAAGAGTTTTCTGGGCAATTCCACTCCTCTCACTTGGGGGTAGACCTGGGTCAGTGCTGGGCCACTCTTTGGTGGACATGTGTGTTCTCTGAAGGATAAAAAGAGGGCCAAGAGACAGTGTTGAGGTGAAGGAACACACCTTGCATGGGACTGACTCAGTTAGATAGCTCCTCAGCAGAAAGGTCCCCTGAGCATCACTAAATTCATTTCTGGAGGCCCCCAAGCATCACTGAGGGCACCTGGATAGCACTGAATACTCAGGTCTTTGCTTTGAATAGCAGACAGGAAATTGTTGGGAGTGACTTCAGACACACTGAGTACTGCTGGGGAATAGCAACTCATTCCCCCCCCCCCCCCCCCCACACACACAAAAGATGTAAAAGGGAAATGAAGTTCAATTTTTGCACCTGAGTTCCTTTGTACTTTATCCTGCACCAAAGGTACTTTGATTTTCCTTTTCTGTGACTTCAAAAGGTTCTTGTGGAAATCAGGTGTTTAGGAAGAATTGGAATCTTTTTTGGCAGGACAATTTCCCTAGGAAAGATCATTATTCAGTGAGCATCCTATGATTCTGCGGTTAACAGCCAGCGCAATAGTGTTCACTTCTCTCCTCAGCCTTGTTGCCTGTACAAGCACCCCAAGCAACGCTTAGCGGGAGGGACCCAGCTTTTGGCCGCTCACCAAGGTGCACAGGCCGCTGCACTGCATCTCAGGATGAATGCAGAGGGCTTGCTGAAGAGGGCTCTGGCATCAGAGAGAGCCAGCGTTAGTTCCGCTGTGCTGTTTTCCCTTTCTGTGTGTGCACTCTGTCTAGCCACGAAAGCCGCATCCTTAATGCAGCGATTAAAATGTACTCAGGGTATCATTGCGAAAGTCTCCTCCGTAAATCAGTCCAGTGCCCTAAGTATGGAGTCCTGGAAATTGCAAAGCCCATCCTCCTCCATTACAGAGTAAGTCAGGCATGACCTTGCCAACATTATAGCAGTTCACCTAGTGGTTTGGAGGCATAACTGCTGTCTGTGGTACTGGGCTTTCTTGCTGCCTTAGTTGTGCCAAGACATAATAAGGTGGGCTCTCCACCTGTTCTCTGCCAAGCATGGCATTTTAGTTCCTGGATCACTGGGGTGGCTGTGTTCTTTCACTCTTCTTTCCTGGATCTTCTCAAGTAGGATTTTCCTTGCTATGGTGTTGCCCACCACGTTGTGACTTGCCCTCTAGTCACTTTGAAAGTGGTTGCCAGTGTCCTGTGGAGGTGGAGCTTAGCAATATGGGACCAGAAAGAAGAAGCAGTGGCGTACCCCCAACCCCTGTGGAAGTGATCTGATATAGCTTTAGTGAAGCCACTGGGGACCACAGCTAGGGTGGGGCGAGGAGACCTACATGGTCCAGTGGGAACCCCAGAAAGTTCTGGAGCCCCAGAAAGTTCTGTGGTGCTAGAAGCAGGAACACTAAGAATGGGCCCCACTCCCGCTTATGGCTCTGTGATCTAACTGGGATCCAGCCACCCTCCCCCTATCCTGCTCCACAGCTCCCATGCTCATGGTGAGTTCCTGCACAGTTACCATCAATAGACATGAGTGATTCCTTATTGAATGTCATCTGCAAATCGCTGGTTTGGTGCTTCAAACAGCACTTAATGTCAGTTCTCTTTTTTGAAAAAAAAAATACCAATTGAAAATCATCGATTTGCTATTCCAGGATGCTTACTGCCAATTACTGCTCAAAGTGCTGGTGATGCTGTCATTGAAGCCTGGATTGCAAGCAGTCACTTTACTCTTATGTGCTCCATCTGGTTCCTCTTTCCAAGGAGCACTGCTGTAGTCTGGTGCTGATATTTAATTTCTTAAGGGACCAGAGATCCCTCAATATAGCTTTAAGTTGGACAGGTCAGTGCACCCTGGAACAACTGAGTGAATAAATTTTGGGTTTTTTGGGTAAAAAAAAAATCCCTACCTATTGTTCTAGGTTCTTCAGAGTGGAGAAGATATAAAATAGGTTTGCATGAGATTTACCAAGGTTAAAATGAATAACGTGTGCATGGGGGAGTTATACTCATGCAGATTCTGATTTTTTTGACTGGTGAGAAAGAATTGTGTAAAATCTAAACTAAGGAATGGGATGAGGGAGTCCAGGGTTCTTTACATGGCAAAGAGGGGATGATGTCATCTTTGTTCTGAGAATAAAATGAGTTTTTCAGTTAGAGAGGTTTTCAGAGAGATCAGCATCTGAATGATAACTCCCAAATTATATTCTCCTGGGTATCAAAAAAGAAGCAGGGATTATTCGGTTAGGGGAAAGGCAAAATTTTAGGGAGTGATCACCTTGACTTTCATTCCTGAAGGGGAACGAAGGTCAAGTTAGGACAAGAATGACTCATTAGTCCCTGTATCTTCGCTACTCTCAATTCAAAATAATCTGCAATCTGGAGCACATCATCACGAGTTGTTGTTCACAGACTCTGAACAAATTGAGGACTGTTTTGAATAACTCATTCTCAGATCACCTCTTACCACCCCTTGCACTTGAGTCAAAGGCTTAACCACTCTCCTTCTTTGGGTCTTACCTGTAGATCTTTTCCCTTTGTTCTCGTCTAGCAGGGTGATTTTGAGGATCAAGGAGAAACAGTGAATAAAGTAAGTGGTGAATTGTCTGGCTTGGGAAGGATGGAGAGAACAATGGCACTGGTTATTATTGTGATTGTTGTTCTCCATCATCATATGAGGTCTCCCCTCGGCTGTAGAGGAAGGTGGGGACCAAAAGCAGAGTCGAATGACCCCTGGTCCTGGGAAGACTCTGGCACAACTCTGAATACTCCCAGAGGCCTGGTCTACAGTCATATTCAGCTACCTGCACTGCTCTGGGAGAAAATGATAATAGCTCAGAGGAAAAGGCATTTCTTCAAGGAAAGGAGGGAACTAGTAAAGGACAGAGGGGGCACAGTGAGGAGGAGAATTTGGGGAAGGCAGGAAAGAAGAGGGAGCAGTGGCAATGTTTTTCCTTTGTCTGATTACATTGCACATCTCATCTGAAGTGTGTCTGTCTTGGTGTTGGCAGAGAGATGAATAATAATAAGTCTCAGGGACAAAGATCTAATTTTCATCCTCAAAGAGAGGTGACACATTGGGGACAATGACCCGATTGGGAATGGCACAATTTGATTAGTATGGAAATGCGCTTGCTATTATTAGCACACTCTGGGCCAACCGAGGGCGTGCAGTGAGTTGTTGAGAGAATCATGTTTCTCTCCTCCACTGCCTTGTGCTCCCGTTGAGTCTGGTGATGCTTCTTGGCCTGTGATGCCTGTCACCCAGTCGTCAGGAGAGCTGAGAATTGTTGCGATCTGGCACTCAGCCCTTTACTATCCACGTGCAAGGACAGGCCTACAGCTAACCAGAAATGTACAGGCACTAAACCAGGAGAGAAGAAGAGGTCATTTGTCAAACAGCTCTAAGTGACAGCCATCTTATTGACTACCTTTTACCATCTCCTCAGAAGCTCTTCCCAGAACCCAGAAAGGCAGGACTGATCGTTACTATTTGCAAAGAGAAACTTGAAGTCAAGTTACTTTAGTGCTTCTCAAAAACTTCAGGTGCCTTCATATCTCCCCCAGATTATGTTGCAAAGTTGATTCAGAACCTGGGGCAAGGTTGATGTAGGGCTGGGACAGGACTGAGCCCTTTGCCTCTTTGATAAGCTGGACAGCTACTACTGGCGTGAGATCATCGGGACTCTGAGGAGGGGGAGTTGGACTATGTCTGGACTTCTTGTATGAAGCTGACACTACTGGATTAGGCTGGGTATGACCAAGACACTGGATTTTAGTAAATAAGAGATTGGACCCAAGGGGCTTAGGTGTTAGGCCTGACAATATGACTGACTGCTATTGCATGGGATGGAGCTATCAACTCAAGGCATGTTTGGAGTGATGGCTCAGACTGACAACAACAGATCAAGACTTGAACTTTCGGATCTGATATGTCCTTTCACCATTCTTTAAAAGCTTCTTTGTGCCCCATGCAGGCATTCATTCTTTCATACCTGTGACCTGCTTAATTCACTCAGTAATGTCCTCCTTTTTTATTACTACATGGTGTTTCATTGTTGCTTATTATTTATCTCTCATTCTGTTTAGACTGATTCTAGTTTTTGCCTCTCAATATAAAGTTGCTGTGATGTTCATAAAAGAACATTTTAGTGAAAATATTTTGTTCTCTTTAATACATAAGTAGGAATGCAATTTCTAGGTGGTATATGGGAATGACACCTTTTCCATGTGTCCTTATATATTAAATATACATTATATATTAAATAAGTACAGTGAATATGATGAATCTCTCTATGTAAGTTAGTGATGTAAGTTATATATAAGTCTGGTATATATATATATATATATATATATATATATATATAATGGCAACAGGCGCCAGGGCAGATAAGACCTGTTCCTGTGGGGAGTGTATGGGTGCATTTTCCAAGCACCAGGCATCCGGCCTTGAGTCTCACCTCCCCTGCAAAAGTAATTCCTAACCAGTGCTAATTGGGATAGGGCCAGCGCAAAGCAGAATTGGAAAGGTGATAGGTCAGTAATGCTAAACTTTATATGATTAGACCATCCTCTTAAGCTGAGACCCTCTATAAAATAGGTGTGTATTTGGCAATAAAGTGAACAGCTATCAGTCATCTCCTGAAGTGGTTTCTCCATATACCCTTTGACTCATGTCTGCCTGGGCCTGGTGCGCAATGTGTCTAGGCATGTTGGGAAAAACTGTGAGAAAGAGAGAAAGACAGAGAGAGAGAGAGACAGAGAGAGACACACACACAGAGAGAGGACTACTTATTGAGGAAAAATCAGTCAGGCTGATTTTTTAAAGCAGAACGTTACTGGTGCCTGCTCAAGTAAATCGATGAACAACGGGAGGACAGTGCTACGGTGCTACATGGTTATATTGCTATAATCATGCATCACAAATGCATATACTATATGTTTAATTATGCTTTTCCATGGGGCCGGAGAAGTAGCACAGTGGGTAGGGCATTTGCCTTGCATGTGGCCGACCAGGGTTCAATTCCTCCATCCCTCTCAGAGAGCCCGGCAAGCTACAGAGAGTATCCCGCTCACACGGCAGAGTCTGGCAAGCTACCCATGATGTATTTGATATGCCAAAAACAGTAACAACAAGTCTCACAATGGAGACATTACTAATGCCTACTCGAGCAAATCGATGAACATCGGGAGGGCAGTGACAGTGACAATCTATAACTCTTAGATATGCATACTTTTTTTCATCACATACTATATTTCTGTCAACAGTAGTGCCCCCAATGAAACTCTCAGTGAATATATTTATTTACAATACGTTTATAATTAATTCACAAAGTGAGTAAGTAAATAAAGTAGCACTGTAGTGCTGTTGCACTGTTGTTCATTGATTTGCTCGAGTGGGCAACAGTAACATCTCCATTGTGAGACTTGTTGTTACTGTTTTTGGCATATCGGGAGCTTGCCAGGCTCTGCTGTGTGGGCAGGATACTCTCGGTAGCTTGCAAAAACTAAATTATGGCATAGTTACACAGAAGAAAAGCTATACAACAAGGAAAATAATTCAACTCCAATGATACAAAACAGTGTGGATAGGTGTCACAAACAAAACATTGAGTCGAATATGTGATGTGCAAAAAAAAAATACAAACTGTGTTATTCCATTTATACAAAGTTCAAAACCATAATGAACTCATTTGTGCTGTTCAAAGAAAGGGTAGGGAAAAGAACTGTGGTGAGGAGTGTGGGGATGTGAAGAGTGTGCAAAAGGGTCCAGCATTTTGATAATGTTCTGTTCTGTGATGTAAGTTAGTGTCTTCTGTTTTAGAACATGCAGATTTATTCTTAGGAGTTGGACAATTTTATGTTAGTAATGTATATCTCAATAAAATTTTTTTAAAGGCTTAAACCCACAAGGGCAGCACTGTTGCACTGTAGCGCTCTCCTTCTGTTGTTCATTGATTTGCTCGAGTGGGCACCAGTTGTTAGTATTTGGTGTATCAAATACATCACGGGGAGCTTGCCAGGCTTTGTTGTGCTGGCAAGATACTCTGGGTAGCTTGCCGGGCTCTCCCAGAGGGGTGGAAGAATTGAACCTGGGTCAGCCGCATGCAAGGCAAACGCCCTATCCACTGTGTTATCAAGAGCAGAAATAACAAAATTTGAAAAACTGGAAAGTAGATCGTAAATGCCAAGTCATGTAGATCAGCTGAGAAAATGGAATTTTTTCACTGGTATAAACTTTAAATAATCAAACCAATATATATGGTCACTGTTCACTGTTCTCCCGTTGTTCATCGATTTTCTTGAGCGGGCCCAGTAACGTCTCCATCATGAGACTTTGTTGTTACTGTGTTTGGCATATCTAATATGTCACGGGTAGCTTGCCAGGCTTTGCCGTGTGGGCGAGATACTTTCGGTAGCTTGCTGGGCTCTCCGAGAAGAGTGGAGGAATTGAACTCGGGTATGATATGTTGACCTCTTGCAAGGCAAACGCCCTACCCGTACATGGTAGAAACCAAAGAATTTGCTGCACTAGGTAGATCTGGAAACGTATTCAACCAGGAAGAAAAAACTGGAAATTTATTTTGGAAGCAGTTAAACCTCCAGATTTATTCTTTTGATCTGCAATGATGAAACTGAAACCCTGAGCCCTGTCATGAAAAAAGTTCAGCTGCCAGAGAGAATAATACAGAGGGCCTGTGGTCCAGAGAGCAGATGTAGCTGAGAGCAAGTCTATGGTGTGGACAGTAGGGAACACGAAAGAATGTTCGAAAACCTTTGACTCTATCTTCAACATTAACAGCTCAGCTATTCCCCTCTGGGCTGGTAATGGACAATCACTCCCTGAAGAATCTTATCTGTAAAAAGGAAATATTGTTTCCTGCAGTATGTATTTCAACCATACCACATATAGGGAATATAGTCAACAAATCTCTGTCAAAGAGCTTCCCATTCATGTTTAACTATTCTACAATTTGCCAAGAATCTCAAGATAGTTTTAGACAACATGCAGTGGAAAAAGAAGAAGCCAAAACAAATTTAAAAACATCAAAAATTAAAACATAACAAGCTCCACTTAAAGAAAATAGTCTATATTCAGAGAATAAAACAACCAAAACATGTCTATCTAGCTAGAAAAATGAGAAAGGATACTGCATCCATGAAATAAAAACAAGACACTATTTTTGAAAAGAATATATGTAAAAAGCAAGAGTTCTCAACATAATTGGGAAAATCAAATTATTGAGGTAAGCCAACTAGAGGATAATTCCAGAAGTCCAACTTAAGCAAAACAGAATTTTCAGAAACAACAGAACAAATAGTGAGGAGAAAATTAGCCAATAATTCAATATTTTTTTTCTAGAGTGTCATGAGATTCTAAATTGAAAGGGCCTACATGACAGCTAAAAATACAAAAGCACAGCACTCATAACTCTGGGGATGTTTTTATGTTTATACTAAAGACTTAAACAAAGGGAAAAATAAATTTCAAGCAAAAACATCAAGATAAAGAATGTATATCTCAACATCATACTACAAACTAAAGGACAATGAGATAATATCTTAATAATTCTGAGAAAAAATTTCTAACTTAGAATTCTGTTTTTATTTAAACCATCAAAGGTGTGAAGGCAGAAAAAAATAATCAAAATATATTAGAGCATCTGTAAGGAAGCTACTAAATTTTGTTTACCACTAAAAAACTAAAAGCTATTTTCAAGAGAGATGATAATGCAGACAGTACAAAGAACTTGCCTTACATGCGGTCAACCCTAGTTTGACTCCCAACATCACAAATGGTCTCCTGAGCACTGCCAGAAGGCATCCTTGAGCACAGACTCAGGAGCAAGTTCGGAGCACCACTACCAGTATGCCATTCTGTCTCCTCCAAAAAGAAAGATGATAACAGTCCAGGAAACATGGATTGCAAGAAGGAGCCCAATATTTACAGCTGCACCATGGGCAATCTGGCAGATTGAAGCATGTCCCCGTGGAAAATCACAAACCTTATGAGCCTAAGTATCTTATCAAACACAGAGATACGAGTTAACTTTTTTGTATAAATTTAATTTTAGGTTATTAACCATTAAAATAATCTCAGTACAATAAATTTAGCAGTGTTTACCATATGGTGAAAACATGATAAGCATACACTTTGCAATAGAGGAATTAGGTTGACAATTATTGAATCTTGGCAACACTTAAAGTTTGGGCACTCTAATAAAATGTGATCCCTAACATTGTCCCCTGCTTATGCAAAATCACCCGATAATCTGTTAAATACATGACTCAGGCCTTCTGTGCTCAGATATTTGGGTTCAGTGATCAAATTCATTTGACTCCAGTATCCAATTATCCAGAGTCTAGAGTGGGGCCTGGGTCCTAGTTAATCAGAACTAAGTAACTGATTCTGATGTCGAGTCAAGTCAAGAGGCACCTCAATTCTAAATCAACAGCAGTGTTTCTCAGCTGGAGGCTGTATGACCCAGCATGGCGTTCAAGATTTTTCAAGGAAGTCATGAGTGAAATCTTGTAAAGGATGGCCATAGCATGAGGATGGAGGGCCAACTATTCAGACTGGGAGACCACAGGAAGGAAACAAAGTCAGAAGGGAACCGTGTTTGAAAAAAGGTTGTGATATAGTGGGCTCTAGGGTTACTTCTGAATCCTCTATTTTAATAAAATGAAAAGATGAAATGAGTATCAATAGTGGTTCTCAAATGTGAGTATGAGTCAAACTCTCTGGATGGTCTTGTTAATTTGGACTGAGATTTCTAAGTCATCTCCTGAATTTCTGACTCAGTAGAATTGTGTGGAGCTTTGGAACTTGCATTTCACAAGTTCTTGGGCACTGATGACGCTGGTCAATAGGGCAACACTTTATACTTCTGATGCATTTGGGGATCACCTGGTATACTTTAAATCATTCTAAGATTCTGACTTAATTAGCCTGACATGTGACCTGTGTGTCATATCTACAAAAAAAAGCCAACTTTTTTTTCAAATGATATATCATAAAATCCAGGCTAAGGGGCCTGATTCACATCTAAGCAGAAGTGCACAATAAATACGAGGAACAAAACAAATTAAATAACAATCAACTAATAGTCTTTAGCCTGACTTAGAATGTGTGGAATTTTATAAGACAGACTTCCCCCCCAACCAACCAAGGATATTGCAACAATGGGTAAAAAGGGCTTTTATGGGTAAAAAGGGCTTTTATGAAATAAATCTTAAAGGGACATTCAGTACAGGATCCCCTTTGGAATCTAATTTGACCAATTCATTTGAAAGATCTGTTGGAGATACTATAACATCTGAATACATGTTGGTATCTGTGTGTGTTCATGAAAGTGTGGGTGCTCTCCTCTTTCATTTGGTGGCCATAAGCTACTTCCCCCGCGCCTCTCCCCCACCCAGCCTGCTACCAATGGACACATGAAGGAGGGAACAGGGCCTCCAGGCTGGTGATCAGCTGTTTAATCCAATCTTGGTCCTGTGTTTTATTCCACTCTCCGCTGGAGCCTAAACCAGTCTCACTGTGTAGCCGATTCCAGTTTCCCTCTGCCTCTCATTCCTGTCTCCTACTGACCCTCAGGCTAGTCTCCTCCCATCTCAGTTACTCCTTCTCACAGCCTCATTACAGACAACAATCACCAAGGGTTGTAATTACACATAGGTGAGGAAGCATGATCAACATATGTAAAGCTCTTCCTATAGGGAAGTTTCTTCTAAGACAAAGATTTCATCCTCCTAGGAGATCCTCTCAAGAGATAGAATTTCATCTAAGGGAATATTTCTCCTTTCTTTAGTCCTATTCATTTAAACAATCATCTGATATTTACTTCTTAATAATATTTCTAGTGGGGCTGGAGCGATAGCACAGCAGGTAAGGCGTTTACCTTGCACGCAGCCAACATGGCTGACCTGAGTTCGATTCCTCCACCCTTCTCGGAGAGCCTGGCAAGCTACCGAGAGTATCTTGCCCACATGGCAGAGCCTGGCAAGCTACCTGTGATGTATTCGGTATGCCAAACACAGTAACAACAAGTCTCAAGATGGAGACGTTACTGGGCCCGCTCAAGCAAATCAATGAACGGGAGGACAGTGAATCTTTCTAGTCATTTTGTATAGACACAGTGACTCTCCTGGGGAAATCTTGCTTTAGATCCCAGACTACAATCCTCAGGTCAGATTAGTCCTTCCTAACGCCTGCTGGGTCCTTATCCTATTGTTTCTCTGTGGATCATGACAGAATTTGTCCATGACTGTGCTCTTGACTTTTAACTTATCCAATTCCTTTTGTCAGGTCCCTCCTTTTGGGGTGCTGAAACTAAGGCCAACTGAGGCTTAAGTTGAGTAAATATGACAGATGTCCAGGAGAAAATATTATTAGGAGTCAATTAACTCTCAAGTTACAAAAGCATAGCATTTAATTGTCTTCCTGTGTCTGTACATAAAGGACATTGCTCTAAAGTAAACTACCTAAAGGACATAAGAGAAAGAGAAAATCTTAATATTCACTTACAAATACAAAATCCAGAGTCCTTGGAAGAATCTGACCTCACAGGATCTGATTTAGGGATATAGGTGATTAACAGATAGGGGAAGCAGAGCACAAAGGAGAAGTTAAGGATAAACACAGAGGAATGGGAGTGCCTCAGGAGCACTGTGATGGGTGTAACTCAATAAACGTAAGCTCCCTGCAGCAAGGGACAAAGGACTGAGGAGAAAGGATGAACCAATGTTATCCTACAGTATCAATGATATTGAGTTATTAGTTTTACTAGGTTTGATAACCGCATGGTAACTATGTATTTTTGAGGTCAGAGAGAGTATAAAAGCAAGGCACTTGCCTTGCATGCAGCTGATGGGAACTGTTTCCAGGTACCCCATATGGTCCCTTGACCACTGCTGCAGTGGTCTTTGGTTACAGAGCCAGTAGCAAGCTCTGAGCCCTACTGGGTGTTCTCCCACTCAAAAGAGAGGAAGAGACAAGGATGGGGGGGGGGGCTGGTCGTGGAGCAGTAGTACAGTGTTTAGTAGAGGGCATTTGCCTTGCATGCAACAACCTGGGTTTAATCCCTGGCATCCTACATGGTTCCCTTAGCACTGCCAGGAGTAATTCTTGAGTGCAGAGCCAGGAGTAATCACTGGGTGTGACCTAAAAAATGAGAGAGAGAGAGAGAGAGAGAGAGAGAGAGAGAGAGAGAGAGAGAGAGAGAGAATGAGTTTGAATTACACATTGAAATATTTATAGATGAAATGATCTGATTCTAGAATCTCCTTAAAGGTATCTCAGCAGGGGTCAGTGATTTTTCCAGTCCTGGTCCTGACTCTGCATGGAGCAGAAGTCAGGCTTTACTTTGGAGACTTCTTGGTGGTAATTCTCATAATGGAAATAGCTGAACTGAGCTTCTGGCACCCGCTAAACACTAGGGTTGAGTGACACACTACACTATCAAGTAGATTATGAATTTTCAGACTGAATATGCATGTGTTGTTAGGAAAGCTGCCATTTATGATCTCTGTGTGGCAGTGAATTTATGGGTTGTGTGTGATGCACCATCCAGAGATCAAAAAAAATCTCCCTCAAATGGGTACCCATTTCATAGGGAGCCTTATACTCTTTGTAGGGGATTAAATTACTTGTACGTACAGGGTTTGTTATTAGGTATTGTCCTAGGTGTATTATGTTGTTTTGGACTATCTTGAAATAATCTAAACATACTAACTAAACCACCTAAACCACTATCCTTACTGTGTTTAGCTTCTCAGATATGTTTTATCTCTGAGACTCAAACAAATATCAAAGAAACTCAGAAAAGGCTGGAAGGTGTGCAAGCTCACTACATAGTCTTCTTCCCTCCCTCTTTCCATAGCTTACCTCATATAAAGTCTGTAGTGGAAATTTAAGTGTTATATTAAAGTCTTTTGCTAAAAATAACTCAAATTGTGAAATAGTTAAGGAAGACCCTATCTATGTAAGTATTGCTTTGGAATGTGGGGAGACCCAGAAATGCCAAGGTCTTAGGCTGATGATTTTCTAATGGTGGAACAGACATCAATAAGTAAGGAGATGATATATAGTATAACTATCCTAGAGAGTGAGAGCTATTAAGAAACTGGGCTTATAATCAAAGCTTTTTTCTGAAGTGACATTTTAGTTGAGGTTTGGATGAAGGGTAAGATTTACTACTTTGGAAAGAATATTACAGGAAGAAGATATGCCAAGTGCAAGTTTTCTAAGACTGGAAAAAAATTTGATGTATTTGAGGAACAGAAAAATCACTACAACTGGCAGGGTTGTGTGAGATAAGATGAGAAAGAAGATAAGAAAGGTCCACCTGGAGTTTTGTAGACTATGGGGGGAAATTGTGGTAAAATCTTGTGTGAAGCGTGGAATATACGGGGAAAGTGAAAGATAGGAGTCCAGCTAAGATAACACACTTGTAAAAATTAGAAAAAACGTGAAAAGAATATTGGATGTTGGACATACATACAGAACAAACACATACATACACATACATACGCATGATTTTATTGTTTATTTTATGTCTTTTATAAAAAATCTGAAAGCAGTTGTTTGTTTATTAATTTACCAGATTACAAAAAAGAAGGTAGATATTTTAGCTTATCCTTCTACAAAGTTAGTTGATCTGGTCTTCCTTGTTGCCATCATCTTCATTTTTACGAAATGTGCAGTCGATTTCTTTATTTCACTTGTGAAAAAGAAAATTTAAAGGGCTTGAGGAAGTTGTTTGCCTTTTTGAAGCATTTCCCACCAACTTTGGTCTCCTAAATAAGATTCTACATTAAGATGATGTGTATTTACCAAGAAATTGGGCAATCAATGCATTCTATGTTAGAGTAATTCACATCTTGTGGAATTTGCCACAGCTACACTTGTAGGTCAGTACATTTACTGACCTTAGGTTAGGTAGAATATCCCCATTCAATATATGGTTCCGCAATCAGTATATTAACGAAAGCCTTGTTGAGTTTAGCAAAGATGTCACTGACGATCTTTTGAAGGTGGAAAAGCTGAAACATCTCTTGGACCCTAGGAATCAGAACATTGATATTTCTGATCCTGATGAATGAAAATGAATGAAAATAAAAATGAAAAATGCCAATTTGTGCCTGTAGGGAATTAAAAATTGTCACCATTTCTTACCATCCTAACCATCAAAATCTCTGTTCTGACATTTGCCTAGATTTATTGTGGTAAAGGTAAAAGGTAAAGGCCCTCCCGTTGTTCGTCGATTTGCTCGAGTGGGCCCAGTAACGTCTCATTGGAGACTTTGTTGTTACAGTGTCTGGCATATCGAATACGTCACGGGGAGCTTGCCAGGCTCTGCCGTGCGGGCGAGATACTCTCGGTAGCTTGCCAGGCTCTCCGAGAGGGGCAGAGGAATCGAACTCGGGTCGACCATGTTGGCTGCGTGCAAGGCAAACGCCCTACCGCTGTGCTATTGCTCCAGCCTCAGATTTATTGTGAAAGCACTTATTTTCATAGATAAGTGTGTCCTCTTAACCTTTAAAGGCTTATTTTGGTAAACTTTTTTTCTCAGGTGTTTTATCCTGAGCTTTGTGAAATTCTTTCTTTTTTTTTTTTCTTAAGGATTTCTGGCAGAGCTGGAACCCTTTACTTCTCTTGTATTCCTGTTTTAGCAGCAGCCTACTTTTTCTTTCTCTTCTTCATTCTCCACAGTTCTAATTGAAAAGAGTGCTTTAGTTTTAATAAGATAACAATGACTGCAGAGGTATATTTTAATGTTTCTTCAAATGATGTATTGCCACAGCACTACAACCACCAAAGTATGGTGTGTACTTTTATTTTCAAATTAGTGTTTTGCATTCTTCTGAGAGTTGGAATGGAATTGAAGGCTCATATTGTAGAACTATTTTTCATAGTAGGTATTCCTCATACTGATTTTCATAGGGACTATATTATTGTTCATCTCTTACCAACTGTGTTTGAGGGTTTTTATTTCTCTATATACAACTACCATTTGTTTCTGCCTGTAATATATGGCAGTATCACAGGCATAAATGAGACATTATTGTTTTGATCTGTATTATCTTGACAATGAGTGAAAATAAAAATTTTTCTTCAGGTGTCCAGTTGACCATAGATATATCATCTCTGTTGAAATGTGTTTCAGTTCTTATCTTTGTTGCTGTTGAGTATTGTGAATTTCCTATATGTCTCCAATATTAATTTATTATTGGATGTATTCTATGCAAATATTTTCTCCCATTCAATGTGATTTCTTTATTATAGTGATTTTAGTTTCTTCTAAAGTGCAATTTTCACTTCAATGCAGTGAGAAATTCAGCTGCTATATTTTCAAAATTTTGTTACCTTATAATTTTGAACTAAATCTTCAAATACACCATGAAATAAAATATTATGTAGAGCTTCACCTGAGCCCTCCTAGGCTAGCTCTCCTATTATTTATTGCATCAGATTTAATATATAAGTGATTAATTCATTTTTAGTTAGCATTTGTTAAGGATATGAGATAATGACCCATTTTCATTCTTTGGAGTGTGACTATAACTTTTTCCAAAAATTATTTACCAAACAATTTACTTCATTCATTTTACCATTTTGGATCCTTTATCTTAAATTCACTGTTACTATATGTTAGAACTTAATTCTAGGCTTTCAAATATTTTATGTTAATCCTTGTGTCCAATGCCACATTGTTTTGATGATTACACAACTATATAGTTTGAATCCAAGGAACATAATCCTCTCACTATTTCCTTTTATTTCAAGTCTGTGTTGATTTCTTAGAATAGTTTATTATTCTGTATGAATCACAGTAATGTTTATTCTATTTTCTTAAAGAATGTAATTAGGAGTTTGATTTGGATTCCATCTGATGATTTAGATTGGATGCTTTAAGTATACTATAGTGAAAATACAAATCAAAGAATATCATTTCAGCTCCTTATATCTTCACTTTAACATTGACATGTTTTTCAAATGGACTTTAATCTCCTTTAAGCTCATTCCTAGGTACTTCTTTTCTTATTTTTTATAAAATCATTTTTATTGAAGTACTTTGATGTATCACTGTCACTGTCCTCCCATTGTTTATCAATTTGTTCGAGCAGGCCTAGTAACTTTGTGAGACTTGTTACTGTGTTTGGCATATCGAATACGTAATGGGTAGCTTGCTAGGCTTTGCCGCGGGGGCGAGATACTCTCGGTAGCTTGCCGAGCTCTCCAAGAGGGGCGGAGGAATCGAACTCGGGTCAGCCATGTTGGCCACATGCAAGGCAGATGCCCTACCCGCTGTGCTATCTCTCCAGTCTTGAATTATATTTTTTGTGTGTATGTGGTTTCAACACCACACCCATTCCCAGAATGCCCACTTCCCTCCATCAGTGTCCCAAGTGCTCCTCCCAGCCAATCCCATTCCTAAGCAAGCTTTTAGATGCAATTACAAATAGATTATTTTTTCTTTCTTTTTCTACTTTGCTTCTTATATATTGAAATGCAAGAGTTTTGCATATTGATTTAATAGCCAGCCAGGTTGCTGTATTGATTTATTAATTGATCTGTTTTTGAAGGAAAAGATTTATATGGTGAATTAGATGTTCTGCATTTGGGGATCATAAGATTCTCATATTTTGCTTTGAGCTTTTACAATGTTGTCATCATCTTATTATATAGGACTGAATGTGAACAACTAGGGAGATAGTCATGGGTACAGAAGGCACAAGACAAGGTTTTTCACTCACCATTTTCATTCAGTTACAGTATTGAAAGTCTTCACCATAGCAATTAGTAAAGAAAGATATATTAAGAATATCTGTATTAGACAAGAAGCCAAGATTTCAATATTTGAAAATGATATGACATTCTACTTAGCAAAACCTAAAGACTCTACCAAAAAACCTAGGAAGATATTTATACAGTAATGTAACAGGCTAAAAAACCAACATGTAATTTCTATGGGCAAACAGTAAAAAAAAAAGAGAAAGTTTAAAAAAAAAACCTCACAATTTCACCTCAAAAAGAAATAATCAAGTACCTGGGAATCAGCTTAACAAAAATAATGAAAGATATATAAAGTAAACTATAATTTGCTACAAAATGAGATAAAAGACACAAGAAATTGGGAACATTTTCTGTTAATAGGTTGGAAGGATTAATGTTGCCAAAATGACAATCCTACCCAAAGCACTATACAAATTAAATGAAGTTAATATAGAAAATAGCCATGAAAATATTTTAAAGACTAGACTACCGAGCTGGGTTTGATTCCTCCACCCCTCTCAGAGACCCCGACAAGCTACCGAGAGTATCTCGCCTGCACGGCAGAGCCTGGCAAGCTACCCGTGACAACAAGTCTCACAATGGAGACCCGTTACTGGGCCCACTGCAAATCTATGAAAAACAGGAGGACAGTGATACAGTGACAGTGCTACAGACTAAATTCTTCTATAACTTATATGGACAAATAAAACCCCTCAGGTAGCCAAAGAAATATTAGGAAAAAAAGAAAAAAGAATAATTTTCTTTTCCCAGCCTTTAATTATACTATAAAGCCATAGAAATCAAGACAGTGTAGTACTGGAGTTAAGGTAGACTTCAGACCAGTGAAATAAAATTAAGAACCCAGAGACATATCTTCAGATACATGAACAGATAATCTGATAAAGGAGCTAAAAGTACAAACTGGAACATGGACAGCCTCTTCAAGAATGGTGTTGGATAAGCTGGTCAGTCATATGTGAAAAAATTAACTCAGAGCCCTTTCTTATACCATGCATGAAAATCAATTCAAATAAATTAGATCGTTGATATCATGCTTAATGTATATATTATATGAGGAAGACATAGACAGAATGCTTTATCACGTTGATTCTAGAGGCATCCTTAGTGATTCAATGCCATTGGCCAAACAAATAGAAACAAAGCTAAACAAATAAGACAAGCTAAAATTAGGTAGCATTGCACTGCAATAGAAATGATGGCCAGATTAAAAAAGACACCTACAGACTGGAATATAATCTTTTTACACCACTTACCTGACAATGGGTTAATATCCAAGATATATAAAGCACTTGGAAAAACTTAGACAAAACAAGTCAAACTCATAGAATCGTGTGGGAAAGAGATGAACAAACAGGTACTTCGTCAAAGGATACAGAGATGGCTAAGGGGTATAGGAGAAAATGTTCTACATCACTTATCATCAGGGAAATGCAAATCAAAAACAGTGAGACATTGCCTTACATCAGTGAGACTGGCACACAGCATAAAGAACAGCAACAACCAGTGTTGGTGTCTATATGAAGGAAAAGAAATCCACATTCACTGCTGGTGGAAATGTTTAACCTCTTGGGAAAGTATGTACACTTCTCAAAAAAACTAGAGTTTGAGTTTCCTGTCTATCTACTCCAAGGGATCAAAAACTTTATTCAGAAAAGACAATTGCACTATGTTCATTTCAGTGGTATTCACAATAATTAAAATCTGAAAACAACACACATATCCAAGAACAGGTAAAGGTAAAGGTAAAGGACCTCCCGTTGATCGTCGATTTGCTCGAGCGGGCCCAGTAATGTCTCCATTGGAGACTTTGTTGTTACTGTGTCTGGCATATCGAATACTCTCGGTAGCTTGCCGGGCTCTCCGAGAGGGGCAGAGGAATCGAACTCCGGTCGGCCATGTTGGCCGCTTGTAAGGCGAGCGCCCTACCCACTGTGCTATCGCTCCAGCCCAAGGGAGCTGTTACCAAGAACAGGTAACTGAATTAAAAACTGGCATCTATACACAATGGAATGCTACTTGTATATAACAAAAGAACAATATCATGAAATCTGCCTCTATGTGGATGGAGGTAGAGGGTATCTTACTGAGGAAATCAGCCAGAAGGAGTGTGATCTCTCTTATATGCGCAATATAAAGAAATAGCAAATGATTCAAGACAAAAGAGCTTGAGAACTTTTCTATAGAATTGAGCTTACCAGGCTGGGGGGGAGGTGGGAGGTGGTAGGGATTTGAAGGCCACCCTCAGACAATGGTGGAGGGAGGGAGACATTGTGATGAAGGGTGACATGCTAGAACATTGTATGAAAGAAACCCTATCATTAGCAGTATTGTTAGTCATGGTAACTGAAATAAAATTTTATAAGTTAAACATGCATGTTAAAATTTATGTATAATTAGGAGCTGGAGAGATAATACACTGGGTAGGGAGTTCTTGTATGCAGCTGGCTCACGTTCAATCCTTGCCACTGCGTAATGACTTCCTGATCACTCCATCAGTAGTGATCCGTAAGTGCAGAGCTAGGGGTGAGACTAAGCACCATCATCTATGCCCAAAAATGAAAAGGAGAAGGTTCTGGACAGGAGCACTGTGACTTGGAATTGCTGAGATGGACAGAACTCATCCTACTGGCAAAGCCAAACAATAGAGCCTTATGAGTTGTTTTTTATCCAGCTGCAAGAGATTTCTTGGGGGTTTAGAATGCCCCAACTTGATAATCACACCAGATTTCTTGGGGGTTTAGAATGCCCCAACTTGATAATCATAGTTTTCTATGTTTAATTCCTATAAAATAGTAATCATCACATTTTATATCATAGTAATTGAAATCCTCCCCCACCTCTTCAATGTGTGGGCACACTGCTGCTCAGAATCACACAAATTAGATGGGTAATAAAACCCAGCTCATTCTCTACAACTCTATATGAAAGTCTAGACTGCATGTCTAGTTCATATTCTTATTGAAGATGATAGTGTATGCTTGCAAGCCTTTCATTCTTCGTAGCATTCATGGCTCTATCTACTCATCATTGCTTCACTGGATGACAGCTCCCAGGGGTCTGGTGAGGGTAGGCCTGGCACCTACAGCAGCTCCATTTCTGTGAGTGAAAGAATTAGAGCACTGGGACTCAATCCTGCTGAGATTTTTGCCGCTAGTGCCAAGTGAGTGACAAACTGGGACTCTTGGCAGTGCCCTGGAGGAATCAGTTTTACTGAGTGTCCCAGTTCTGGAAGGCAGACAAATCCTGATGGGTAATTCTGAATAATTGAAAAATGCTGGACCCCAGAATTGGTTTAGATCCTCTCATTTTGATACATAAGGAGTGCTGGGTGGGGACACACTGGCCCAGGCCCTCTCGTGAGCTAACAGCAAGCTTGGAAATGGGATCCACTCAGCAACTCCTAATCACCGATTTGGTATTTCTTGCATCACAGCACACCAGTCCTATTCCTCTGGAGGGAAAACCTACTTCAAATCAAAATGTAAAAGCAATTCTATACTGACACTTCCTAGGGGTACAGAATACATTTACAGATTAAATTGTTCCTGCTGTTGATTCGTTTTTCTTCTTCTGTTGGTTCTTGGGCATGTTTGGCCTCCCGGAACACAATGAGGAGAGGCATGTGCCAGACACTAGTGTTATCTGGTGAAACTGCAACTTTCCTGTGATTTTTGCATCATGGTCATCATGTATCCAATGAGAAAGGTGAACCTCAGGGCCCAAGCATCTGGCCCTTGATACAACAGTGGGACTTGGGTGTGATGTGGAAGGATGCTGAGGGCATGGACCCAGCATAAGGTTTTGAATCCTTCAGGCTAAGTTCCAGCTGTTATTCCACCTACCCTGCTAGGTAAAACTAGAAAGAAATCCAAGGAAGAAGGTTCAGCAGGAAGGTTTAGCAGCAACCAGATTCCTGAGAGCCCGGGGAGCCGCTGCAGAGAGGAGAGAGAAGTGAGAGACAGTGTGAGAAGATTCTTCCTGGAGTCTTTTCCTAGTGTTCTCGCTCATGTAGACTTCATGGGAGGAAATGGTGGGGGCAGGAAGACCCAAGTGAAAGCAGGAGGCTGTTGAATTATGTAATTGGAAAAAAGGAATTAGAAGTGGGAGGCCCACTGGAGACTGAATGAGGAAGGTGAAGACAAGGAAGCAACACTGGCAGGGCAGGTGCTCAGCTCCCACAATATGAAACTCCCTAGAATTTTTTGGCTTGGGAAACAGAAATCTTAGTATACACTTTTTTTTTTTTGCTTTTTGGGTCACACCTAGCTATACACAGGTATTACTCCTGGCTCTGCACTCAGGAATCACTCTTGGTGGTGCTCAGGGGACCTTATGGGATGCTGGGAACCAAACTCAGGTCAGTTGTGTACAAGGCAAACTCCCTACTCGCTGTGCTATCACTCCAGCCCCAGTATTTGGACTCTTAATTGTGATCATATAGCCTAGATCAGAGTGCTAAGGAGAAACATCTCAGCCACATGAAACCGCTAAAGATATTTCTAAGGAGATAACAGAAGCATGGATTTGGTTTATGTTGCTGTATTAGAAGGGATCTATGCATATGCCATTATTGAAGCCCTTTCCTAAGATATAAAGCATGTCCAGATATTAGCTACCTTTAAGACAGAAGCAAAGGGGAGGCATATGAAAAAGTAATAGTTTATGGAAAGATTGAGGGCACAACCTTGTAGTGTGGGCAGGAAATTGGAATTAGTTTGTTATTGCTAGTACTTGGAAGTTGAGAAGAGAAATGTGGACCGAGACTGAGTAGTCAGTACTGAGAAAGCCTTGACTATCACAGAGAGGATCATGTGGTCTATGAATAATGTGAAGTTCCTGCATTATTTTTAATTGGGGGCAAGGTCACGCTTGCATTTATGCTTTTAATAGATCACTTGATTCAAGTCCCAAATAGATCTTTCCTGAAAAATGTCAGCTTGTGTTGATACCTCCTTTTCTAACTATATATGTCATGGACCCAGGAATACAGGAATATAGTGACAGTGACTTTTGGGGGCTCACTCTACAGTAATATGGCAGATTCAGAAAGGAGGTAGTCACATGATTCTTGTGCTTCCCCTGGGTTCCATTCAAGCCCCATCTTTTTCATATGGTAGGAATGTAATAGTTGAGTAAAACGCTACTGGGTTCTTCTACCATAATGATCTACATTTTTTTGAAAACCAATTTTTCAGGGCTATAAAACTCTAAAAATATAGCAGAGGAAAGACAGGTAGCATTATTGGCATGACTCCCAATTTGAGCACTGCTGCTGTAATTAAGTGTAAATTATGATTAATTCTAAGGATAATCAATTGCACTGCTTTCATCAACTTTTAATTTCATTATTGAAAGTCAAGATCTCTCTAATAAATTTTCCATTAACTCGGAACTTGATTTGCAACTAGAGGCTACACAAACCCACACGACCTTCTCTATTCCTTTTTCTCTTAGGATCTGAATAGTTGCGAGATTTCTGCATCTACATACACTATCCTTGAGGCCTGAAAACACACAAGCAACTGAAACCTCTACTGTTGCTGCCTCTGTCCCTTCAGAACTTGCAGAGACAAGATCATCTCAGTGTTTTCAACTCAGTTTCTTGACTAATTAAATTATCAAGGTCTTTAAGATGGTACATATGGATTGGAGAAATAGTATAGAAAGTAAGGCATTTACCTTGCATGCTACTGACATGAGTTTGATCCCCAACACCACATAGGGTCTCTAGAGCATTGAGAGGGGATCACTCAGAACATAGAGCCAGAAATAGCCCCTGAGTACCACTGTGCATGCCCAAACCCCACCCCCTCAAAAATTCATATGAAATAAAATGCCTGGCTCTGGGTCTCACCAATAATCTATTGTATCCTTCCTGTGTTCTTGCTCCTTGATGTCTAGCTGGATTCTTTTATTTAAAAGTGGACATTATGCATTTTATGCCCCATGAGTCCGAAACTGAAAGGATTGGTACCAACATTTTAGTACTGGATTGCTTTCTTTAGAACATGAAATTTCACTCACTTAGAAACCAATTTCTCAACTTTGTTCCTCAGCAAATTGAGACTTCTAAACACATACTCTAATAATGTTTAGCTTAATTTAATTGACATATGTGTATATGTGCATCTTGACATTCAACATCTAGTAATGGCTTGGGGTACACGCCCATGTACATTAGAGTTTGAATTGTTTGCTGTGATACCCTGTTGGATATTAACCCTAAGTGTTTTAGGCTTCATCAGTGAATTGCCTCTTTTTCTCCTCCCAGAGAAGCTAACAGTGCTCTTAGGACATCCCTAATCCCATTATCTTTAACCTTTTCTTTGTGTTTTACACCTCATTGTTACAGTTCCCCAAGTCAATCTTGGTTACTTATAAGTCAAAAATTTCTGGTAATTCTGGATTTTGTATTTGTAGTGAACTACTTACTTTTCTATTTTCCCTATAGCCTTTTCATATTTTACTATAGAGCAATGTTCTGTTCTTTGCTTAAACACAGAACGATGTTGTGTTACTAATATTTAGGAGTTGATTGACTCTGAAATATATCTATGTCTGGAAATCTGTCATAGTTACTTGACTCAGGCTTCAGTTGCTCTAGTTCCTAACACCTTCAACAGGAGGTTCCACCATGGGGCTGGGATTGACCTGGGGTGAGTTACAAAGCTACCCCGGCATCAAAATGGGACAGTCTAGAAAGCATAAATGCATAGTCTTGATGCAAGTTGTTATGACTTAAGATAAAGGACCCCTATGGGGAAGGACAAGGAAAATGGCCTGAGGAGACTTAGTCTGGGATTTACTAGTTCTCAGAGCCCAGAGAAGTAGTGTTAAAAGCCTTGCTAGAACAAAGAAGAAAACCGCTTGAGGGCCCCACAGCTCCCGGAGAATGCTCCAGGTCCCAAAAGAGCCGATATCACTGGGAGGTCCCAGATGGGGTAGGTGCTGCATCCTGCCTTCTCCAGATGGAACCCCGGTGGCCATGAGCCTCTACAAGCATAGCTATGGCATGCGAGAACCAGGACATTTTTTCCAAACATTTTTTTCCGACATCTCCTTATATACAAAGTGATCAATGGAAAGTAAATTATCCAATGTTTCTCCCTGAAAGTCAGGCTTAACTCTTTTTCAAACCACAACACCCAAAAGGAGAGAGAGAACAGAGGGGAATGCCCTGCCACAGAAGCAGGGTGGGATGGGGGGATGGTGTGTAGGAGGGATACTGGGATCCGTGGTGGTGGAAAATGGGCACTGGTGGAGGGATGGGTATTCGAAATAAATAAATTAAAAAAATAAATATGATATAAAATCTTAAAAAAACAAGTATTCCTGATAATCTTTTAAAATTTACTATTTTGCAGGGCTGGAGCAATAGCACAGCGAGTAGGGTATTTGCCTTGCATGTGGCCAACCCGGGTTTGATTCCCAGCATCCCATATGGTCCCCTGAGCACCGCCAGGGATGATTCCTGAGTGCAGAGCCAGGAGGAGTAACCCCTGTGCATCTCCAGGTGTGACCCAAAAAGCAAAATAAATAAATAAATAAATAAAATTTACTAATTTGCAAAAAAAGAAAAAAAATTAAAAAAAATAAAAGCCTTGCTAGCTCCCAGAGCCCAGAGAACTAAGTGTTAGGATCTTTGTCTCTAACTGTATTTATCCAAATGACTGCAAGTATTGGTAAGAAGTAGAAATAATTGTTTGACCAATTGTTGGACTTAATTGTTTGATATATATATATATAGAGAGAGAGGAAAAGAGAAAAGCAATATAGATATCCCTGGGAGACAGAGCATCTTCTTGAGTTTATCTCCCCCAGAGAATTGCCTCTGCTGGAATGTTTTACCTCTGGAAATCACATGGACATGCAGTACTACACCTCTGACCCCTTCAGATGTTCTATAAGTATGCTAGCAGCTCTGCTGGCCATTTTCACCATCAGGCTGTGGTCCTGCATCTCTCTGTTCTCTCTGCTGGGGAGGTCTGGGGAGGACTGGAGGCAGCTCTCTACCACCGAATGCACAAGCATCGTTGCAGTACCTGCACTTTGCTTTGTAAACTCACAGTGCCCTATTGATAAATTGTTCCATGTGGTACCTTCAGCTCATGACCTGCCAAACATCTGATCCAAGTCACTCTCTTCTGTACAAATGATGCTGTCTAACCCATCATTTGTCCCAAGTATCACCATCACACTAACATCCATTGTATTAATACTCACATTCTGTGATCTACCAAGTTATGGGACCCATAGATCCTGAACAAGAGTGAAAGGTTCAAACTTGGACCATGTAGCAGAGTGACAATGGTAGGAATGGAAAGTTCATTGAAAGTACTGTCTGTGCTGGACTTTAGCAGAACCTAGCACCCCTGTTATAATCATAAAGATTAATTATTCTATAGACTGTTTATTTTACTGACTTCAAACTCAGATATTTGAATCCCTTTCTGAGATATCCAGGAATCCCTGCCCTCTGCTATTCTAGATTTGTTTGCAGAGTGGTAGATACTCATTAGTGGCAAAGACCACAGCTCTCTCTACTCAATGAGTTCTGAGAATGGGCTGGGTCTGGAGGCTTTATTATCTAGACAGGCACATTTTCTGCTGATTGCTACCAGTCTTCCAAACATCTTCGCTTACCCCAGTGAACTCTTCATTCTCAGAACTGTAGACAAATTTGGGAATCTTTTCTTCAGAGACTTCCCATACTCCTCATGCCCAGAAGGGGGTGGAATGCTTTTAAGTTCAAGAGCAGACACTCTGCAGACTTTATTTCTCACACTAGACCCTGACTTTTTCCTCTCAAGCCCAAGTATTTTCTCTTAGCTATAACCAGCTAAATATAACTTTTGTATTTCTTTTATTCCCATACTAGCTTATATTTTCAGGAATAGAATTGTTTAAAGCACCTAGCCAACGTTTTTCTCTCACATGAATCTGATAAAATATCAGTCAGATGCTCAAATACCTTCAAGGTTCTTGTCCAAACAAATAGTATACATGTCTAAATATGGTAGACACTTGAATACAACAGATAGTAGTGTTAGCTTGGAAATGTATTTTCCTATGCTTGTGGGTTATTGAGAATTTTATGAAAGATTTTCACACAAAACTCAGAAGACTGAAAGTTAGTTTATTGTACAAAATATGTAGATGCTTCCAGGTACCTCCCCAGATGTCCAGAACTCTTCTTTGCCTGTGAACGATGACCAGGCTCTGTCCCATGCTATCTCGTCCCATGAGTGACTTCCCTGTCCAGTTCCAGGCTGTCTACTCACCTCCCATGAAAGAAGTCCAGGTCCTGTCCCTGTGCTGCTCTCTATCCTGTGTATGTTTTCCTCCATCTCCAGCTGCAGTGGGCAAGAGTCCTGTGTTCTATGCCCCGCTGGGTCTCCCAGCTGTATTCCAGCAGTTCCTATAGTCTAGTTCTGATTTTCTTACTCTCTGGCCACCAAGTGTGCATGGGGAAGAGTCCTATGCCCAGTCCCTTGTCACTACTTGGGCATCTGAGCCCTGCCATTACCTGCCACTGTCCAGCCCGCCTGTACTGGGCTGGGTGTCTGGGTACTCTGGGAAGAGAAGAGAGTCCTAAGTGCACATGCTCAGAGAGGGAGAGATGGGACTGGGAACCACCTTTTATCTGCTGCCAAATCTCACTCCCCAGCTATGCCATTCTGCATTCTGATTGGCTAACTGTTCCATGGATGAAGATTTAAAGTAACTTGGTGCTCTATATCTCAGATTCTGCTGTATCAGTAGTGTCCGATTCCCAGATTTCCATTAAGAACATTCTTATCTCCTTATCTTAATTAGACTATTCTTACATCCTTATATAGGAATATCATGTTACTTGTATACATTAAAATCCCTTTTGGGGATCAAAGGAAGTACTACACTAATTTGAGACTCTGGATTTGATGCCTGGCAACACAAAACAAATAAAAGCAAAACAGAACATACTAATTTCCCATACCTCCCTATCTTCAGCTCCTGGTAACAAACTAATGATATTAATAACAACAAATCACTATTAGCCAAAACCTCCTCGACTGTCTTTAGCTGGTACTTTGCTTAAGCGGTCTGCTTACTCCACTAGTAAAATTGCTCTGAATCTCTGAGTTGCCCAGATTGTGTGCTTATTTTCATTAGCAGGTTGATTCACATTGTAGGAAGTCCATTTCCCCCTATAAATTATGTAATAATCATTGGACTAGATCAGTGTTTAAGGTCAATATCTGCCTGCAAGGGTTAAAGGTATATCTGCATTTTTATTTCATTACACTGATTATTCTTTTTCCAGTTTCCTTTTACCTTTACCCCCATTAAAAATGTCATATCCTTGCTTTGTTTTTTTATAGCCTATTCCTTTGAAAGTAGAAGCTTGTGAGTTTTCAAAATACCACAAGAAACAATATGTAAGAAATAAGAATGGTGGGCTGTTGTGAAGGCAGGCCATGCAGGCTAGACACAGGCAGGATGCAGAGGCAGCGTTTGATGGATCGAAAGCAGCCTCCCCAGGAACCCAGATGATGGGTGAAGCTATATGGGATGAGCTATAGAGAGACTCCCTGGCATCGTCCAATCTCTCTGTTTATGGTGCAGTCGTAGTAATCGTTACAGCCATAGTCTCAGTTACCAGAGCTCCGTCAACCTAGTCTCCTCATGGACCTCAAAGTCTCCAAAGTCTCAGTTTTCCTCCTCATCTTCTTATTGTCTTCTCTTCATTGTGTGCTCTCTTTCTATCTTTTTCCTTTGTGCTGTTTCTATGTGTGCTGTTGAGCTCTTTTCTTTTTTTAAAAAAAATTGTTTTAAATTTTTTAATGAATCACTGTGAGGTACAATTCCAGACTTATAAACTTTCGTGCTTACATTTTAGTCATACAATGATCTAGTATCCATCCCTCCACCAGTGCCCATTCTCCACCACCAATGTTCCCAGTATCCCTCCCCATCCCCCCCTCCAGTCCCCCCCCCCGCCCCCATCCCTGCCTCTGTGGCAGGAGCATTCTCTTTTACTCTCTCTCTCTCCTTTAGGGTGTTGTGGTCTGCAATGCAGGTGTTAAGTGGTCATCATGTTTGGTCTAAAATCTACTTTCAGTACACATCTCCCATTCCAAGCAGGTCCTCCAAGCATCCTTTACTTGGTGGTCCCTTCTCTATCTGAACTGCCTTTTCCCCCAGCATGTGAAACCAGCTTCCAAGCTGTGGAGCAATCCTCCTGTTCCTTGTCTCTGCTATCTTTGGGTGTTAGCTTCCCATTTTGTTACTTTATATTCCACAAATGAGTGAAATCTTCCTGTGTCTGTTCCTCTCTTTCTGACTCATTCTACCCAAGGCCTCATCTCAATTCTGGTTAAGGAAAACTGAGCAAGTTGGAGAGTTGCAGGGTATGCCAGGTAAAGGGTTACTGAAGACATATCTGGACATGAAAAGGACGAGGAAATTCTCCTTTATTTTGAGAATGACTACTATATAATACTTAGTCCTTCAATATAGATGTTTCTTATTGCCAATAAAATATACTAGGTGCCTTACTGCACTGTAGCACTGTTCGCCCTTTGTTTATCAATTTGCTCAAGCATGCACCAGTAACGTCTCCATTGTGAGACTTGCTGTTACTGTTTTTGGCATATTGAATACGCCATGGGGAGCTTGCCAGGCTCTGCCATGTGGGCAGGATACTCTAGGTAACTTGCGGGGCTCTCTGAGAGGGACGGAAGAATCGAACCCAGGGTGAACGCGTGCAAGGCAAATGCCCTACCTGCTGTGCTATCACTCTAGCCTGGTGCCTTACTAGGCCTCAGTATTATAACACTAGATTTTTAATGACCTTTCTGAAGAGTGAGATGGCTGCTAAAATCCTGGGAGAACATGCTTATTTTGGTAAAAGAAAGTGTCTGAGCATAGCTCAGAGTCGAGAGAAGTCTCTTTAACATAATGGGCAGATTAGCCATCAGCCTAAGCAAACTATTTTGTATCTCACTAGAAATTTAAAGTTTTATCCATAGAAACAGAAAGATAGTTGCCTCATTCTACCTAGTGATACCTTTGATAAGTCTGGTCTTAAAGGGGCGGGGTAATGGATCAGAGGTACTCAGAGAGGCAATCTCTCTTATGCAGACTCTTCCTCAAGGTCTGTGTTAGCTGAGATGATCTAGGACAGCATGTCCCAAAGTGAATGATACTGACTCATTTCCAGAGATAGAGGAATAGAGGGGGTGTGGCAGAAAGGGGGTCTTTCTGTTGGTTTGGTTAGATTTCCAGAGGCAAAGGGATGTTGAGTGTTTGTTGTTATTATTATTTTTTTTTAAAATGGAAACAGAATGATAGGCCAAATAATATTGGGACCTCTGGTTTAGAAACTGAGTGTTGTTTTCTATTCATCAAATCTATTCACCATAGCACAGTAAGTTCCTTTTCCGTTGTTCCACAGAATGGGGTACAAAGGTCTAAAAATTTGAAATTTATTCCTGAAATAATTTGAAATTTATTCCATACCATATTTATTTCTGCACTGTGGCTGCACAGAAATGAATAGATTCAGACTTGTTAAGGCACAGTAAGTCCATATTTATGAACTGATTAGGTGGTAGTACTGGAACCACAGACTGAAAACATCATTGTATATTCCTGCTCTTTTTAGGACTATATTTTTAGTGAGCAGCAAAGCCTCTCTTCAGAGTCTGCTACCATCTCTCATTCAACTCATAAGAACACTAAGGCTGTGAGAGACACAACGCTGGGTCAAATCAGGCTGTTAACTAAGATATCGGGCTGTGGATTCCTGTATATAAAGATATCCTTTGCCTGCTGGCATGAGGTATGGTAGACAGATAGTAGAAATGCAAATAGGAAGACAAAAGTGTAGCAATGTTTTTGTAGGAAGCTCTTGCTCATACCTAGGATGTCCTGGGGGATCTATTACACTCCCAGCTCAGGGATCAGAGAGAGACTGAAGAAGTTAAGCTAATCACTAATGGTCAATGATTAAATCAATAATGCTTACATAATAAAACTTCTCAGCAAATTGTAACCAAAAGAATTCAGAGAGCATCCAGATTGGTGGACATATTTATGTTTTGAGAAGGAGTTCCCACAGAGAGTCCAGGAACTCTGCTCCCAGTACTGCTTTACTGTGTTTGAATATTCCTGGGCTGTATTCATCTATAAGAAACTGATGATAGTAAATACACTGTTTCCTGGTGTGTTTTTGAGACTTTCTAAAATATTATTGACTACAAATAAGTGGTAATGGGGACACTCTATATATAGCAGGTTGGTCAGGATCCCAGATTTCAGTTTGGGCTTTGTGTTGGGCATTTGTGGTGAGGATCAATTGTATAGAGCTAAGCCTTTTATCTGTGGGGTGCTGTGATAACTCCAGGTACCCAGTGTCATAATTAGTTATATTGAGGAATATCCAATATGGGGCACATATTAATGTTTCTGCTAAGAACTGAGAATTATTTGGTGGAGAAAATCTACACATGTAGTGTCAGTAATGTTGTGAGGTTAAAGGAAGCAATAATTTATTTTAATAACTTAGAGAAAAACACAGCAATTAAGGAAAATAAGGCTAGAAGGTACTAAAATTTAGAGTGGAATATAAAATAATCAATTATAAAATAATTTCATATATATACTTATAAGGGATTTATTTTTCATAGCAAACAAGATTTATGTGTATATTGTTAAATATTTGTGGGACCACAAGAAAACAGTATTAAATTCCACATTGCAAGAAGAAAAAATTAATAAGGAAAACAGAACCAAATCAATAAATTTGGAAAATAAACAAAACTGATAAATGAAAGATATAAATAGAATAAAAAGATAAATACAAACATGGATCATTAGTATGAATGTTATTAAAATAATATCCTTCCTTCCTTCCTTCCTTCCTTCCTTCCTTCCTTCCTTCCTTTTTGCCTTCTTTTGTTCTATTTTTGCACCACATCCAGCTGTGCTTAGGGCTTATGCCTGGCTCTGTGCCGAGGGATCATTCCTAGCAGGACTTAGAAAACTGTATGAGATGCCAAGTGCCAAATTCAGGTCAGCTGCATGCAAAGCAAATGCCCTACCAAGGTACTATTGCTCTAGCCTCAGTAAATTTTACATTAAAATATAAAGGTTATTAAACTGATGCTTACAAAAAACATACCTAAAACAAAATAACACAACAGCAGTTGAAGAATAATAAGTTATAAATACATAAAGGAACTATTAACAAAAATAAATATTATGCAGCAATGTTAATATCAGACAAAAGTAATTGAGATTCCTAAGCTTGAAGTAGATCATCCTACTTTCTGGAACAGGACAGTAGAAAAGGCAGGATCAGAAAGCCAGGCGGCAACTGCTACACTGACAATGGCCAAATCACAAAAGTAACGGAGAGACTGAGCTCCATCATCATCTACTGTGCTATTCCAGAATAAGAGCTAAAATTCTACATTAAAAAATGATCCAACACATTCTCCTTAACACCTATGAAGCTAACTTTACTCTAATACCCAAAGCTGATAGAAACACTTTCAGGAAAGAAATTTTCAGACCAATCTCCTAGATAAATATCAATGCAAAAATCCTTAACAAAAAATTAGCTAACTGAGTCTAATTACATATCACTAAAATTATAACCCTTACCAGGTGGGATTTATCCCAGAGATGCAAGGATGGTTCAACATACGTAAATCTATTACCATAATACATTATATTAATAAAAGGAAAGATAAAACTCATATGATCATATCGATTGTTGCAGGGGAAGACTTTGACAAGATCCAATATTCATTCATGATAAAAACCCTCAACTAAGTAGAGGTGGAAGGAATCTTCCTCAAGATAATAACGGCCATCTATAAAAAGCCTACTATCATACTTAATGCTAAAAGAATGAAAGAATTTCCTCTGAGACAGGTACAAGTCAGGAATGATTACTCTCTCCATTTCTATTCAAGATAATATTAGATGTCCTGGCTATAACAATCAGATTTTTAAAAAAAATCAAAGGGATCCAAGTTGGTAATGAAGAACTCAAATTATCACTATTTGCAGATGACTTGAAAATATACATAGAATACCCTAAAGATTCCACAAAAAAAGTTCATAGAAACAATAAATCAATACAGCAAAGTTGCCAGGTACAAAACAACACCAAAAAAAAAATCAATCACTTTTTTTTTTTGCTTTTTGGGTCACACCTGGCGATGCACAGGGGGTACTCCTGGCTCATGCACTCAGGAATTATTCCTGGCAGTGCTCAGGGGACCATATATGATGTGGAGAATTGAACCCGGGTCGGCCACATGCAAGGCAAACTTCCTACCCTCTGTGCTATCGCTCCAGCCCCAGTCACACTCTATATACAAAGAATGAAGCAGAGGTTAAAGCAATCAAGGTATCTATCCAATTTAAAGCAATATCCCAAAACATCAAATATCTAGGAGTCAGCTTAACAAAAATCACCTAAGAAAGAGAAAGAGGAAGACCTCAGGAAGTGGAAAAATATCTCATGCTCATGAATTGGAAGAATCAATATTATTAAATTTAGTATATTACTTAAGCTATTATATAGATTCAATTCAATCCTCATCCAAATTCAGACAACACTCTTCTAAGGACTAGAAAAAAAATCAATAAGGAAGTTTATATGGAATTATAAAAGACTGTAAATAGCTAGAACCATATTGAAAACTAAGAAATTGAGAAATATTTCATTATCTAATTTGGAACTGTATTATAAAGCTATAGTGATCAAAACTGCATGGTACTCTGATTAATGGGTCAGAATCGAATAACCGATGACAAAACCCCATATACATGGGCAGTTAATTTTCAGTAAAGAAATTGAGAATGTGAAATGGAATAAAGATAACCTCTTCAACAAATGGTGCTGGGAAAATTGGATAACTCCATGTAAGACACTCAAGCTGAATCCATATGTTCCACCTCACGCAAAACTCAAGTCAAAGTGGATCAAAGACCTTGAAATCTGACTAGAAACCGTAAAGTACATTGAGGGAATTATAGGCATAACACTTTAAGATTTGGACCTCAAAGGTCCCTTCGATGATCTGATACCACTGCCAAAGAAAACAAAATAAAAAATAAACAAATGGGACTACATAAACTTGAAGAGCTTCAACATAACAAAAAGTACTCGGGCTAAAACTAAAAGACAGCTAACTGAATGGGAAAAATATTTGTATTTAGCACATCAGATAAGGATTTGACATCCAGGATATATAAAATACTCACAAAAGAAATTAAAAAACCCTATCAGCAAATGGAGTGAGGAAATGAGTAGACACTTCTCAGAGAAAGACAGGAGAATGACCAGAAAGCACATGAAAAAATACTCAGTATCACACTTCATCAGATAAATCCAAATCAAGATGGCAATGAGATACCATCTCACACTAGTGAGAGTGGCACATATCAAAAATAGTAGGAAAAATCTATGTTGACTGGGATGCTTTAGCCTGACTTGATTGCTTTAACCTCTGCTTCATTCTTTATTCACTGCTGGTGGGAATGTTGTCTGGTACATCCCCTGTGGAAAAGTGTATGGAGAGTTCTTAGTAAACCTAGAATTGAAATGCCATTTGACCCAGCAATTCCATTTTGAAGCATGTATCCCCAGAACACAAAAACACTCTCTCAAAGCACATATGCACACCATTACTCATTGCTGCACTCAGTACAATAGCTAAGACGTGGAATCAACCTACACGTCCAATGACAGATTAATGGATTATGAAGATGTGGTATATATAAGCAATGGGATTCTATGCAACTACAAAGAATGATGAAATCATGCAATTTGCTGCAAGATGGTTGGAACTGGGAGGTGTGATGTTGAGTGAAGTAAGCCATAAGAGGAAAGAAAAACAAAGGATGACTTCACTTATCTGCGGAATACAGAATACTGGATAAGGAAATGTACTGTAGTAAAAGAGAGATGCTAAGATCATCCTTGACCCCAGTGTTAAGAAAGGAGGCTGATAGAGAGTGAAGGAAATCACATGGGGGAGTAGGAAGAAGAGAAAAAGAAGTAATGACATCAGAAATGCAGTTATACCACGGATATGAATGAGTGGTACAGCCATATATCAAAAACACAGATTCAACAGAAGTGAAAACGAGATCTAAGTGACAACTACCTGTAATGTGCCTGTAGAGGTGACAAGTGGGGATAGGGTGGGGTTTGGGATAGAGAAAGACTCTGGGAACACTGGTGGACAGAAGTTGGCACTGGTGGAGGAATTGGTGTTGAATTATTGGATGCCTAAAACAGAACTATCAATAACTTTGTAAGTCATGTTTCTTTAATAAATTGTTTTTAAAAAGTCAACACGTTATACATTAAAAGCATAGCTTCAAGACATAAAAAATACCATCAATAAAGTATAAGCCCATAATATAATGCATGAGAACATATTTCATGTAAAATAACCTGAAAAAAATAATGAAGGCAGATTTCAAGAAGATAGCATTGAATTGCCTGTCTGTATCTCTTGGGCTTCTTGAGAACTGTTTGGGAGGCCAAAACAAAAACAGAAAAAGCTGCTGAGGATGAGAAAACTATAGCAAGTCGTTTCATGTTTATATTAACAATATGTATACCTATGTATGCATACTCCTGTGTTAAGGAAGATATTGCAAAGCAAACTCAGAGTATGTCTTATAAAGTTTTGGAAGGATCTAACTAAAGCACCCAGCACTGCACTGTAGCACTGTCCTCCTGTTGTTCCTCGATTTGCTGGAGCAGGCAACAGTAACATCTCCATTGTGAGACTTGTTGTTACTGTTTTTGGCATATTGAATACACCACGGGGAGCTCGCCAGGCTTTGCCATGAGGGTGGGATATCTCGGTAGCTTGATGGGCTCTCCAAGAGGGATGGAGGAATCGAACCCGGGTGGGCCTCGTGCAAGGCAAAAGCCCCACCCGCTGTGCTATCTCTCCAGACCAAAGAACTTTGATAAAATTAAATTGTCTTACATAAATATATATGTATTATCACTGTCACTGTCCTCCCATTGTTCATCGATTTTCTCGAGCAGGCCCAGTAACATCTCCATTGTGAGACTTCGTTGTTACTGTGTTTGGAATATCGAATAGGTCACGGGTAGCTTGCCAGGCTTTGCCGAACTGGCAAGCTACTCTCGGTAGCTTGCCAGGCTCTCTGAGATGGGCAGAGGACTCGAACTCAGGTCAGCCATGTTGGTTGCATGCAAGGCAAATGCCCTACCCGCTGTGCTATATAAAATCAATATATGTAAAACATTACACGCAAAAAAGTTTAAGTAAGGCCCTCCCATTGTTCATCGATTTGCTCGAGCGGGCCCAGTAATGTCTCCATTGGAGATTTTGTTGTTACTGTGTTTGGCATATCGAATACATCACGGGTGGCTTGCCAGGCTCTGCCATGTGGGCAAGATACTCTCCGTAGCTTGCCGGGCTCTCAGAGAGGGGCGGAGGAATCGAACTCAGGTCGAGGAATCGAACTCAGGTCGAAAAATGAATATTAAATGAAACAAAAGTAGGAGATTTTAATTAATTTTCAAAAGAAAATAATGAAATGAAAGCCAAATATATTTAATTAGGGATGGAGCAATAGTACAGTGGGTGGGACACTTGCCTCACATAAAGCCAACTCAGGTTCAATCCCCAGCACCCATATGGTTCTTTGAATCCCACCACAAGTGATTCCAAGCACAAAGCTAGGAGTAAGTTCTGAGCACCACGGGGTGCACATCCATTAAATATTTAAATCCTAATGAAATAAAATAAAATTCTTATTTTTGGGTAAAAAATAAGGAGTTTTGATAAAATTAATAAAAGTTTAACTTTTTGAATATTATTGAAAGAATCGAGGAGTGATAGCACAGGGGGTAGGGCATTTGCCTTGCACATGGCCGACCTGGGGTTTGATTCTTCTGTCCCTCTCGGAGAGCCCGGCAAGCAACTGAGAGTATCCCGCCCGCACGGCAGAGCCTGGCAAGCCACCCGTGGCGTATTCGATATGCTCAAAACAGTAACAACAAGTCTCATAATGGAGACATTACTGGTGCCTGGTCGAGCAAATGGATGAACAACGGGAAGACAGTGCTACAGTGCTATTGAAAGAATAAGAGTAAGAATAAACACACCAGTGTTCCTCTTACAGGTATGAAAAGATAGCACAGGTGGGAAGGTGCTTGCCTTGCACCTACCTTACTTAGTTTGAATCCCTGGTTCCTCTTTTTGGCTAATCCCCCCAGGGGTCAGTGCTGAACACAGAGCCAGGAATAGTCCCCTGAGCATCCCAAACCAAAATAAATAAATAAAGTAAATGAGGTAAACAGGCATAAAGAATATTTTTAATATTTGTGACATGTAACTCTAACTTGAAAATTAACCTGAAGTCACAGATATATAGAACAATAGAATAGAATAAAGAGCACAAATGTATATATATGCATACATTAAAATGCATATAATTTTATAATTTAGATTTATATAGATTATATAGATTTTTTATATAATTTTTTAAAAACTTTCACAAGGATGCAAGAATACACAATTGGAAAAAGTTAATCTCTTTAGTAAAGAATGTTGGAAAAACTAATAGTCATATATGGAAAAAAAGGACTAAACCACTACAAATTACTTATAAGTGAATTAAAGACAAATGTAATTCCTTAAACTGTAAAACTCTTAAAAGTAAACACTAGAGAAAATGTTTATTGAAATTAGTTTTCAGCAATGGTTTCTTTGATATGTCACTAGAAAGCTAAAATAGACAAGTATTTGTACTCAAGCTAAAAAAAAAAAAACTACCGCAAAGCAAATGATTTAATTAAATGCAAAGAAAATCTAAACTACAAATTTACTGCAGAATTGTTCAGGACATTAAAGCATCCTACAGGTCTGTTGATGGATGAAGAAGTAGAGAAGCTATTTTATTTTGAAGTAAATATACATGTATATGCATACTTGTATACATATATACATACATACATACATATATGTACATGTATATTTACTTCAAATATATATATGATATCAGAAAGAAGGAAATTTTATAATTTCTAGCAATAAAAAAGAACCTTGAAAGGCATATGCTAAGTGAAATGAAATAAAAGCAGAAAAATAGACAATGTAAGACCTCACTTATATGTGGAATCTAAAAAGTGGAATCTATGATTTCCACTTAGATGTGGAAATCATAGAACTAGGAAGTAAATAGTGATAACTAAGAGTTGGGGAGTAGAAAAAATAGGAGATGTTGGTCAAAGAGCATAAACTTCCTATGAAAAGATCAATAATGTCTGAGAATTTAAAATACAGTATAATGACTATAATTAATATTATTACAGCATATGCATGAACTTTACTAAAGAAATAATTGTTTTGAGATATTTAATAGAAAAAATTAACTATGTCAGGTTATGGGTGTGTTACTTTGATTATGATTCTTGTTTCACAGTGTATAAATATACCAAATTATCACATTGTACATCTAAAATACATATAATTCTTATTTTTCAATTATAAATAAAGCTGCAATGAAGAGAAAGTACAAAGTAAATGATTTCCTAGAGAGTCTTTTCAGCAAAAAATAAATTTAGAAAATGAGAACCAATTAATGAAAATTTAAATTTAAATCACACCCATAAAACCATGTAAATGAATAGATTTATGGGAACTTTTAAAACAGAATTCTTAGTAAAAAGATACAATGGATATTAACAAGAAAATGTCCTAGGGAATAGCACTGTAGCACTGTCCTCTGGTTGTTCATCTATTTGCTCGAGCAGGTACAGTAATGTCTCCATTGTGAGACTTGTTGTTAGTGTTTATGGCATATCGAATACGCTACAGGGAGGTTGCCAGGCTCTGCTGTGCGGGCGGGATACTCTTGGTAGCTTGTGGGGCTCTCCAAGAGGGACGAAGGAATTGAATCCGGGTTGGCCGCATGCAAGGCAAACACCCTACCCATTGTATTACCTTTAAATCTGTTTACTCTTGGGGCCAGAGCAATGATACAGCGGAGAGGGCAGTTGCCTTGCACACAACTGACCTGGCTTCAATCCCTGGCTTCCTATATGGTCCCCTGAGCCCTGCCAGGAGTGGTCCCTGAGCACATAGCCAGGAGTAAATCTGAGCACCACTAGATGCGACCCAAAATTTATAAAAGAAATTAAAAAAATTTTTAACTCTTTTTGGCATTTAAAAAGATTCAGCACAGAGGGTTATTGGTTGATCATTCAATCTAGGAATGCAAATCATCTCGAACACTCTGCTGAGCAGCCCGAGAGACAGCACAGTGGTCAGGTGCTTACCTCGCCCATGAAACCTGGGTGGAACCCAGGCTTGAGTCCCACACACATACCCCTGAGCTCCTCTGGGGTGATCCCTGAGTGCAGAGCCAGGGAGTAGACTTGAGCACTGTCAGGTGTCGCTCCAAAGTGAAAAAGCAAAGAAACACCTCCCCCCGACTTCCATGGACTCCAGAGACGGTGGTACAGGAAATGCTGTGTGAAGGCCTATGACTTCATCACAGGCAAGGATGGAGCCTTCCACCTGTCGTCATAAAACAAGACCCTCGCACTGTTTCCAAACCCACAGCACAAAGCAGGGACAGGCCAAGGATTGCTGCCCCCCAGAGGTGGGGGATGGAGAAGGGGCTGTGCCTGGGGCCTGGGGGGCTTACCTGGATGAGGAGAGAAGTGTGGGCCACCTGTCGATGGTGCTCTACTTCATCCCAGGCTGCTGTCCTGTCTTCCTGTAGTACCTGAAAATGGCATTCAGGCTGCTGCCTACAAGACATGGGGCCCTGAGCCACTGCAGCAGGACAGAGTGACAGAGGCCGCCAGGCCAGGCTGCACCCGCACTGGGGCCACTGTCCCTGACACACAGATGGCTGAAAGGAGCTGAGAGGCATGTCCAGGCCAGAGCCAGGGAGGGGAGGGACACACATTCACTCTCTGCAGGGAGCATGTCTTAGACGGGGAGCGTGTCCAGCTGCTCTCCCCAAGATGAAAGGCATCAGTCCCACAACAGAGCATGTAGGTGTGGGGGAAGACAGATGAAAGGGTTGAGTTTCCAGGGTGCTCATGGGCACTGTTTGATTCTATAAAGTCCCCTGCTCCCTTTTTTGTTTTTTCTTTCCTTCAGAGCTGTTTTGTTTTACAAAGTTAGAATTCTAGTATCTATGCGGCGTTGTGTCTTCAGTATCTGGGGTTTGTTGACTAAACAGGAACATTTGCTATCCCACCATAAATTCTCGGAAACTGTCCTGCTTTAAGATCTCTGGGGAAGATGAGTTGATTGAGGTTTCCCTGAGTAGTTCAGAGGAGGCCCTGCCCTTCCAGGGAATCCAAAATTAATATATATATATATATATATATATATATAATATATTTTTTTGAGCAAGACTGAAAGTTAACAGTCTAAAAAGTGGCAGAAGGTGCCTGCAGCTCACTCCAGGACCCAAAAAGCCAGCTTGGAGACCCAGCCTGAGCCCAGACACAAACCCCAACCGGGCACTGGATCTCATCCTCAGGCTCCACCTTCAACAAATGTCCCCAGATATTAGTGGGCTCCCGGACACCCACCTCTGACTTCTGCAAAGCCATATTTAAACACACTGTGCCCTCACACTTAGACTCAAAGATCCAAACCTAAAGAAAAACCCAGAAAGAGGGCCTTTTTTTTTCTTTTTGGGTCACTCAGGAATTTCTCCTGGTGGTGCTCAAGGGACCATATGGGATGCAGAAGATTGAACTCGGGGCGGCTGCATGCAAGGCAAACACCCTCCACGCTGTACTATCTCTCTGGCCCTCGAGGGCCATTTTTGAGTGGACAACCCCAAGTCCTACTTAACCAGGAACTGCTTCCCCTCCCGGCTCGGATGCCATCTCTCCAGAATAACACAGGGACACCTCGTGGGCCGGGCATAGGTCATTCTCAGAAGCAGAAACAGAGAGGGTAAAGAGAACTAAGAAATGGTGGGCATCTGCAACCGCAGCACAGGGGCTCAGGCACTCGTCTCACAAGCAGGCGACCCTGCTTTAGGATCCCCGCCCCACCCAGGGTCCTCCAGGCTCTGAGCACTGCGTCTTCTCCCAATCCCGAGGGCCAGACAAACGGCAGCTCAGACACGAGGGACATTGGGCTCGACTGCCCACAACAGGTGTCCCCACCATCCCGCTGAAACTCCTGAGCGCCGGAGAGCACCAGGCTGCCTGGCACAGATATTTAATGAGTATCCCCAGAAAACTATGCCTCTCGCAGAGCCTGGCAAGCTACCGAGAGTATCCCACCTGCATAAGCAGAGCCTGGCGTATTCGATATGTCAAATACAGTAAGGACAACAGGTCTCATTCACCTGACCCTGAAAGAGCCTTCAATCATTGGGAAAAAGACAAGTAAGAAGAGGCTGCTAAAATCTCAGGGCTGGGAGGAATAGAGATGTTACTGGTGCCCGCTGGAGTAATTCGACAATCAATGGGATGACAGTGATACAGTGATCCCCAGAAACCTGGCATTCCCCCCCCCCACCCCCGCAGGGGCCAGGAAGCAGTATACAAAGATTCCAAAGCGCTTTGGAAGAAAGAATGTGCAGGGTCCCCTCCCTGCCTCAGGAGGATGCAGACACCAACTTGGGGTGGGGTGGGGGCCACAGAAGCCTCTCCACAAACAGTGGTACCGGGACAGAAAAACATTCTATGCCAGCGCTAGGCAGACAGCAAATAATGGGCAGGAATTCTGTGCGAAATCTAGAACCCCGAGTCAAGCCTGAGAAGCCTCCAAGATGCGCCCGAGCAAAAACGAATAGTCCACCAAGGTGGCCCGCACTCGAGGCGGTCCCAATTCAAACGCAAGCAGAGACTTGTAGAGTGGCCATAAAAATAAGGTTGGTGACACAAGCGCCGGCCGCCAGCTTCACAGGGGACGAGGCTCATCCCTGACCCGTTATCCAACTGTGAGCTCCAGTGTCTGCTGCTCACCATTGGTAATTCTCAGCCAACCTGCCGATGACTCCAAAGACAGCTGAGCCATGCGATTTCAAACGGCCTGACCTGGGCTCTGGCGTTTAAAGCCCACAGGACGAATTTGCCATGCAAATGGCACAGTGGTCGGTCCCTGCGGAGGAGCAGCTGTACTGCGGGTACTGGGTGAAGGCGATGGCCCACTCCAAACCGACCCTCTCCATCTCCTCGTTGGCCTTCTCTGTGAGCAGGTGCATATACCTGAATCCAATATAGTATTTGTCCCAGGGAATAGAGCACAGTAAATGCTTGAGGAAATTCTCTATGAAACTGGAAAATGCCCCAGGAGAATTCAGGAAAAAAAATGAACCGTTGGCTGTGAGAGGGTGTGAGCCCCAAGATGACAGCAGCACTGGACCACTGAGGCAATGTACAAGGCTAGAACTTTCAGACATTTCAGGTTAGTAGGATGGGGGCTGGGTCACCAGAGTGGCACCATCTTCCCCATTATATCTCATTTTACTGTAGCACTGTCACTGTCATCCTATTGTTTGTTGATTTGATTGAGCGGGCACCAGTAACGTTTCTATTCACCCCAGCCTTGAGATTTTAGCCGTACGAAGGCTCCTTCAGGGTCAGGGGAATGAGACTTGTCATTGTTATTATTTTTTGGCATATCAAATATGCCACGGGTAGCTTGCCAGGCTCTGCCGTGCATTATATCCCATTAGAAGCACAAATTACTCTTTTTTTGGAACTCACTAGGATAGGTTGACTATTCCAACCATACTAGGTCAATAATCCATTAGCCCCTACTCCAATCAAAATTCCCCCCACTCCCCAAAAATACACAAAAGCAACATTGTGCACAAGAATCCAAACTGCAAAGGTCACAATGGTAAAGCAACGCAGAAATCCACCAGCCTTAGTGAACAAAGGTACTAGCCCAGATGACCCAACCAGTGATAATGAGCTATATAAAATCTCTGGCAAGGAATTTAGAATGGATCTATAAAGGATACATCACGAGTGTAAAGAAACAATAGAACAAACCACCAACAAAATGCCAAATGATATGAGAACAGAAATGAGGAAATTACAAACAAAAGACAAAGAGAAAATGGCAGATCTAAAAAATCTGGTAGGTGAAATGAAAAACTACAGGAAGACAGAATCAGTGAGCTCCAAGATGAGTGAAGAGAACCTACGGACAATAGCAAAAGATGATCAAGAGCCTCAAAATAAACCAACAGATGACAAGAGAACACTTAGGGGAATTTAAGAACACATAAGGTTCATTGAGGTACAAAAGGGACAGGAAGAAAACCCTGATGAAGAAGCAACTGTCAAAGCCATGATTGCTGAAAAGTTCTCAGAGTTAAAGAGAGTACATGGACTCAGATCCAGGGGGCCCAAAGGTACTATTTAAAAGAAATCCAAATAAAAGTACTCCACGACATTTTAATTACAATGATAAAATGATAGGTAGGGATAGAATACTAAAAGCAGCAATATCAAAGAAGAAAATTTAAGACTTAAAGCAGACTTACCAGCAAAACCCTCCAGGCCCACAGAAACTGAAAGGATATAGTGAAAAAACTCAACAAAACGAATATCTCACCAAGAATACTTTACCCAGCTAGACCCATTAATATTTGAAGGAACAATACACAACTCTACAGATAAACAACTCAGGGACTTCAAGACTCAAAACCATTGTTACAAGAAGAACTAAAAGAAAGAAGTCAAGTCCCTCAAACACATCAACCCCCTGCAGAAAGATGGCATAAAACCCCATAACAATAATTTCCCTCAATGTAAATGGGATAATCGTGCCAATTAAGATACACAGTGGCAGAAGGTTTAGAAAGTCAAAACCCAACACATTTCTGCCTGAAAGAAACACATTTGAATAGTCAGAGCAAACACATTAAAAGCTAAAGACTGGAAAACAATTCTACAAGCAAATAATCCCTCAAAACAGCCAGGATGACCGTACTAGTATCAGACCACATAGATTTAAGGAAGAAGAAGGTTATAAGAGACAGTGAAGGTCATTTCTTAATGGTCAAGGAATCTGTACATCAACAAGAACTCACACTCTTAAATGTATTTGCTCCCAATGAGGGACCCGCAAAATACTTAAACCAACTGCTAACAGACTTGAAGAAAAACACTGATAGCAACACAATAGTAGCAGGAGATTTTAACATTGTTTTGTTACTTCTTGAAAGATCAATCATACTAAAGCTCAGCAAGGAAATACTTTATTTGAGGGAAGAAATAGGGGGTTAGTAGATATATAGAAGACTTTTTACCCCCCCCCCCCAAATCTGTATATATATTCTTATGCAAGAGACCACATAGTGGGCCTCCATAAAATTAAGAGGCACATATCAAAAAGAACAAGAGCAACTAGTCCTGTCACAGATGCTGGGCAATAGGAACTCTCTCCTTCATTGTTGGTGGAAATGCTGACTGGTCTAGCCTTTTTGGAAAACAATATGGACATTCCTCAAATTCTAAAAAATGAGCTCCCATTTGACCCAGCAATACCACTATGGGGAATATACCCTCAGGGACCTGTATAATCTCCAGGCAGCTAGGGAAGGCCCCCACGGTTCTCTCACCCTCCCCTCGGCTAGGTTCTGGTGGGTCTCCGGCAGCCGGCAGCTCCCCAAGCCGGGGCGGCCCAGGCCTTGGGGCAGACAGAGGAGGAAACAAGAGCCAGGCTGATTGGTGAGCAGTTGCTATTTATTCTGTTCTTCCCATGCGCCTGTTTCAGTCTCTCTGCACCCCCCAGTCTAGTCTCATACTACCCCTCATTCCCGTCTCCTCCTGTCACTCCTGCTCATCTCTCCATGCTCCCTCTTGCAGACTTGGCTCTCTCTCTCCACGTGCCTGCTCCTGAACTCTTCTACATTCTTCTCCCTCTGTCCCCCTTGCTAGTCCCTTGACACTCCGTCTTGCCGCCCTGTTCTCTCTCTCCTCTCTCATTCTCTGTCTCTCCCCAACTCGGCTCCTCCCCCTAGCGCTCTGGGCCAACCCTACACCCAGTCAGGTAGCAAAATCAACATAAGAAAGCCCTTCCTGACTGCCCATCAGGTTCAACGGTGGAAACAGCACCTACAGGTGTTTCTCTTCTCCTTAGTCCAGTAACTTAATTAACATCTTACTAACACCTTAATTCTACTTCTTAATATTAGTTATTTTGTATGGATTCGGTAAGAGATACATTGAGGTTTGTAGGGCAGCTCTCCTGGGAATATCTCACCACAGACTCAGGCTACAGTGCTCAGGTCAGATTAATCTTTCCTAATCCTAGCAAGCTCCTAATCTAGTTACTGATTTTTGGATCATGACAGCATTTGTCCATGACAGAGCTCTTAATTTATAGTTAAGCATAATGGCACTTTGACCAGGCCCATTTCGATGCCGGGGTAGCACATAGCTCACCGCTTGCCCTGGGTCCATCCAGTGCCTTGTCAGTACCCTGCTTTGGGGTGCTAGGAAGTAAGAGCAACTGAGGCTTAAGTTGAGAGAACAGATGCCCAGGAGGTAAATATCATTGAGAGTTAATTAACTCCCGAGTTACAAAAGCATAGCATTAACTGTCTTCTTGTGCCCATACGAAAAGGACATTATTCTGAATTAACTATGGAAAGTACTCAAGGAGAAGAGAAAAACAATATTAACAAGTCAAGAGAGCACAAAGAAAGAAGTTACAAATAAACACAGAGGAATGGAAGCACGGTGATGGGAGTAACCCAATAAACTTAAGATCCCTGCTGCAAGGAAGAAAGGACAAACAAATGTTATCCTACAAAAACACACAGCAGAAATACCATCTGCATTTCTACATTTATTGCAGCACTACATTTATTAACAATAGCCAGAATTTGGAAACAACCCAAGTGCTGGAGAACAGATGACTGGTTAAAGAAATACGGTACATCTACACAACAGAATACTATGCAGCTGTTTAGAAATAAATTTAGAAATGAATTCATGAAATTATCTTATAAATTGACTTATAAATGCTAAGTGCAATGAGTCAGAAGAAGAGGGACAGATATATAATGATTACAATTATTTGTGGGATGTAAAAATACACAATATGAGCATAATACCCAAGAACAGTAGAAACAAAGGAGGAGGATTGGTCAATGATTGAAAACCTGCTTCAAGTGCTTAGGGAAAAGACAGTTGGGATAGAGAAAGGATCACCATGACAAAGATAGTTGGAAATGATAACTCTAGATAAGAACTGCATGCTGAAAGTAGGTAAAAGAACAAACATGATACACTCTCAGTATCTGTATCACAAACCATAATGCCCACAAGGAGAAAGAGAGAGAGAGAGAGAGAGAGAGAGAGAGAGAGAGAGAGAGAGAGAGAGAGAGAGAGAGAGAGGAAAGTGCTGGCCATAGAGAAAGGCAGTGGTGGGGCTGGGCATGAGGGGGGTGGGCAGGGAAGGAGAAGGAGAGAGGGAAGGGGACATAGGTGGTAGGAAATGTACATTGGTGCACTGGGGAGGGATGGGTGTTGAAACATTTTATGACTAAAATCCTACCATGAGCAGTCTTCTAACTGTTTATCTCATGTTGATTGAATTAAAAAAATTAAAAATAAAGAAAAAATACTGAAAAGAAAAAAATAGAATTGCCTTGTAACAAAGGCATATATCCCCAACAAATAACTTCAAACTAGAGTCAGCACTGAATTTAAAGTATAGTATGCCCTAAATGGGAAATAAATGGGATAATACATATTTGTTAGATAACATAATCCCTAACATGTAATAAATGATAGATATTATCTTAGTTTTGAATGGATGAATCTACATCAGGGAAAATTATTAGATAATTCGGGATTTTTACCAAATGGATCATTTGATCACCTTTGATTAGATTAAATATTTGATAATTTAATTTTGATTTCTTATGATAAAAATAAGGTTTTGAAGAGGAGCAAAATTCTTTTTTTATTAAAAATTTTTTTTAATAGTGAGACATTATGAGGTACAGTTGCAGACTTACACATTTTTGTGGTTGGGTTTCAATTATACAATGATCAAATACCATCTCTCCACCAGTGCCCACTTCCCACCACCATGCATCCCAGTATCCCTCCCACCCCCCATCCCCCCCATCCCACCCTGTCTCTGTGGCAGGGCATGCCCCTCTGTTCTCTCTCTCCTTTTGGGTGTTGTGGTTTGCAAAAGAAACATTGAGTGCCAATCATGTTTGGTCTACAGTCTACTCTCAGCATGCTTCTCCCATCCTGGGAGGATCCTCCCAACACCTTTATTTGGTGTTTCCCTCTTTAACTGAGCTCCCTTTCCCCCTAGTATGTGTGGTTGGCCTCCAAGTCATGGAGTAAAATTCCTGGTACTAATCTCGGCCATTCTTGAGTGTTAGTCTCCCATTTTGTTACTTTATGTTCCCCAGATGAATGCAATCTTTCTATGTCTATCCCTTTCTTTCTGAGTCATTTCGCTTAACATGATACTTTCCATGTAGTACCACTTGTATGTAAATTTCGTGGCTTCATCTTTTCTAACAGCTACATAGTACTCCATTGTGTAAATGTACCAAAGTTTCTTTAATCAGTTTAATCAGTTCTCGAGAACTCAGGTTTTTTCCAGATTCTGGCTATTGTAAAGAGTGCTGCAATAAACAGGCAATTGCAGATGTCACTTCGACTATACTTTTTTTGCCTCTCTGGGATATATTCCCAGGAGTGGTATTGTTGGATCAAATGGGAGATCAATTTCTAATTTTTTGAGAATCATCCATACTATTTTCCAAAAGGGCTGAACCAGTCGGCATTTCCACCAACAGTGAAGGAGTGTCCCTTTCTCACCACATCTGCACCAGCACCGATTGCTTTTGTTCTTGTGGATATGGGCCAGTCTCTGTGGTGTGAAGTGATATCTCATTGTGGTTTTGATCTGCATCTCCCTGATGATTAATGATGTGGAACATTTTCTCATGTGTGTTTTAGCCATTCATATTTCTTCTTTGTTAAAGTTTCTATTCATTTCATCTCCCCATTTTTTGATGGGGTTGAATGTTTTCTTTTTGTGGAGTTGAACCAGTACTTTGTATATCCTTGAAATTAACCCCTTATCAGATGCATAGTTGGCGAATATCCTTTCCCATTCTGTAGACTGTCTTTGTATTTTGGTCACTGTTTCTTTTGAGGTGCAGAAGCTTCTTAGTTTAAGATAGTCCCATTTGTCTATCTCTGTTTTCACTTGCTTGGCCAGCGGTGTGACATCTTTGAAGACACCATTAGCTTCTATGTCATGCAGGGTTTTGCCAACTTTTTCCTCAATGTACCGTATAGATTCCAGTCTGATGTTGAGGTCTTTAATCCACTTATATCTTACTTTTGTACATGGAGTTAGGCAGAGATCTGAGCCCATTTTTTTGCATGTAGCCATCCAGTTTTGCCAGCATAATTTGTTGAAGAGGCTTTCCCAGAGGAGCAAAATTCTTTAGGAAAATATCTATTTGACTCATACAGTAAGCATTATTGTTAATGTTATTACACTTGATATTTCCAGTGTATGCTGGGTTTGATTCATTATGATTTTGTTAAAAAGTCATATCAATACTCATCAGTATTGATATCCATTTGTAATATCAATTTGTAATTTTCTTTAATGGTAATTTCTTGGTTTTCTTCTGTTATTAGGTTAAAGTTGACTTTACAGAAGCTTAAATACAAGACTCCCATTTCTTTGACACATCTTGCAAGAGTTTGAAGGTATGTATAAGTAGCCAGTTTTTGAAGGTTTGGTAGATTCAACTAGTAAACCTTTTTGGACTAGGGATTTTGCTCTTGTGGAGATTTATTATTCTCTTTTCTTGTCATTGGTATATTCACTTTTTCTGTTTCTTCCTGATTCAATCTGTAAGGCTGTATGATTCTAAGAATTCATCCATTTATTTTATGCTCACTGACTTAGTTGCATAGAATTATTGATAGTAATTTTTTACAATATTTTGTGTTTCTGAAGTGTCTGTTTTAATTTGCATAATTTCACCTCTTATCAAATTTACTTGGGTTTTCTCTCTTTTATTTCTTATACATTTTTCTAAGGATTATTAATCTTGTTTATTGTTTTGAAAATTGTACTTGTTTATTTACTTTTTTTCCTGGGTTTGTTGAACAAACCTCTTTTTTATTTCTTATTATTTTATTATTTTTTATTATTCTTTTTTATTATTTTCTTTCTTCTACTTATTTTGGAGTTTGTTCTTTTTTTCTAGTTTTTCAAAATGTGAAGTTTATTTGGGATTCTCTTGTTTTCTGATCTAATTCTGTGTTGCTTCGATGTCCTCCCTTAGTACAAGTTTGATGTCTCATAGATTCTGCTAGTTTATTTCTTCATTCCTATTTATTTCAAGAAATATTTTATTTCTTCTCTGATATTCTCGTAGTTTTAATTTATTAAAGCACCATTATATACACATATATTAATACTTGAGTTTTAGACACACAACAAAGGCCCAAAGGTTACAGAAACAGAGAACTGACATTCAGTAGGAAGCTTACCACGGGATAGCAAATGAGCTGGAGAAATAGGATAAGAAAGGACACTGGGACAGTAGTGGAGGGCAGTGCACACTTTGGGCAAGAGAGTGGTGCTAGACTGTGTTATACATGAAACCCTATCACTAACAGTTTCGTAAACTGTAGTGCCTAAAATTAAGTTAAAAATTGTGGCCCTCACTAGCTCATTCTTGCCTGATTGCTTTGGCAAGTATTTCCAGTACTACATTGAATAGTAGTGGTGAGAGAGGATATACTTATCTTGTACCTGATCTTTGAGAAAAGGCTTTCAGTTCTTTTTTTAAAAAATAATGTAGGAGAACTGCTATTTGTTTAGCCATTGATTAAGCTGATTAAGTTGGGCATGATCTCCACATCACTTTTATTTTAATTGTATCACTCTCAGAGTTAAAAAGCTTTCATGTTTGAGATTCAGGCATGCAATGATGGAACACCCATCCCTCCACCAGTGCACATTTTCCACCACTCACATCCGAGTCCTCACCCTGCCTCTATGGTAGACAATTTCCCAAATACTCTGTCTCTAATTTTGGACATTATGTTTTGCTCAAAATTTCCCACCACCATTCAAGCTTACCTGCCAGGGGCAGACACTAGATAATTTATTTTCCATTGATTATTTTGAACATTGTGAGACATCGCAGGGCCGATATTGTAAATGTAAATTTCTAGATAGTAAATGGTTGGGTTCCAGAGTCATCTCTGTATGGCACTAATCCATTTTGGAATTCAATTGGAGACTCTGGGCCAGGGCACCCAGAGGCAAGTTGTGGGCATGACAGTCAGTCTGCTGGGCAGATGGGGATTTGGGGAGGAACATCCCAGGTCCTCTGCTGCCATTTGGCCTGGAGATTCAGTCCTGGAACTTGCGTACCTGGGCTTTGCTTGTGGAAGCTCTTGGTTGCTGGGATTCCATCTGGAGTAGGTGGGGAGAGCACACCTGCTCCATCTGAAGTGCCCCAGTGAAATTTGCCCGGTACGGGGCCTGGAGAGATCTCTGGCGCTGTGGTGTCTTCCGAGACTTGCTGCTGTGTCCCCAGGGCCATTGGTAGACTAAGATGGTGCCCAGAGGCAAATTGTGGGCATGACAGTCAGTCTGCTGGATGGGGAGGGGATCTAGAGAGGGATAGCCCTGGCCCTCTGCTGCCATGTGGGCTGGAGATTTAGTCCAGGAACCCACATACTGAGGACCTTGCTTATGGAAGCTCTTGATCAGTGGGTTTCCATCTGGAGTAGGCAGAGAAACTGCACCTGCTCCATCTGGGGTGCCCTGGTGAAATTGGCCTAGTTTGGGGCCCGGAGAGATTTCCTGAGGTGTGGTATCTTCTGGGACTTGCTGCTGTGTTTCTGGGTCATGGATGTTTGTGTGCTAAGATGGTTCCTGGAGACATATTGTGGGCATGACAAGGCTTTCAGTTCCTCTGGGCTTGTAGTAAGTGGCTTTACCTGTGTTGAGGTAAGTTCCTTCAACCTTATTGTGGTGAGAATTTTTAATTATGAATGGGTGCTGGATATTGTCAATAGCTTTCTCAGCACCTATTAATATGATCAGATGATTTTCACTTTTACCTCTATTGGTATGGGCTGGAGTGATAGCACAGCGGTAGGGCGTTTGCCTTGCATGCAGCCAACATGGCCTACCCGAGTTCGATTCCTTCGCCCCTCTCAGAGAGCCCGGCAAGCTACCGAGAGTATCTTGCCCGCATGGTAGAGCCTGGCAAGCTCCCCGTGACGTATTCGATATGCCAAACACAGTAACAACAAAGTCTCCAATGGAGACGTTACTGGGCCCGCTCGAGCAAATCGATGATCAACGGGAGGGCATTTACCTTACCTTTTACCTCTATTGGTATGGTGTATTATATTGATTAAATTGATGTATATTTAAACATGTTTTCATCGTTGGGGATACATTCTACTTGATCATTTTATTGTTAAATTTGTTTTGCTAATGTTTTGTTGAATATTCTTGCATCTTTACTCATCATGGATGTAAATCTATAGTTTTCTCTTTTTTGTGTGTGTTGTCTCTGTCTGCTTTTGGTAACAGGGTGATATTTTCCCTGTAGAAACTCTTTGGGAGGTTTTCTGTTTCTTCAACTTTCTGAAAGAATCTGAAAGGGATGATAGTAAAACAGCAAATTTTTAAAAATACAAATGTTAGGAAAAATTTAAGATTATATATAAAATATATTGGGTACTGGAGAGAAGGAAGCTAAGTTCAGACTTTGTTTGTAAAAGGAAAATTTAAGCTATATAGTAGCATCTACTCTGCCATATGATGCAACCATTAGATATAGAGACAATTCTGTTTGGATCAAGAGGTTTTGTTAGTTGTTATTTTTGATTTATACCTGGACTCAAGGAATACTTCCAATTTAATCCAGTACTCAGGGGTCACTCCTAATGATATCAGGCATCAAACCTAGGCCTTATGCAAGCAAGGAATGTAACTCTACTCTGAGCTTTAGACTCCCAAGTATTTTAAAACAAGAAAGACAAAGCAATAAATACTATAGCTCTTTTGTTTTAAAATGACATTTATGGATTTAAGAATTCATAGAAACAGGGTTGTGAGTTCAATGTGTGTTTTGTGTGTGTGCGGACACAATAAGACCTGGGAGGAAGCTAGCTTACTGATAGTGAAGAGCCCCAAGATGAGGTTTCTGCTCAATACTGTGCTTTAAGCTCTTCAGCAATAAAACATCTGCTCCCACACAGTCCAGTAGCCTGTTCTGAGCTGATGTGCATGTAGTGTTTATTGCAGATCCCATCATTACTATAAAAGTCAAGTTCCTGTGAGATAGGAAGAACCTCCATGCACCTGTACCCTTCAACTAGCTCGTGTCACCATGGAAAGGCTGCTGTATTTTTCAGTTTTAGTGATGTTGAGGATCCAATTCAGGACCTCCCACATGGCAGGCATGCATTATTCCACTGAGTCACATCCTGGCCGCCATGAATTATTTTCTCCCTTGAACTAGGCATTCAAGCCAGGAGGCGGAGTATGTGGGTCCTAGAGGGCCGCATCCCTCTTGTGTAATTCTGCACTCCATTATCACCAAGTCCATTTATGCTGACATTGGAGCTCTACTCTCCCAGGGAAAGCCCTGGAGGCTGAAAATTAAGATACTGCAGGTTTCTCAGACTTGTCACCTTTACTCAGTCAAGTTATTAATGTATAAGTGGCTCAATCATGTTATATTAATTATGTCTCTAGCCAGTGCCCAAAGTTACAAGATTAGCAGAGGGCTGTTATTCATTAGTGAGTTGTCAGCATAATTGTCCTTTAAAGACTTCAGATGGGCTGGAGCGATAGCACAGCAGGTAGGGCATTTGCCTTGCACATGGCCGACCCAGGTTTGATCCCTCTGCCCCTTTTGGAGAGCCTGGCAAGCTACCAAGAGTATCTTGCCTGCACGGCAAAGCCTGGCAAGCTACCCATGATGCATTGGATTTGCCAAAAACAGTAACAACGAGTCTCACAATTTGTTGTGAGATGTTATTGATGCCTGCTCGAGTAAATCGATGAACAACAGGAGGACAGTGCTGCAGTGCTGCGAAGGCTTCAGATATGTTAGAAGTTTAAGAGGAAGGCAGGAACAGATCCCTTCAGATCCAGAGAACCAGCACAGTAGTCACAGAAAATCCACATGCATGAAGGAAAGCCACGGGTCCCAATCCTGCAGCCCTGCACCATAAGACCCTGAGCTTATACCAGGTATTGGACCCATTTGTGTTGCTTTAATTTTTAAACCCCAAATCATGTGGATTCTAGAACATCCACAAGAAGAAATTACTTCATGTAAATCTTATACTGGGAGTAGGTAGATTCCTATTTCACATTCCTATTTCACAGCTGCTACACTGACTTAAATGTCAGTTAACTAAAGAGAGTAACTAGGTGACAAATTTTGGGGAGACATACCCAAAAAACATTGCTCAATAGGAAAAATAATCTTAACAGAAGATATAGTATTGGCAGTGCCTGCTATTAACAACCTAACAGATCTGTTTTCAAAGTAACTGGGAATCTAAACCACCACCATAAATACCGACAAAACTCAAGGAACAATGAGGAAACTAAGGAACTCAGCTGCAGTTACAGATAGGGATAAAAACCCAGGCAAGTCTCCAAGCTCATCAAAGTGCTTGAGCCTGGTCGAAGAGGACCTAAATCAGTACTCACTACACTAACAACAGAAATTCAGCCAGCACTTGCCAGTGAAGTTAATCACTAGATGAGAAATTCAACCAACTCAAAGAAGAACTTTTTCAGAGATGAGAGACTCTATACAAATGGAAATGAAGTTATAGAATGCACTAGGGAACTATAGTTACAGAATCTCGCAGAACTGTTGAGATGAACTTGAAGACAAAATATAAGAGAGCATTAATAAAGAAGTCAAAAAGGAAAAGAGAAACAAGAAAATGGATGAAAATGTAAGGTGCATAATGAACAAAGACAGGAAGAATAATATCCAAACTATAGGAATATCAGAAATTTAGGAAAAAATGTAAAGGGGAAGAAAAAGTGGTGGAGAGGTAATAGCTGAGAGTGTCCCCAGTCCACTCTCTGTGGGGAGGCAGTTGTGCAGATTCAAGAGGCCAAAAGAGTACTGGCAAAAACCAAAAACCAAAAAAGAGAAATAAGGTAAAGGTAAAGGTAAAGGCCCTCCCGTTGATCGTCGATTTGCTCGAGTGGGCCCAGTAACGTCTCCATTGGAGACTTTGTTGTTACTGTGTCTGGCATATTGAATACTATCGGTAGCTTGCCAGGCTCTCCGAGAGGGGCGGAGGAATTGAACTTGGGTCGGCCATGTTGGCCGCATGTAAGGCGAACGCCCTACCCGCTGTATGAACTTTAATCAGCAAGAAAGAAGAAAAAAATATAAGGGAAATAATATAAGAATCACAAGATTTCTCCCTTATGAAAAGGTACAGATGATAATGGAGTGGAAGGACATTTTCAAATTACAGAATGGAAGAAACTTTCAACCCATAGTCCACTACCCATCAATACTCTCATTTAGATAGGAGGGGAGGGGAAAAAAAATTCTCAGACAAATAAGAGCTGGCATTCAAGCAACCCTGAATGAACTGCACGGCCTCTTATAAGAACCAACTAAATAACTGTAGAAACCACAACCCTACATAGTAAAATAGCAACCCAGCCTTTAAATCAATGATATCCCTGAACATAAATGAACTAAACTCCCCTATCAAAAGGAACAGAGTGGCAAGGTGGATTAGGAAACAAAATCCATCCCTTTTATGCCTACAGAAAAGACATCTAAAATCACAAGATAGGATCATAATGAAAAATATGGAAAACAGTTATACAAGTAAATGGTGGGGGTGAGAGGTGGCAGGATGTTGGGAGCTGGGGTGACCATACTTATATCAGACCAAGATCTTTCACAAACAAGGCCCAGGTATGTGGGTTTCAGGACCGAATCTCCAGGCCGCATGGTGGCAGAGGACCTGGGCTGTCCTTCTCCAGGTCCCCGCCTGCTCAGCAGACTGGCTGTCATGCCCACAATTTTCCTCCGGGCGCCATCTTAGCACATCAACAGCCCTGACCTAGAGACACAGCAGCAAGTCCAGGAAGACACCACAGCGCCAGAGATCTCTCCAGGCCCCATTCCGGGCCAATTTCACCCGGGCACCCCAGGTGGAACAGGTGCAGTCTCCCTGTCTACTCCAGATGGAATCCCACTGACCAAGAGCTTCCACAAGGAAGACCCCCTCTCCTCACCACCGTATATGGGTTCCAGGACTAAATCTCCAGGCTACATGAAAGTAGAGGGCCTGGGCTGTCCCTCCCCAGGTTCCTGCCCACCCAGTAGACTGGCTGTCAGACCCACCCACAATTTGCCTCCAGGTGCCATCTTAGTGCACTAACAGCCCTGGCCCAGAGACTCCCAATTGATCCCCAAGATACATTAGTGCCATACAGAGATGTCTATGGAACTCAACGATTTACTATTTAGGTATATACATTTACCATCATGGCTATGCAAGCTCTCATGATATTCACAATGAGCAATGGAAAATAAATTATCTAGTGTCTGCCTTTGGCAGGTAGGTTTGAATGGTGGTAGGAAATTTCAATCAAAACATAATGCCCAAAATTAGAGAGAGAGTATTGGGGAAATTGCCATAGAGGCAGGGTGAGTACTGGGATATGGATGGTTGAAAATGTGCACTGGTGGAAGGATGGGTGTTCTAATATTGTATGGCTAAATCTCAAACCTGAAAGCTTTGTAATTCTATTTCAGGGTGATACGATCACGATCACAACCACCCTGTTGTTCGTCGATTGCCTCGAGCAGGTGCCAGTAACGTCTTCTTCGTCCTAGCCCTGAGATTTTTTTTTTTAAAGTGCCATATTCAAGGCTTTTTCAGGGTTAGGAGAATGAGACCCATCATTGTTACTGGTATTTGGCATATTGGGTATATCACGGGGAGTTTGCCAGACTCTGCCGTGTGGGCATGTTACATTTGGTAGCCTGCCAGTTTGACCAAATTAGGAATGAGATGATAAGATTTGCGGCCGCACACTTCCGGGAGCTGAGTGTGATAATCTCTGGATCCTGGCTGTTGTTGGAGTTACACGGCAGTTGGTGGGTGTAACTGTCTAGTTACTGGCAGGTCCAGTCCCAAACTGTGCAGGCTTGGAGATCTCAGCCCCGGGTCCCACACACCTGGGTTCCTCTGTCAGTTCTTTTATGCGTGAGGCTCATCCAAGTGTGTGGAGAGTGGTCCCAGCATGGCCTTGGCTGGGCCTCGGTGGTCTTCAGCTGTTGGGCCCTGGTGGAGACAGTCAGGCATAGGGTAGGAGACTCTGCCTTGTTCTCTCCCAGGAGCTGAGTTCAGGGTGATACAATTAAAAAAAAAGTAATGTGGAGTTCATGCCCAATTCAATTAGCTTAATCAGTGACTGAACAGTACTCCTACATTATTTAAAAAAGAAAAAGAAAGAAAAGAAACAGTGTTCGGCCTGTAGTATATGAAAAGAGCTTGACTTCCCCCCCCACGCCATTTATATATTTTGCCTGTTTAATCTTTTAAATCAAAGTGTATAGTTCACAGGGTATAAATAAAAGACATTTATATATCCAATTTTTTTTTAAAAAGTAATCTCTGAGAATCCTTTGACTTTCTGTAGTTTCTGCTGTGATGTCCTCCTTTTCGTTTCTGATTCTTTTTATTAGGGGTTCCTCTCTTCCTTTCTTTGTGAGTCTTGCTAGAGGTTTATCGATCTTGTTAATTTTCTCAAAGAACCAGCTCTTGGTTACATTGATCTTTTGGATTGTTTCTTCGGCTTGCATCTCTTTAAAATCTGCTCCAAGTTTTATTTTTTCCTTCCTCCTTTCTGGATTGGGCTCCTTTTGTTGATCATTCTCAAAGTTCTTAAGCTGTGATGTTAGGTTAATTATGTGGGCTTGCTTTTTCTTCTTCAGGAATACTGGTAGAGCTATAAACATTCCTCTTAACACAGCTTTTGCTGTGTCTTATAAGTTCTAGTAACTCATGTCTTCATTTTCATTTCTTTCAGGAATCTTTTTATTTCCCCTTTGATTTCCTATTTGAGCCACTCATTATTCAGTAGTGGACTGTTTAATTTCCAGGTGTTTGATTTGATTTTCTGTTTGTGTGTTTGTGATGCACTTCTATTTTCAGTGCATCATACTCTGAGAAGATAGTTGAAACAATCTCTATCATCTTAATTTTATGGGGGTACGTTTTCTGGCCCAGCATGTGGTCTATCTTGGATAATATCCCATGCACACTAGAGAAGAATGTGCATTCAGCTTTTTGAGGATGAAGTGTCCTGTATATATCTACTAAGCTCCTCTCTTCCGTTTCTTCCTTCAGGTAAAGTGTATCCTTGCTAAGCTTGAGTCTGATTGATCTCTGAAGAGGTGATAAATCGGTGTTGATATCTCCCACTAGTATTGTGTTGTTATCTATGTCTTTCTTCAAGTCTATGAGCAATTATTTTTAAGTATTTTGCTGGTTCCTCAATTAGATACATATACACGGTAGGGCGTTTGCCTTGCACGCAGCCAACATGGCTGACCCGAGTTCGATTCCTCTGCCCCTCTCGGAGAGCCCAGCAAGCTACCGAGAGTGTCTCACCCACACGGCAGAGCCTGGCAAGCTCCCCGTGATGTATTCGATCTGCCAGACACAGTAACAACAAAGTCTCCAATGGAGATGTTACATATACATTTAGGAATGTAAATTCTTCCTGCTGTACAGATCCTTTGATTAATAAGAAATGACCTTCACTGTCTCTTGTGACTTATTCAGTCTGAAATCAATGTGGTCTAAATAGCCATCCCAGATTTTTTGAGGCAGTTCTTTTCCTATAGAATTGTTTTCCAGCCTTTGACTTGGAGTCTGTATTTGCTCTGCCTGTTCAGATGTGCTACTTGCAGTCAGCAGAATGTTGGGTTCAATTTTCTGATCCAACCTGCCACTCTGTGTCTTTTCATTGGTGTGTTTAGCCCATTGATATTCAGAGAGATTGTTGTTATGGGTTTTGTCCTATTTTTATGCTGAAGTTTGGTGTATTGGAAGGGCTTGTCTTATCTTAAAATGGCCTACTTAGTTGTTCCTATAACCATGGTTTTGAGTCTGAGTTGTTTGTCTGTGAAACTGTGTTGTTCCTTCTGATATGAATGAGAGTCTAGCTGGGTAAATTATTTTTGGAGAGGAATTTATTTTATTGATTTTTTTCACTCTAACCCCCCACTCTCTTCAGGCCCTAAGGGTTTTCATCAGATAAGTCATCTGTAAATCTTAAGGATGCTACTTTGTATGTAATTTTTTTTCTTTGATCTTGCTGCTTTCAGAATTTTGTCTTTGTCTATGGTTTTCATCATTCTGATCAGTATTGTCTTGAAGTACTTTTATTTGGATTTCTTCTAGTTGGTACCCTTTGGGCCTCCTGAATCTGGTCGCATGTGCTCTTCAGCTCTGGGAACATCTTAGCAATGATGTCTTTTGTAGAATAACACTGTTTTGTCCTTTCTGCATAGCCTCAGGTAGTTTAGGTATATTGGGTTGCTCCCATCACAGTGCTCCCATTCCTCTGTGTTTATTTATAACTTCTTTCTTTGTGCTCTGTTGACTTGTAAATATTATTTTTCTCTTCTCCCTAAGTCCTTTGCATAGTTTATTCAGAGCAATGTCCTTTTTGTATGGACACAAGAAGACAGTGTATGCTATGCTTTTGTAATGTAACTCTCAGTGATATTTTCCTCCTGGGCATCTGTTCTCTCACCTAAGCCTCAGCTGCCTTTTCTTCCTAGCACCCCCACAAGCAGGATCCCGAGGAGGGACTGGATGGAACCAGGGAAAGCGGTAAGCTATGTGCTACCCTGGCATCGAGGTGGGCTTGGCCAAAGTGCCATAATACTTAATGATAAGTTAAGAGCTTGGTCATGGACAAACGCTGTCATGATCCAAAAAGTAATAACTAGATTTGGACCCTGCTAGGGTTAGGAAAGATTAATCTGGCCTGAGCTCTGTGATCTGAGTCTGTGGCAAGATGTTCCCAGGAGAGCTGCCCTACAAGCCTCAATGTTATCTCTTACTGTGTCCATACAAAAATAACTAGTATTAAGATGTTGATAGAGTTATTAGACTAAGAAAAGAAAAAAACACCTTAAGGGGTATTTTGCCCTTGGGCAGTCAGGAAAGGCTTTGGAATATCTCTTAAGTTCACCACCTTTGAACTTGGTGGGCCCTCAGGAAGGGCTTTCTTATGTTGATTTTGCTACCTGACTGGGTGCAGTGTCAGCCTAGAGTGCTGGGGAGAGGAAAAGAGCTGGAGAGAGAGAGATAGAGAGAGCAGGGCAGCATGATGGGCCATGGAGAGGCTAGCAAGGAAGACAGAGAGAGAAGAATGTAGAAGAAGAATACAGGAGTAAGCACATAGAGAGAGGGAGGTAGAGAGAGAGAGATGGGGGGGGCAAGCTGCGAGATGGAGCGTGGAGAGATGAGTGGGAGAGACAGGAGGAGATGGGAATGAGAGGTAGTGAGAGACTAAAATAGGAGGCTCAGAGAGACTGGAGCAGGTGCATGGGGAGAATGGAATAATAAAGGGCATCTGATCAATCAACCAGCTTGGCTGTTTCGTCCACTGTCTGCCCCATGTCCCAGGCCACCCCAGCTAGGCAAGCAGCCCGGACCTCCCAGAACCACCCCCTGGCTACCCTCAAAGATTTTTTACAGTTTCTTTTTTTAACTGATGTCTCCAGTTTCCCATCCTCTGCCTATGCTTCCTCCCTTAGCAGCGACAAAATAATTTACTTTATATTTATATTACTATATGTATTTAATGGTGTTATTAAAGCCATCTGTAGGTTACTAACACCAAGTATTTAGGCTTCATCAGTGAATTGCCTTTTTACCTACCCCCAGAGAAGCTTACAGTGCTCTTACAAGCACTCCTAATCCCCTGAGTTTATCTTAACTTTTACTTTGTGCTTTACATATCATTTGATTAGCTGCTGGAGTGATATCACAGTGGTAGGGCGTTTGCCTTGCACACAGCCAATATGGCTGACCCGAGTTCGATTCCTTCGCCCCTCTTGGAGAGCCCGGCAAGCTACTAAGAGTATCTCGCCTGCACGGCAGAGCCTGGCAAGCTACATGTGATGTGTTCGATATGCCAAACACAGTAACAACAAGTCTTACGATAGAAACGTTACTGGACCCGCTTGAGCAAATCGATGAACAACGGGAGGACCGTGACCATGACTAATTCCCCAAGTTAGATTTGGTTATTTGGTTTGACTTTATTGTTAAACCTTCTGGTGTCTCTTACTTCATGGAAGAGCCTGGCAAGCTCCCCATGGCGTATTTGATATGCCAAAAACAGTAACAAGTCTCATAATGGAGAAGTCACTTTTGCCCACTCAAGCGAATTGATGAACAACAGGAGGACAGTGCTACAGTGAATTATTTGCTTTTTCTCTTTCCCCTATAACATTTCTATATTTTACTATAGAGTAATCTTCTTTGCTTAAACACAGCAAGACCGTTAATACTATGGTCCTAATATTTGATAATTGGTTGACTCTAAAATATATATCTGCTCCAGGGCATCCATCATAATAACTTGACTCAGGCTTCAGTCGCCATAGTTCTTAACACCTCAAAAGGCTGGGTCCTCCCAAGGGTTTTCTGCATGGACCCTGGACAAGCAGCAAAGCTACCCTGGCTTTGATATGGGTTTAGAAATCATAAAGCACTATCTGATACAAGCTGTAATGACCTTAAAGACAGGACCCCATGGAGTAGGAGAAGCTAAACCGAACTGAGGACTTAGTCTGGGATTTATGGTAAATGCCATCTGTCTTTTATCCTCTGTCCCTGCAGCCCAGAGAACTAATTTTTACAATCTATTACTTCTTACTGAAATCTATATTTTTTCTTTTCTTTTTTCTTCTTTTTACTTTCTGGGCCACACCTGGTGATACACAGATGTTACTCCTGTCTCTGCACTCAGGAATTACTCCTGGTGGTGCTTGGGGGACTATATGGGATGCTGGGAATTGAACCCGGGTTGGCTGCAGGCAAGACAAACAACCTACCCACTGTACTATAGCTCCAGCCCCTGTATTTCTCTTTTACTCCAAATAACTGCAAATGTTAATAAGAAACACAAACTGTCCTCCTGTTCTTCATTGATTAGCTCGAGTGGGCCCTGTAATGTCTCCATTTTGAGACTTGTTACTATTTTTGGCATATTGAATACGTCACGGGTACTCTCAGAAGCTTGCCAGGCTCTCCGAGAGGGGCAGAGGAATTGAACCCCGCTCAGCCGGGCTGGCTGCGAGCAAGGCAAACGCCTTAAACTTAATTATTTAATATGTAGTAGCAGCAAGAGAAAGAGAAAATCAATATAAACAGGATGCTGTCCCTGGGGAGAAGCCTCCAGAACTTCTCCTTAAATTCATTCCCCCAAAAGAATTGCTTCCATCGAAATGTTTTACTTCTGTAAATGATCAATCACATCTATGTGTAGTCACATCTATGTGTAGTCCTTTACCTTAAACCCCTCAGGTGTTCCATAAGAATGCTATTCAGTTCTGAATTAAACTTCCATTGACCATTGGTCATTGTTCCTGTCTCTTTATATCTCCAGGGGGTTGGCTTTTGTCTACTGAATGAACCTTCCAAGGGACACCTCTGACACACATTTTCCTCAGTCATTGTTTGATGATTTACTGATCTGGTAGGTGCTAGTTGAACTTTCTATGTTACTGTTTCCATTCATTGTGTGTAGTAGCTTCTATGCAACTATGTAAGTCGAAGTGCTCTTACTGTGAAATTTGCACAATTTGGAGCTCTGGAGCTGAGCTGATTGAGCAAGTTGAAGTTTCTTTCAGATTAGTCTCCGAGCTGGGCTATTTATATTGGAACAACTCAGCTGTGGCATCTCTCCTCCTCAGAACTTTTAAATCGACATTCCACATTCCAATTTCTTTCTTTAAATATGTTGCAAAATATACGTAATGTAGTATGATTTGATGAGAACGCTATTCGGGTCTTTCAAAGAGGAATCGAAAGAGCTATGCTTGGAATATCACGATTCACTCAAATGAGAGATAGAATCCGGAGTTCTGATCTTCGTCAACGCTCAAGAATCAGGGACGCTGTCTCATTTGCCAAGACATCAAAAATCAGATGGGCTGGACACATAATGAGGTTTACAGACAACCGCTGGACTAGAGCCATTCTGATTGGATTCCATAGGACATCAAAAGATCACGTGGACGTCCACCTACAAGATGGTCAGACTTCTTCGTCAAGACCCTGAATGATCGGTTTGAGGCTCTGCATGTTCCTAGAACGAACAGATACCATTGGGCTACGCTAGCACGCAACCGGGATGAATGGAGACGTTACTGGCACCCGCCCGAGTAAATCGATGAATAACGGGGATTAAGTGATTAAGTGATTAAGTAGTATGGTTTAAAGTGTTGCCACGTATATCTATCCTGTCTCTGATTATGTTAGTAATTGGTGTTTTGTTCTTAATATCGTATGGATTCAATCTCTTTTTGGTATATTTACCTGTGACTGTTACTCCTGGAAGCCAATATGACTGAGAATAATATTTCTTAATAAGCATTCATTGCTTTCTGGATTTTATGTTGTTGCTGTTGTCTTTCATTCTTGGTTACTGCAGCCTGTAATAAGCCTGAAAATCTGCCTTACTTCCTGGCTTTCTTGATTTATGACCAATGCCTCAAGTAGACTTTCTCCCCCATAGTCTAACTCAACCAGGACCAGGGGACACTTCAATGGAATTAATTCTATATTAATGGTTCTTAAAGTGTGCTTCACGTTCTGATTAATGTCAACCCATGTTCCATGTTTCAAAACTTCTATTAGATTTTCCAGAAACATATTCTTTCTTTTTTAAAAGGTTTCTCCTACAAGGGAACCACTGCAACTGTCTTGGTTCTCCCTTTCCTGTTTCTACTTCTACTGTGTGTGTGTATATATATATATATATATATATATATATATATATATATATATAAGATGCTATTATGTACTAGTTTCAGGTATACAACACTATGATTCAGTATTTTTATATATCATAAATTAAGCAGTACATCTTGTTAACATCCATCACCACATAGTTAACTCTCCTTTTATGCTAAGAATTTTTTCATCTCTATTCATAGAAACTTTTAAAGGTGTGATGCACTATTATTAACTATGTATCATGTTGTACATTATGTCCCTACACTTACTGGTGCTCACAGTAACTCTGTTCTCAGGGATCTTTCCTAGCAGGGTTCAGGGGACCCAGAGGAAATGAACCTTGGTTCACCAGGCAGTGTGCAAGTCAAATGCCCTACCACTGTACTCCGTCAAATGTTGTTTCTTATCTTTTTTAAAACAGACATTCTCACAGGTGTGAAGTGATATCTCATTGTTGTTTTGATTTACATTTCCCTAATAATAGAAGATAATGAACAACTTTTCATTTTTGTATTGGCTATCTGTCCATCTTTAGTGGAAAAGTGCTATTTAGATTCTGTGCCCACTCTATCATGTGGCTATTTTTATTTTATTAAAAATTTTTTTAATTAAATCAGAGTAAGATAAACAGTTTCAAGTTTGTCCATGATTAGGTTTCAGTCATACACTGTTCCAACACTTGTCCCTTCACCAGTGTACATTTCCCGCCACCCATGCCCCCAATTGCCCTCCTTCTATCCCCCTATTCCAAGGGTATTATTTTTAAATTGCTTAGCGTTTTGAGTTTTTAAAATATGTTTTGTATATCAACACTTTGGTGGACATATATTTTTGTTCCTAATTCTATGCAATGTCTTTTCATTTTGATTCAGATTTCTTTTGTTTTGCAGAGTAGAACTTGTACCTTTTTTGGTCTTCAGGTTACATTTTAGTTCAGACTCCATTCTCATCTGTTCTTTATATTACATGCTTTTCCCTTTTCATAATTCTCATGTATTTTCCCCTGGAGTACATTGGACTAATTATTGTGCCCCATGTCTCGTTGCCTATCTCTTCACTCCAATTGCTTGAGTATCCTTGGGCAAATTTTCTTGAAAGTCTTAATTCTGTGGGAGAAGAGAGAGTTCTTTGTTTTTCTATATTTTTCCTGAGCAACCCCCCACATTAGAAAGTAACAGATTAATTATAGAAAACACATAGAAATCAATTTTTAAAAACTATTGGACCACACTTATTGTTCAGAATTTAGACCTGGCTCTATGCTCAAGGGTAACTCCATGCTGCTCAGGGGACCATGTGTGGTGTCAGGAATTGAATCAGAGTTAGTTGCATGGAAGGAAAGTACCATTTACTTCTGTGCTATCTCTTCAACTCACAAATAGAAATCTAATAACATGTATGTCTTTTATACACATGGAGTTTACAGGTTTTCTGTGTAACTGAGAAAAACTATCAGGGAAATTTGCTATTTTAATTTGCTTGATTGATGAGGGAAAACTGAGTAACTTTCAAAAACTTCACAAACCATCATTTAAAAAAATATCCAGCTTATTACAAAAGATGTTGAGTGAGGAACTAGAGAGAGGAGGCTATGTGTGTGTGGGACAAGGGTGTGGGGGAAGAGGGGGTGCAAGGGGCAAAGGTCATGTGATTTGGGTCACTGCCTCTCCATTTATTAGTTTTCAGAGATTTTGGTTTTCTCCCTTTTTTGGTACAGAAAGGCAGGAATCCTCTCTTTCCCAGTACAGAGAAACAGGATGAAATTTCTCTTACAAAAAGACAAATTTACCGACTTTGCAGAACTCCTGCTTTTGCTATTTTTAAGAATAATCACCCTTAAACACCAGTATGTCAACAAAGTACATTTTAGTATGGCATTTTCCCCTCCCGCCTTTTCTGAAGCTGAAGATTGTGGGTGTGGGGGTGGGGTGGGGAGGGGGGGCAGGGAATATTCTTAGCATCACAGTTTCTCTCCTCTCTGACAATTGGAAGAAGGTTTGTCTGGATTCCTTTCACTCTCAAGGACTATTTTTATGCTTCCTTTATTTACCTCATAAGTACCTTCTATCTTTATTTTGGGGAATTCGAAGAATTCATGAAATTTTAAAAATGTCTTTGTTCAGTTTGCCCTTTGGTTGTGAAACAGTGAGTGTCTTGCAGAACTCGAATGCTCTGACTTTTTAACTTGGCTTGCCTTTTGGATGCTATAGAATGATGTACTATTTTCTTTGACTGCAGGCAGCTGGTAAGAATTGTGCTGACTTTTGCTCTTCTGTGGGAGACAGGGAGATCTGTAAACTGACTTCATACTCCTATTCTTAGCCCATTTTCGTTGACATCAAAGCTTGCTGCAGTCAGAACTGGGCCACACATAGTGTATATTTAGAAGCACCTGCCACTCTACCAGCCATCCCCTGCATTAACATATCAATCAGAGCCCTGCTCTCCACACAGGTGAGGATCTAGAAGATTTTTCTTGCAAAATCAGATACACAGTGTGCCTTCATTTTGTATGATATAAAGCCACAGTTAGGAAATTAAATTCCACAGGAGGAGGAAAGATGTTGAGATCACTTTTGACCACATGACAATGTGGCAGATGATCAGCATGAAAGGAGGAAGTCTAGACTAACTCCTATTTCAGAGCAAGACTGCACATAAGCCCAGGGATGAGAGCAGAGATGGACTTCACAGCCACAGACCAAGGTATGTGCAAGTAGCAGAAACCCTCTGCTGGCAGTGTATGCCTTTTGTCTCCTGCACAAGGTGCTGACCTGAAAAGAAGTAGTTGTAGTGGTGAGGATGTTAAACATGACCAGAAGGGTCAACAGGCAGTGTGTACACCTCATATGTTCCAAACATGGCTCAATGAAAGTACAGGTTACTCTAGAAAGGTCCAGCATGGAAGCCAGGTCTTCCTCTGTTCCACCTGTATGAAAACAAGTTCCCAGGAAATGAGAAGTGCACTTACAGCTTGAAGAAATGATTTGATCAACATTAATGAGGACGTTGTGACAAGCAGGTACTCAGGGAATAGTTACCAACCCAGTTATGTGCTTCTGTTGTCCCCCTTTGATTAAACACCATGGTTTACAAAGCTGTTCATGATGTAGTTGTTGCAGAAATCCAATATTCCAACACCAATCCTGCCAACAGTGTGACCTTCCCTTTACCACTGTCCCTATTTTCCTAACCACCCTCCAATCTATCCCCTTAGCAGGCACAAAATAATTTATCATATGTTACTTGTTACAATTAAATGGCTGATGCAGTAATCAAAATACACTTCAGTAAAAGAAAATCTGTGAAAATTGTTGTATCTTACCATGAGGATACTCAGTCCTCTTTTGAGAGCTTCCAAGCTGTTGCTGCTAGTTAAGCTTCTGTGCTGATGTTTTTGCTTGCTGTACTTAGTTGTTGTCTTAGTTACTTTCTTTATCTAATTTGGAATGCTCCTATTGGGAGTCAGTATTGTAGAGTTTGGAGGAGCCCTCCAGAAACTCCAAAATATTTAACTGGGCAATGAGCTTACACTGTGGAATGTGGCTGTGGCTTCCAGGCTTCTAGAAGTATGGAGGCATGGGGTAGGGGTGGGAAGGAGGCTGTCTGTTTCTACTCCAAGAAGATCCACAGTTCTCAGCCTGGAGATCTATGTACGGGAAATTTTTGGCAGTGTGGCATCGCTGCAGAGCTCAGTCATGAGGCAGAGGAATTGGGCCGTTGGCATGGCAGCATTTGTGGGAGTGTGAGGGCAGTTGCCAGGGCTTCAGCATGGCAGGTTGTCCCCCTTTACTTAAAACACCATGGTTTACAAAGTTGCTTATAATGCAGTTGTTGCACATATCCAATACTTCAAACCAATCCCACCACCAGTGTGACCTTCCCTTTACCACTGTCCCTATTTTGCCTAACCACTCTCCAAACCTATCCCCTTCGCAGACCCAAAATAATTTATCATATGTTGCTTGTTACAATTAAATGGCTAACGCAATAATCAAAACATACTTCAATAAAAAAAAAATTGCCTCCCTCCCAAGAATGCCCCCAGAGTTTTCAGTCAGGAGACTGCTGCATCTGTGAATTTTTGTGGCTAGTTTAAGTCATCCAAGATTTATCATGAGTCTGTAAAGCTGAGCTAATAAACGAGCTTACATGGCAGCAGCTGTGGATGTAGGTATGGCTGCTAGGGCTTCTGGAAGTATGGGAGGGTGGACAATTACTTGCCTAATAGACATTATGTCATATAATTCGGCCCCATGAAACATATAAGAACAGGGATGGAAACAAATGTTGGGATTTTTCTCTATCTTACCAACCAGAAACCAGCATTTTTTAAAAAAAAATTTTAATGTAGGAAACCAGCAAAGTTTGATTGCAGGTAGCTTTAAAGAATTTCACTTAAGATTCCCCTGAAATATTAACTTTTCTTCCCTTCCATATGGCTACAAAGATATGAAAGGACTTCATACATTTTTAAAAAATTTTTATTAGTGAAACACCATGAGGTACAGTTGTAGATTTACAAATTTTTGTGCTTGGGTTTCGATTATACAATGATCAAATACCCATCCCTCCACCAGTGCCCATTTTTCACCACCATGGATAATATCCTTCCCACTCCCATCGCCTCCATCCCACCCTGCCTCTGTGGCAGGGCATTCCCTTTTGTTCTCTCTCTCCTTTGGGGTGTTGTGGTCTGCAAAAGAGGCATTGAGTGGCAGACATGTTCAAGGACTTCATACTTTTTAATAGAACCCCAATTATCCCCCAGTAAGAGGTCCTAGTGCCCAAGAACAGATGAATGGTTAAAGAAACTTTGATAGATATATACAGTGGAATACTATGCAGCTGTTACAAAAAATGAAGTCATGAAATTTGCATACCAGTGGATCAACATGGAGAGTATCATGTGAAATGAGCCAGAAAGAGAGGGACAGACATAAAAGGACTGCATTCATTTGTGGAATATAAAGTAACATAATAGGAGACTAACACCCAAGGACAGGAGGACACCCTATGGCTTGATAGTAGATCTCATATGCAGGGAAAAAGGGGGATGGAGAGAGGAGCATTAAATAAATGATGGTTGGAGGGATCGCTCGCGATAGTACATACATGTTGAAAGTAGACTTTGAACCAAACATGATGGCTGCTTGTTACATGTATTGCAAACGATGACATCCAAAAAAAACTGAGAGAGTAAGAGGAATTGTGTCTGCCACAGAGGCAGAAGGTGGGAAGGAGTGGGGATGGGGGGACGGATACTGGGTACATTGTGTGTGGGGAATGGGCACTGGTGGAGGGGTGGGTATTTGAACATTGTTTGACTGAAATGCAATCATGAAAGTTTGTAAGTCTGTAATATATCTCACGATGATTCATTAAAATAAAATTTTTTAAAAAAAATATACAAAATAGAAAAAAGAGTGCTAAATGAATATAGTCATTGTGAATAAGAAGAGATATCATTTTATTTTATTTTTATTTTTATAAAGTTGCTCACAATAATTTGTTACAGTTAATATTCCAACACCAATCCCACCACCATTGCACCTATTCATCACTATGTTTTTAATGCTTCCTCCCCGACCCCTGCCCCCAAAGCAAGATCTAAACAACTTATTTTGTATTGCTTGTTATGAATAATCCCCTAAAAATGATCCAAAAAAGTTTCGTGAGAGGAAAGTGTGTGAAGATTTTTGTATCTCACCCTGGAGCCAGTAAGCCCTTGTATGAAGAGATTATCAACATATAAAATGTCAGGTGGCTGCGAATGCAGCTACGTGCCCCAGAAATTCTAAAATTTTAAATATGGTTATACAGTGACTTTTTATTGTTTAGTTTTCACTCTCAGAGAAACCAGCAGGCTACAGAAAGTATCCTTCCCACATATATTCCTGATTGGGAACACCTGTAAAGGTGATTAGAGGCTGCCCCAAAAGCCTCCATCCCTCTTGGAGAGCCCGGCAAGCTAGTGAGAGTATCCCACCCACACAGCAGAACCTGGCAAGCTACCCGTGGCATACTCGATATGCTGAAAACAGTGACTTCATTCCCCTGACCCTGAAAGAGCCCACAATATGCCATCAGGCTACACTAGCACATGTCAGGGATGAATGGAGATGTTACTGGCACCTGCTTGAGCAAATCAATGAACAACGGGAGGACAGTGACAGTGACAGTGACATGATTACAGCTGAAGTTAACTTAATTTTCTTTTTTCTTTTTTCTTTCTTTTTTAACTGGATGGTGACTTTGAGTTTTTCGGCAGAGTTACTCATGGGTGAGGCTGTGGGAGTCTGTGGAGAGCAGCCATGAGCATGGTGGTTCTTGAGTGCTGGAGGGTTTTGGCTGCCAGGGCTCAGTTGGGGCAGGTGGGGGGACTCATCTGACACCCTCCGGATTGCCCCGGATGAGACAGCCTGGTAAGGGGAAAAGATAACATTTAAAATTAACCTTTAATTAAAGAATTGAACTATTTTCCTAAGATGTCAAGGAACTGTGCCTTACTACATCTATAAACAGAGTGGCAAACAACAGGAACAACAAAATCAGGAGAAAATTTCAGAAATATCAGGATGAGAAACCACAGCACTCTGAAAATGTGAGCATTTTTAGATGGAGAAGGAAGCAGGAGTCTACCAGGATATATGTAAGAAATTATGAGTGTAATAACTGAGAACTGAAGAAAAAATTTCACCTGACTTAAAGGCATCAATATTGACAAAAAAGACATTTCCAAGTGCCAAGAGAAAATCAACTAAAATTTGTGTTTTACTTTCGAGAGCAAGTGACCTTTCCTTTACCTTTTACTACGCAAAGCCACACTCCTGGAGTGCAGACAGCACAATTCCTCTATAAGTTTACGAAGAGACTGGTAAATTTCCAAAAGAATTTGAGGTAAGGCAGGGCCCGCTGACCCCAAACCCCCTTGTGATGCTCAGCATTACTTAATGCTGAGAACAGATGATGAGGCAGGCACTTCAAAGTGCAGATGCTGACAGAATAGGGGCCAAGGTCACATATGCAGCTGGAGAGAGAAAATGCAGACAGAATACCATGGAGAGGTAGTGAGGACAAAGGAAGAAAAGGATTGATAGACATGAGCTGACTTGGGCAAGAAGGAGATGTGCACCACGTTCTCTGGGACCAAAATTAATTGGGTATGAGATTGAAATAACAGGCTGTTAAGGAGTTTTCTAGAGAACAGGGCTCTCCAAAGCATGGGACAACTTGAGAGACTGTCCACTAGGTCATCTGTGGGCGAGTTGGAGGACAGCAGAGCATAATGCACCCTGATGCTTTACTTTAGAAACATTAGGAGGTGGGGAGAGAGTCCTGTGAGTCCCTGAGTACCACTTTTGAGACATCCCTGTCTCAGGAGCTTTTGACAGCATCAGAGTAGATGTCCTCAGCCAAGGTGAGACATCTCTTTTCTGTAGCCATGATGTCTCAAGTGTATGTGGCTTTCTCCATACACTTTGTGTTTGTCTACTAAAAGCACAAAGAAGTCTCCCTCTGTAAGATGCTCACATATAGTCTTTAATTCTCCATCTTAGACTGTTGACTCTTGTAACATGCCTATGTTCCAGGGCTTAAAAGTAAAGGGACTGTCCCCCTACGACTTGCCTGTCCTACATGACTCCCCTGTTTAAGGAAGTCAGACTGTAACCAAGATCAGCACTGTAGTGTGATATATATTCTCCATGGGACTCTTGCAAAGATTCCCAAGATGGGGTTATTCCTGTTGACACACATTTCCCCAGGAAAGAAACATTAAAACCCACCAGGAAATAAACCAAATGAAATGCTCTAATGAAAGGGCTTTCTAAACATGTCCTATAAGTCTTCACAACTGCAATTCTCCAGAGTCAAAGACACAAAATTTGGAAACCTAAAATTTTCTATTTCTTCGTGGTATTTTTATTTTTCTTGTGATGAAGGAGAACTTTTTTTTTTGCTAATGGCTTAAAGCAGGCACATAGCACAGTCTACATGTCTGATATCACTGGAACAAGTTTAAATAGCTATTTACTCCCCAAATCACCTAGACCCTTTTCTCTATACTCTGTAGAAATATCCATCCATAAAAACTCTGTAAGAATGACAACATCAATTTATGTGAATGTATCAGCTGATGGAGCTTAAGGCATGACTGAGATCTTGCACTTCTGTGTAACCCCCAGACCATAAATCCTTCAGATTTATGATAGCAAGGGACTCCTGTGCTCCTCCATGACCCAACCTCTCTTATCTGAAAATATACATTTTCCTTTGTTCATGCTCCCTCAGTTGCTTCATTCATGCATTCATTCAGTCACCCAAACCATACTGAGTGTCAAAAACTTCCAGTGATAAGGGCTGGAGCAATAGTACAGCAGGTAGGCATTTGCCTTGCACGCGGCCAACCCAGGTTCGATCCCCAGCCTCCCATATGGTCCCCCTCAGCACCACCAGGAGTAATTACGGAGTACAGAGCCAGGAATAACCCCTGTACATCGCCCGGTGTGACCCAAAAAACCATAAAAAGAATTCCAGTGATATTCTTTACACTGGAATAAAGCAGACAGAAACATAGACATTTCTGCCCCTGTGGAGAGACAGATGGTATAACAGAGGTCAATGAGTGGGAGGTATAATATTTCTTATGATGGAAGTTCCATAGAGGAAAAAACTCAGCAGGGAAAGGAGTGGAGGAATGCTCTATACTCTTGCATCCTTTGCTCCTCTATAAACTAAACCATCTTGCAAGTAGGCCAAGTCCATCTTCACACTACAGCTTTTTCTGAGTTTGAGAATCCTGTTATTAAGATTTCATACACATGGCGAAAGGTTTTTCTGTCTCAAAAATATGGCCAACATTGGTCATACTCACCCACAAAATATCAAATGGCATTGTGCCTAGAGTTCCTGAGTAGAAGTTATAGATGTCATTGTACAAGTGCCATAGTTCTTGCTCATAGAGAATTGTGGATGATCCATTTCAAGGACACTGCAGGACTGGAAAGATAACTTCACAGTGAGGCAGTGCAGGTCGATATGATGTTTAATTCCTTGTTCACTTGCTCTTATCAATCAGGGGTTACTCTCACACTTTCAGAGATACTAATTGCAAGGGAAGCTCCTTGTTATGAACATAGAGGAAGAGAAAGTTAGAGGTAGAGCTAGAGAGGGAAAGAGTGAGGAGAGAGAACTAGAGATAGGAAGAGATCAAGAAAAGAGAAAGAGAAAGAGAGATATAGGGAGGGAGGGAGAGGTTGAGAGCCTTCCAATGTATATGGTAAGGACATGGTGAAGATAGGGTGGGTGTGAAAAGCTAATTTTTAGTTATGGGGAATGCTTACAATATAATATGAAGGGAATTAGCAGGAGACACAATTGAGTAACTTACTCAGTGAAGCCATCCTCCACCTCTGTGTCTAGAACACCCCGCACCTTTTAGCTTTTATCTCTGTTGTCACTGTCACTGTCCTCTCATTGTTCATCTATTTGCTCAAGCAGGCCCAGTAACATCTCCATTGTGACACTTGTTACTGTGTTTGGCATATCAAGTACATCATGGGTAGCTTGCCAGGATTTGCCGTGCGGGCGAGATACTCTTGGTAGCTTGCCGGGCCCTCCAAGAGGGGCGGAGGAATCGGACTCGGGTTGGCTGTGTCGGCCGCGTGCAAGGCAAATGCCCTATCCACTGCGCTATTGCTCCAGCTCAGTTGTAATTATATTTAATCAACTTTGTTTACTATCACTTTTGCTTCTTCAGTCTGTTTTGCATTGGAAGGCAAGTCTCAGGAGGTCAATAATCAAGCTTCTTGTATACTCAGTCATGACTCCCCAGGGCCAAGAACAGTGGTTGGCACAAGAAAAACACTGAATAAATGCATACTGAACCAGGAAATATGTACCTTACATCTCATAATTAGCATGTTTTTCTTATATCTCTACATTATACCATGTACCAACATTTTATTTTTTATTGTTAAATAATATTATGTGGCTACTTCACATTTGTTTACCCATTTGTCAGTAGATGAATGCTTAAGTTGTTTATGCTTCAGGGATGCTATGTGAACATGTGAACAGAACATGTGTACATGCTCTGTGTGGATAAATATTCTCATTTTTCTTGAACATATGCTTAGGAATTAAATTGATGGGTCATGTGGGAACTATGTTTTAGCATTTAAAAATTGTCAAAATGTATTTCCAAAAAGCTTCAATATTTCACCTTCTTACCAGCTCCAATGTTGTGGAATCTTCACTAACATGAGTCTGTTGTCCATCTTTTAAATTCTTTTACTGTAGAATGACATTGCTTTGTCCTTTCTCCTTTGTCACAAGGAGTTTAGGTTTATAGGGTCACACCCATCCCAGTGCTTCCGAGTCATTCTCATTCTTTTGTTTATTTGTAACTACTTCTCTATGCTTTCTTCCCCAAACAGTTAATCAGCTTATTCCCCTAATCAGTTTCTGTTAATTTGTAAGATCTTTCTAAGACACTGAACTTATATTGTAAGAGCATTGAAGAAATAGCTAAGAGGACGAAAAGAGCCTCCCCCTCCGGGCACATCTCTTTGATTCCACTGTTCTTCCTGCATTAACATATGCCTCAGAGACCTGGGCCCTACGAAAACAGGATGAGAACGCTATTCAGGTCTACCAGAGAGGAATCAAAAGAGCTATGCTTGTAGTATCACATTTCACTTAAATGAGAGAAAGAATCCGGAGTTCTGACCTCCATCGATGGTCAAGAATCAGGGATAATGTCTCGTTTGCCAAGGCATCGAAAATCAGATGGGCTGGACACGTAATGAGATTTGGAGACGACCACTGGACTAGAGTCATTACTGACTGGATTCCATGCGACATCAAAAGACTGCATGGCTGCCCACCTACGAGATTGTCAAACTTTTTCATCAAGACCCTGAATGATTGGTTTGAGGCTCTTCGTGTTCCTAGAATGAGCAGACACCATTGGGCTACACTAGCATGCAACAGGGATGAATGGAGACATTACTGGCACCCACTCAAGCAAATCTATGAATAACAGGATGTCAAGTGATCAAGTGATCAAAATTAAAAAATGTTATAAGTTGAGATGTAAACTTTATGGGGACTTAAAGGAAAAGCAGATAAAATAAACAAGAAGGGACAAATGAAATATATTATACAAAAGACAGATATCAATGTACAAGGGTGGGGGTGGGAAATAAAAAAACAAGAAAACAAAAATAAGAGACGAACATGGAAGGTCTGGTTGCAGCTCCTGACCATAGCCTCAAGCATAACTGGGTCCACTAGGTCCCCTTGCCTGAGGCCCTTTTAACCGCAAATGACATGCTAGCTGGCTTTGCTGGCTGCAACGTGTACCCAGAGTAGTGACGACTTGAGGCAGCAACCAAAGATGTGGGAAGCCTGTGAGCTTTGGGACTCAGTACCCAGAAACTAGATAGGCCCCCCTAGCCCCAGTGGTGCTCAGGGCTAACTCCTGGTTCTGCTCTGGGAATCGCCCCAAGAGGATGGACCATCTAAGGCTGACTTGGGGATGGAACCTGGCAAAAAGTAACCTAAAAAAGGCATGGGAAGTCATTTATGTAAAATAAATATGTTCCAAAATACCATGCTGAGACCACTCTCTACACGCTTGGACGAGGAACCTGCAGAGAAACCCAGGTGTGTGGGATCCGGAACTGAGATCTCCAAGCCTGCTCGGTTCGGGACTGGGCCTCCTCCACCCAGCTCCCCCACCTTTCAGTAGCTAGATAGTTACACTGACCAACTGCCTTGTAACCCCATCAATGGCCAGGATCCAGAGACTCTAAAACCAAGCTCCTGGAAGCTCTTATTCTCTAGTTCTTACTCTCAGAGAACCTGGCAGGCTACTGAGAGTATCATACCCGCCTATATGCCTGACTAGGAACACCTGTAAAGGTCATTAGAGACTGCCCCCAAAAGCTTCCATCCCTCTCAGAGAGCTTGGCAAGCTACTGAGAGTATCCCGCCTGCACAGCAGAGCCTGACAAGTTAACCGTGGTGTACTCAATATGTCAAAAATAGTAACAATGAATGGTCTTCATTCTCCTGATCCTGAAGGAGCCCCCAATATGTCATTGGGCTACACTAACACGTGACAGGAATGAATGGAGATGTTACTGGGCCTGCTCAAGCGAATCGATGAACAACGGGATGATAGTGATAGTGATTCCAAACAACAAAATATAGTTAAAATGTGGACATTACCTGATTAGGGAATTGATTCCAGAGAAGGACTTATTCCATATATACACCAAAATTATGGGCATCACAATATTAAAGTGACTACTAATGGGTCTTCAGAGAAACACTGACAGCAAAAAAGAAGTAGGAGACTAGAACACTCTGACTTCACTAATGAACTGATAAACCAGAGAGAAAACAATGTTAAATAAGTTGATAGAAGAGCTGGGTTTCAGAAACATTTACAGACACACTATACCACCAAAACAAAATACAAATTTTTTCTTTGACCACATTCTGGATCATGAAACAAGTGCCATTAAAGTAATGAGATTAAAATAATGTCAATTCCCTTTTTGCATTAAAAAGACTCAACTGCGTTGGATGAGACTTGGATCCTAGCTCGAGCTAGCAATAGAGTTCCTTTGCTTTTGCATTATCGTTTGTGGACTTGGTCTCTCTGCAACTGGGAATCTGAAATTCGAGCATAACGCTATATTGAGGAATTAGGAAAAAATAAAACTCAAAGTCAGAAGAACAGGGGAAATGAAACTGTTAAAATGAAAAATAAAAAATACATTTAAAAAACAACACAAACATCCAGTGAAACTCAGAGCTGGTTCTCTGAAAAGAATAAGCACCACTGACAAAAACTTAACTAGACTTGTGAAAAAAAATACTAATAAATAGGTTCAGAAATGAAAGGAGAAATGTTGCAACTGATACCACAGAAAAACAAAGAGATCACAAAAAACCACTATGAACAATTTATATTATTAAATTAGAAAACCTAGGGAAAAATGGGAAAAAGATTTAGAGGAATACAAACTCCTTAATTTGAATCAGGAGGACCAAGATGTGATTGAGCTGTCCAGCAAAAAGCAGGGAATTAAAACAGTAATCTAGACTTCCCCAAACAAAAGCCAGGTTCATATGGTTTTATTAGTGAGATTTACTAGCCTTAAAAGATGACCAAATACTTCTTCCAAATTGAAGAGTTAGGAATTCATCCAAACAGCTGCTTTAGGGGCTGGAGAGATTAGAATCAGTAGGGCGGTTGGCTTGTACACAGCCGGCTGACCCAGGTTTAATCTGCGGCATCTCATATGACCAGGAGTGGTTATTGAGTGCAGAGCCAGGAATAAGCCCTGAGCATCAGATGGTGTGGCCCAAAACCAGAAATCAAAAATCCCCAACAAATCAGCTACTTAAAAAAATTATAATTTAGATATCAGGGCTAGAAGAGTCTTCAAATTAATGGGACTGATTTACGAATTCACTTCACACTCTGCTACTGAGTGGCCATTGGCCTTCACCCCTGTCCCTCTTGCACCTTCTTCCCACATTGTTTGTAAATTGAGAGTTAAGGTTTTGGTGTCCACTATTGCCTGCCATGAACATCACCCATGTATACCAGACCATCCTCATGTCCCTGTATTACTTCCAACCTAATCATTCCTTTCATCTTTACCCCTTCAGTATAGCACTCTAAGGCTTATAATCCAGTGTTCAGGACTTTTTATAATTGATAAGGTCCATGCCCTTGAATTCTTTATCTATATACCATTCATCAATGGTATAGCACAGTGGGTAGGGCGTTTGCCTTGCACTTGGTGAGCTGGGTATGATTTCTCTGTCCCTCAGCAAGCTACCTACAGTATTCCACCTGTACGGCAGAGCCTGGCAAGCTCCCTGTGGTGTATTCAATATGCCAAAAACAGTAGCAGGTCTCAGTGGAGACGTTACTGGTGCCCGATCGAGCAAATCGATGAATAGGACAGTGCTACACTGCTGCATACCATTGATAAGTGAGATCATCCTGATTTTGTCCTTCTGCTTCTGACTTACTTTGCTCAGCATGGCATACATTCCAATTCCATGAAATTTTCTGTGATAGTCATGACTTCATTTTTATTATGCCAGCATTGTGTATATGGCACCATTGTGTATATATACCAAAGTTCTTCACCCATCCATATGTTATTAGACATTTAGGTTGTATGCATAGCACAGCTATTGTACTTAGAACTACTATAAACATTTATGTGCATAATTTCTTTTAAAATCAATGTTTCTGTGAGTTTTTTTTAAAGGGGTAGATGCCTAGAACAGGGATAACTGAGTCAAATGGGAACTCCATTCTTACTTCTTTTTTTTTTTTTTGAGAAATCTCCGTATTGTTTTCCATAAGGGTTAGACTGTATGACATTGCCACTAAGAGTGAATACAGGTTCATATTTTGGCATGCTCTTGCCAATAATTTGTCTTCATTTTTTTTTATTAGTGAAGCACCATGAGGTACAGTTGTAGATTTACAAATCCTTGTGCCTGAGTTTCGGTCATACAATGATCAAATACCCATCCCTCCACCAGTGCCCATTTCCCCCCACCCCCCCTCCCACCCTGCCTCTGTGGCAGGGCATTCCCCTTTGTTCTCTCTCTCCTTTTGGGTGTTGTGGTCTGCAAAAGAGGCATTGAGTGGCAATCATGTTCAGTCCATAGTCTACTTTCAACATGCATTTCCCCTCCTGGGAGGATCCTCCAAACACCTTTCATTTGGTGTTCCCTTCTCTATCTGAACTACCCTTTCCCCTAGAATATCCGGCTGACCTCAAAGTTATTGAGTAATCCTCCTGGTGTTGATCTCAGCTATTCTTAGGTATTGATCTCATATTTTGTTGCTTTATATCCCCCAGATGAATGCAATATTTCTATGTCTATCCCTCTCTTTCTGACTCATTTCGCTTAGCATGATACTTTCCATATTGTACCACTTGTATGTAAATTTCATGACTTCATCTTTTCTAAGAGCTACATAGTACTCCATTGTGTAGATGTACCAGAGTTTCTTTAACCAGTCATCTGTTCTTGGGCACTCAGGTTTCTTCCAGTTTCTGGCTATTGTAAAGAGTGCTGCAATGAACAAACAAGTGCAGATGTCACTTCGACAACACATTTTTGCCTCTCTGGGGTAAATTCCCAGGAGTGGTATCACTGGGTCAAATGGGAGCTCAATTTCTAATTTTTTGAGAAACGTCCATACTGTTTTCCAAAAGGGCTGAACTAGTCGACATTCCCACCAACAGTGAAGGAGTGTCCCTTTCTCGCCACATCCACGCCAGCATCGGTTGCTTTTGTTCTTTTGAATGTGGGCCAGTCTCTGAGGTGTGAGATGGTATGTCATTGTGGTTTTGATCTGCATCTCCCTGATGATTAATGATGTAGAGCATTTTCTCATGTGCTTTTTTGCCATTCGGATTTCTTCTTTGAGAAAGTTTCTGTTCATTTCATTGCCCCATTTTTTGAGGGGGTTGGATGTTTTCTTCTTGTGGAGTTCCACCAGTATTTTGTATATCCTTGTTATCAACCCCTTGTCAGATGTGTATTCGGTGAATATCCTTTCCCATTCTGTAGACTGTCTTTGTATTTTGGTCACTGTTTCTTTGGACATGCAGAAGCTTCTTAGTTTAAAATAATCCCATTTATCTATCTCTGTTTTTACTTGCTCGGCCAGTGGTGTGGCATCTTTGAAAGTACCATTAGCCTCAATGTCATGGAGGGTTTTGCCAACTTTGTCTTCAATGTACCTTATGGTGTCTGGTCTGATGTTGAGGTCTTTAATCTATTTTGATCTTATTTTTGTACATGGTGTTAGGCAGAGTTCTGAGCCCATATTTTTGCATGTAGCCATCCAGTGATGCCAGCACAATTTGTTAAAGAGGCTTTCCTTACTCCACTTCACATTTCTTGCACCTTTATCAAAGATTAGATGATCATATGATTGAGGGGAGATGTCAGTGTATTCAACCCTGTTCCATTGGTCTGCAGTTCTGCTTTTGTTCCAGTACCACGCTGTTTTAATTATTACTGCTTTGTAGTAGAGTTTAAAGTTAGGGAGGTTGATTCCTCCCATTTTCTTTTTCCCAAGAATTGCTTTAGCTATTTGTGGGGGCTTATTGTTCCATATAAATTTCAGGAGTGTTTGCTCCATTTCTTTGAAGAATGTCATGGATATCCTTATAGGGATTGCATTGAATTTATACAATGCTTTTGGTAGTATTGCCATTTTGACAATGTTAAGTCTCCCGACCCATGAGCAGGGGATATCTTTCCATTTCCTCATGTCCTCTTTTATTTCCTGAAGTAGCGTTTTGTAGTTTTCTTTGTACAGGTCCTTTACTTCCTTAGTTAGGCTGATTTCTAGGTACTTGATTTTCTGGGGCACAATTGTGAACGGGATTGTTTTTTTCATATTGCTTTCTTCTCTCTCACTGTTTGCGTATAGGAAAGCCATGGACTTTTGGGTATTGATTTTATAGCCTGCAACTTTACTATATGAGTCTATTGTTTCTAGGAGTTTTTTGGTGGAGTTTATTGGGTTCTCTAAGTATAGTGCCATATCATCTGCGAATAGTGAGAGCTTGATTTCTTCCTTTGCTACCTGAATGCCCTTAATATCTTTTTCTTGCCTAATTGCTATTGCAAGTAGTTCCAGTACTATATTGAACAGCAGTGGAGAGAGTGGGCATCCTTGTCTCGTCCCTGATCTTAGAGGGAAGGCTCTCAGTTTTTCCCCATTGAGGATGATGCTTGCTTAGGCTTGTGGTAGATAGCTTTAACTATGTTGAGGAAAGTCCCCTCTATACCCATTTTGGCTAGGGTTTTCATCATAAAGTGGTGCTGGACCTTGCCAAATGCTTTCTCTGCATCTATTGATATGATCATATGTTTTTTATCTTTTCTTTTGTTGATATGGTGGATTATGTTGATTGATTTCCGAATGTTGAACCATCCTTGCATCCCTGGGATGAATCCTACTTGTTCATGGTGTATGATCTTTTTGATGAGTAGTTGGATTCTATTTGCTAGTAGTTTGTTGAGGATCTTTGCATCTGTGTTCATCAGGGATATCGGCCTGTAATTCTCTTTCTTTGTGGTATCTCTGTCTGCTTTTGGTATCAGTGTGATATTCGCTTCGTAGAAACTATTCGGAAGTGTTTTTGATATTTCAATTTCGTGGAAAAGCTTAAAGAGGATTGGGAGTAAGTCTTCTTTAAAGATTTGGAAGCATTCACTAGTGAATCCATCCGGGCCAGGGCTTTTGTGCTTGGGGAGAAGTTTTATTACCATTTCAATTTCCTTGATGGTGATAGGTCTGTTCAGGTATTCCAGGTCTTCTTGGTTCAGCCTTGGGAGTCTGTAGAAGTCTAGGAATTTATCCATTTCCTCGAGGTTTTGATGTTCCGTGGCATAAAGCTTCTCAAAGTACTCCCTGAGGATCCTTTGAATTTCTGTAGTTTCTGTTGTGATGACCCCCTTTTCATTTCTGATTCGCTTTATTAGGGTTTTCTCTCTCCCCTTCTTTGTGAGTTTTGCCTGAGGCCTATCGGTCTTGTTAATTTTCTCAAAGAACCAGCTCTTGGTTTCATTGATCTTTCGGATTGTTTTTTGGGTTTCCATCTCGTAAATCTCTGCTCTGAGTTTTATTATTTCCTTCCTCCTGTTCGGGTTGTGCTCCTTTTGTTGGTCCTTCTCCAAGCTCTTAAGCTGTGAAGTTAGTTTATTTATGTGGGCTCGCTCCTCCTTTCTGAGGAATGCTTGTAGAGCTATAAACTTTCCTCTTAAGACAGCTTTTGCTGTGTCCCATAAGTTTTGGTAACTCGTGTCCTCATTTTCATTCGTTTCTAGGAATCTTTTGATTTCCTCTTTGATTTCCATTCTAAGCCACTCGTTGTTCAATAGCGCACTGTTTAATTTCCAGGTGTTTGATTTAGTTTTCTGTTTTTGTGTGTGATTTACTTCTAATTTAAGCGCATTGTGGTCTGAGAAGATTGTTGATACAATCTCTATCTTCTTAATTTTATGGAGATATGTTTTGTTGCTCAGCATGTGGTCTATCTTGGAGAATGTTCCATGTACGCTTGAGAAGAATGTGTATTCAGCCTTTTGAGGATGAAGTGTCCTGTATATATCTACTAAGTCCCTTTCTTCCATTGTTTCCCTCAGATTAAGTTTGTCCTTGCTAAGTTTGAGTCTGGTTGATCTATCCAGAGGTGACAAAGCGGTGTTGAAGTCTCCCACTAGTATTGTGTTGCTATTGATGTCTTTTTCCAAATCTATGAGTAGTTGTTTTAAGTACTTTGCTGGTCTCTCATTAGGTGCATATACATTTATTATTGTAAGTTTTTCCTGTTGTACAGATCCTTTGATCACTAAGAAATTGCCTTCACTGTCTCTTATGACCTTCTTCACTCTGAAATCGATGTGGTCTGATATTAAGGTGGCTACCCCAGCTTTTTTATGGGAGCTGTTTGCCTGTAGGATTGTTTTCCAGCCTTTGACTCTGAGTCTGTGTTTGCTTTGACTATTAAGGTGTGTTTCTTGCAGGCAGCAGAATGTTGGGTTCAATTTTCTAATCCATCCAGCCACTCTGTGTCTTTTAATTGGTGCGTTTAGCCCATTGACATTGAGAGAGATTACTGTTATGGGATTTTGTCCCATTGTTCTGTTGAAATTAGGTGTATTTGAGGGGCCTGTCCTGTCTTAAAGTAGCCCATTTAGTTGTACTTATAACCATGGTCTTGAGTCTATGAAGTTCCTGAGCTGTTATTTGTCTGTGAAACTGTGTGTTGTTCCTTCTATTATGAATGAGAGTCTCGCTGGGTAAAGTATTTTTGGAGAGGCATTTATTTCATTGAGTTTTCTCACTATGTCCCACCACTGTTTCGGGCCCTGAGGGTTTCATCAGAAAAATCAGCTTTGAATTTTAAGGATGCTCCTTTGTAAGAGATTTCTTTTTGCGATCTTGCTGCTTTCAGAATTTTGTCTCTGTCTAAAGTTTTGGTCTTTTTGATCAGGATGTGTCTGAGGTATTTTTGTTCGGATTTCTTCTAGCTGGTACCCTTCGGGCCTCCTGAATGTGGTCACAAGTTTTCTTCAGCTCTGGAAATGTTGTAGCAATGATTTCTTTGACAGTTTCTTCTTCATCAGGGTTTTCTTCCTGTCTCTCTGGGACTCCAATAATTCTTATGTTACCCCTCTTGGCTTCATCACGATCTTCTCTTGCCATCTGTTCCCGAACTGTGAGTCTCTTTTCCATTTTCTGCTCTTTTCTGGCGAGTCTCTGAACTTCATCTTCAAGCTCACTGATTCTGTTCTCAGCAGCTGTTACTCTGCTTCTGAGGCCTTCCACTGAGGTTTTCAATTCGCCTACCAGGGTTTTCAGGTCCGACATTTCCGATTGCATTTTTCTCATTTCTGCCTTCAAATCCTCTTGTCTTTTATTGGCATTGCTTTCCATTGTTTCTTTTAGTTCCCTAAGCATCCTAAGTAGCTCCATTCTGAATTCCTTGTCAGAGAGGTTGTCTAATACTACAATACTGTTGGTGTCTTCTGGGCTAGCCTCTTCAATAAGAAAGTTTGGTGGGCCTTTGCGTTGCTTTACCATTGTGACCAGTGTGCTTTAGTCCTTCACCTTCACTGTTACTATTCTGGTTGAGTGAGGAGAGAGTTCCCGGATCCCTTCAGCTTTGTTGCCACGGGATCTGATGTTGCCTCAGTTCCCGTCCTGCGCAGGTCAAGGGAGAAAACTGGCAATTCTAGGGGATCAAGGTAGCTGCGCATTCCCTGGGGGAGTCTCAAGCCGTGGGGCAGGCTGTACCTGGTTGAATGAGGAGAGACTGCCAGGAGCCGTTCAGTTTTGTTGCCAAACAATGGGCCTCTGTTCCAGCCAGCACAGATTATACCATTCTCTCTTTTAGTGGGAAGGGATTATGGATAAGTTTTTGTCCATGGTAGGCACCCTTCTACGTTTCTGAGTTTGACGTTCTTCTCAGTCAGGCGTTATTCTTTGTTTTATAACAGACATTGAGTGAAACTTTTGGAGGAGGTGCTATTTGGAAATGAACTTATACAGCTGTTTTCAAACAGGTCTTTGTTGGAACTTGAGTAGGCGAGTGGGTTGTTGTTGGATTGCAGTAGAAGAGGTGGGAAATGTTTGGTTGGTATTAGGCAGCAAGTTGTGGGATGGGAGTCCTGAGTGCTTGATGTGAGTAATATAACTGCGGCCGCGTTAGCGGCTGCCCGTCAAGGAGAAGGCCTCGCCCACTTTTAAGAGGCCACGCCCCTTTCCTGGTGGCCACGCTCCGAGCCTGTCCCAGGCGACACCCACCCAGGATCCTGGAATGGAGGAAGGGTGGTCTACAGTCTCCTCACTGGGCTTCAGGCAGGAATCTGAGGCACGGCTGGGGGGGCAGGAGTACTTCCCGGCTGGATGCCCCCGACCCACCTGGAGGGGAGGAGCCGAGAGACTGGTGGTCGGTCCCTCGGAGATGGACAGGCTCTTTCTCTTCATTTTTTTAATACATACTATTCTCACTGGTGTGAGGTGATACCACATTGTTGTTGCCTTTCCCTGATATTATGTGATTAATGAACACTTTTTCATATGCTTATTAGTCATCCACACATCCTTTTTTGTTTCACTGGGGACCATATACAGCTGGCTCACAGTTTTATCTTGACAAGGCTTAGGGAATCATATGTAGTGTTAGGGATTGAACCTGATTGGGCTGCGTGCAAGGCAAGCACCTTTTCCATAATACTATATCTCCAGAGCCCATATGCCTTCTTTATAAAAATGTCTAATCATATTTTACCATTTTTTGTGCATGGAGAATTTTAACCACATCTGGAAGTGCTCAAGGTTTACTCTTGGCTCTCTGCCCAGGATTCACTCCTGTCAGTACTCAGGAGACCATATGTGGTACCTGGATTCATATCAGGTTTGGCAGTATGAAAATCAAGTGCTGTAACTCCTGTGCTATCTCTGCAGCCTCAGTTCTCTCCATTTTTTTTGATAGAATTATTGGCTTATTTTGCTGCTGCCTTTTATAGGGGCTTTATAGATCTTGGTTATATTTTATCTGAAGTATTGTGGGTGAATTATATATTTTCAATTGGCAGGGTGCCTTTTTTTATTTTGGCAAAAGTTCTTTTTGCCATGCAAAAGTGTATTGGTTTAAATTTTATTTGGAGTGCAGGGCTTGGGCTCACACTCATCAGTGTTCAAGGCTCGTCTGACTCTGTGCCAGGAGTGTCCCCTAGCAGTGCTCAGGAACCATAGTGGCACTGAGGATTTGAACCCATGAAGAACGCAAAGCAAGCACCTTAATCCCTATCGTGGGCTAACTTTCAGGCCTGTGCAAAAACCTGAACTTCGTAAAATCCCACGTGCTTAGTTTTGTTTTTGTTATCTCTCTTTTTGTTATACTCTTTTGTTATTCTCTTTTTGTTATACTCTCAGTAGCTTGCCAAACTCTCAGAGAGTGACAGAGGAATTGAACCCGGGGCGTGCAAGGCAAATGTCCTATCTGCTGTGCTATCGCTCCAGCTCCTTTATTCTAGTACCATACTGTTTTATGACTATTACTATAGTATAGCTTAAAGTCAGGCAATATAATGTCTCTAATTACTTTTTCTTTATTATGGGTAGTTTGGCTATTTGTGACTTTTATGTTTCCAACGAATTTTAGTAATATTCCCTATAATTTCAAATTATATAATAACAAAGAATGTTATCAGGATTTTGATGGGAATTGCATTATATCTCTACAGTGATTTGGGTAGGATAGAAAGTTTGACAATATTAATTCTTCCAATCTAGAAAGATGAAATATTTTTATTTCCTCAAGTCCTCCTTTTCATAAATGACTTATGATTTTTATGATATTTGTTTTTAACCATCTTTTGTTAAATTAATTACTAGATATTTTATGGTTAGGGACACCAGCCCAGCCATTTTAAATGGAGTATATATTTTTTCTCTCTTGATTTATTGTATGTAGAAATGTAACATATTTTTGAATATTAATTTTGGAATCTGCTACCTTGCACTTGTTTATCAGTTCTGAGTATTTTAGTGGAATCTTTAGGAAATATCTATATATGCACACACAGATATGTATCTATATTATCATGTCATCTGCAAAGAGTGATAGTTTGACTTCTTTTTAAATTTTGATCTTTTCAATTTGTTTTTCTTATCTAATTACTGCAGCGAGGACTTCCAAGGTAATATTGAATCAGTGGTGAAAGTTGACATCTTTGCCTTTTATCTGATCACAAAGAAAAGGATTCTGGCTTTGTAACATTGACTATGCTATTGACTATGGGTTTGTTGTAAATGCTAATACGATCTTGAAGAACCCTATATATATCTCAATTTGTTGGGAGATTTTGCAAACCGTAAGTGGTTGTTGAATTTGGCAAAAGCACATACATCAGCACTTGCTGCCTCACCTTGAACTTATATATGGCGTCTTTCTTTGACCCTCGTTAATTCCCTACTTGCTTTCAGCTTTTCTCCTGTAGCTTTTCCACCTCTCCCAGACTTAACAGAACTGAAGAAAATTTGTGAATTAGACTTTTACTTAAAGGGCTATTGTGCCTACCCTGATCATCTATCAACAAAACTTTATTTTAGCAGCAATGTTTTTTTTTAAATTTATCTTATTATTATTATTGGGGGGACGTTACTGGAACCACTTGAGAAAATCTATGAACAACGGGAGGACAGTGACAGTGACAGTGATTATTATTGGGCTGGAGAGATAGCACAGTAGTAGGGTGTTTGCCTTACAAGCGGCCAACATGGCCTACTCCATTTCGATTCCTCTGCCCCTCTTGGAGAGCCCGGCAAGCTACTGAGAGTATCTCACCCGAATGGCAAAACCTGGCAAGTTACCTGTGACATATTCATTATGCCAAACACAGTAATAATTGTCATGGTGGAGATGTTACTGGGCCCGCTCGAGCAAATCGATGAACAACGGGAGGACCATGACAGTGACAATGATGATGATGATGATGATGATGATGATGATGATGATGATGATTTGCTTTTTGGGTCACTCTGGTGATGCACAGGGCTTACTCCTGGCTCTGCACTCAGAAATTACTCCTGGCGGTATTCCAGGGACCATATGGGGTGCTAGGAATCCAACCCGAGTTGGCTGCATGCAAGGCAAATGCCCTACCTGCTGTGCTATTACTCCAGCCCCAGCAATGTTGTTTTGATTTCTTATTATTTGCATGTCCCTCAAGCTATTATTTTAAATTTATTTAAAGACTTTTCTTTTGCATTCCTAATTTTTTTGGCAAGTGACCTAGATTTCTTCCTGTCTTAATTTTTGACATGTTTTCCTAAAATGAATTATTTCCAGATTTTGACTTTAAGTGAGATACATGTGACTTTCTTTCACTGAAAAATTATAGGATTTATTTTATAGTTAGGAATCAATTGAGCTATTTTAATATAGTTGTGTCTTAGGGCTGGAGCAATAGCACAGTGGTAGGACATTTGCCTTGTGCACAGCCAGCCTGGCCGAGCCGGGTTTGATTCCTCCTCCCCTCTAGGAGAGCGCTGCAAGCTACCGAGAGTATCTCGCCCGCATGGCAAAGCCTGGCAAGCTACCCGTGAGGTATTCAATATGTCAAACACAGTAACAACAAGTCTCAAAATGGAGATGTTACTGGGCCCGCTTGAGCAAATCGATGAACAATGGGAGAACAGTGTTACAGAGTCTTAGAGAACAGGGATCCCTGATGGGGTGAGGAGAGAAAAAGAGAGAGTGAGTGAGTGAGAGAGAATGAGAGAGAGACAAGTGGAAGAAGGGAGGGGGGAATGCCTGTCAATGGTGTAGTCAGAAAATACACACAATTTACTAAGTTTATTGTCCAATATATAGTCCTGCTCCATACAATTACAATATCAAAGATGTGGAAAAAATTCAAATAAATTAAAGAAAAGTTCAAGATAAGGAAAATTTAAAAAAATTGTGAGATTTGCCAAAATGTGTCACAAGAATAAAACAAACACCTGCTTAACTAAGTTTCCTGCCCTACATGTAGTCCTGACCTACACAATTATGGTAGTAACATCAAAGATCTGTAGAAATTATGGATTGCTATCACAACTTTCTTTATAATAATAAAGAAAAAGTTCAAAATATTGTGAGAATTTTATCAAAATGTGTCATAGAGAATAAAACAAATCCCTGCTGTTATAAAAACGGTGCCAGTAGACTTGCTTGAGACAGAGTTGCCACAAACATTTAATTTGTAAAAACCTTAATATCTGCAAAGAGCAAAGAATTGAGTTGCAATAAAATAAGGTTCACTTATACAGATAGTAAGTTGATAATCCCTCTCTTACAAAATGAGTCCTACAGACACAAATGGGGGTGCACATGGTGTCTTATGATGGTTGGCCACCCCAAAGTAGAGCCTCTTGTCTATTCACTGAGTCCAAACCACTGGCTTCTTCTAGAACTCCTTATTTTTTAAAGTAGCTTCAATTTTATTGATAATTATCCAAACATGAGAGCAATGAAGCCATTCTTAAATGGCCTTTGGTCAATAAACAGATAAACTTTAGTGTTATTTTTTAATGCTGAAAAGCAATGAGCTACCAAGCCATGAAAAGATCTGGAGGAGCCTTAGAAGTAGATACAAAGTAAAAGAAACTGATCTGAAAATGCTACAGACAGTTTGATTTCATTATATGACATCCTGAAAGAGATAAAAGAGAGTAGTGGTTAAAAAGATGGTGCTAGGGATACTGGTTGAGTAGGTAAATCACTAGGTGTCCTTCACTATTCTCTGGAGCACTGGAGACAGTAACAGAGTGCATTGATCTAAACTTAAAACTTCAGAACTTTTTAATGATCACTTGATCACTTGATATCCCGTTTCTCATAGATTTGCTCGAGCAGGCGCCGGTAACATTTCCATTCATCCCTGCTGCATGCTAGCATAGCCCAATGCATCTGCTCATTCTAGGAACACGAAGAGCCTTAAAGCAATCGTTCAGGGTCTTGAAGAAGAAGTCTGACCATCTCGTAGGTGGGCGGCCACACGATCTTTTGACATTCCGTGGAATCCAGTCGGTAATGGCTCTAGTCCAGGGGTCGTCTCAAATCTTACTACGTGCCCAGCCCATCTGATTTTCAATGCCTTGGCAAACAAGACAGCATCCCTGATTCTTCAGTGTTGAAGGAGGTCAGAACTCGGGATTCTTTCTCTCATTTGTGTGAAACATGATACTCCAAGCATAGCTCTTTTAATTCCTCTTTGAGAGACCCGAATAGCGTTCTCATCCTGTTTTCATAGGGCCCAGGTCTCTGAGGCATATGTTAATGCAAGAAGAATAGTGGAATCGAAGACATGTGCCCAGAGCCAGAGGTTCTTCATCCTCTTAGCTATTTCTTCGACTCTATTGAATGCATTCCAAGCTGCTCTCTTCCTCCCTTGCAACTCAGGTCCCAGGTCATTGATCATGTTGACTTCTCAACCTAGGTACACATAACTGTTGCATTCGGAGATGGTCGTTCTGTTGAGAGCGAATGGAACGTCAGGAACAAGATTGTTTCTCATGAATATTGCCTTTCTGAGAGTCAGCTGTAATTCGACCTTTCCACACTCAAGGTCGAAGTCAGTCAGCATTAGTGCCGCTTGGCTGATGTTTGGTGTTATTAGAACGATGTCATCAGCAAAGCGGAGGTGGTGTAGTTGCCAACCATCTATCTTCACTCCCATTCTTTCCCATTTCAGTCATCGCATGACGTTCTCGAGAAGGCACTGAAGTTTTGGTGAAATGGCATTACCTGGCTGAACCCCTCTCTTTTTTTTAAATTTATATAAAGTTTTATTTATATAATCATTCCATTTTATATGCAATACTACCTAAAGCATTGTATAAATTCAATGCAATCCCTATAAGGATACTCATGACATTCCTTAAAGAAATGGAGCAAACGCTCCTGAAATTTATATGGAACAATAAGCCCCCACGAATAGCTAAAGCAATTCTTGGGAAAAAGAAAATGGGAGGAATCAACCTCCCGAACTTCAAACTGTACTACAAAGAAGTAATAATTAAAACAGCATGGTACTGGAACAAAGGCAAAACTGCAGACCAATGGAACAGGGTTGAATACACTGACATCTCCCCTCAATCATATGATCAACTAATCTTTGATAAAGGTGCAAGTAATGTGAAGTGGAGTAAGGAAAGCCTCTTTAACAAATTGTGCTGGCAGAACTGGACGGCTACATGCAAAAAAATGGGCTCAGAACTCTGCCTAACACCATGTACAAAAGTAAGATCAAAATGGATTAAAGACCTCAACATCAGACCAGAAACCATAAGGTACATTGAAGACAAAGTTGGCAAAACCCTCCATGACATTGAAGCTAATGGTATCTTCAAAGATGCCACCCCACTGGCCGAGCAAGTGAAAACAGAGATAGATAAATGGGACTATTTTAAACTAAGAAGCTTCTGCACCTCCAAAGAAACAATGACCAAAATACAAAGACAGTCTACAGAATGGGAAAGGATATTCGCCGAATACACATCTGACAAGGGGTTGATATCCAGGATATACAAAATACTGGTTAAACTCCACAAGAAGAAAACATCCAACCCCATCCCAAAAATGGGGCAATGAAATGAACAGAAACTTTCTCAAAGAAGAAATCCGAATGGCAAAAAAGCACATGAAAACATGCTCTACATCATTAATCATCAGGGAGATACAGATCAAAACCACAATGAGATACCATCTCACACCTCAGAGACTGGCTCACATTCAAAAGAACAAAAGCAACCGATGCTGGCGCAGATGTGGTGAGAAAGGGACACTCCTTCACTGTTGGTGGGAATGTCTACTGGTTCAGCCCTTCTGGAAAACAGTATGGACGATGAACCCCTCTCTTGACATGGATGATCACTTCTTTGTAGAATGGTGAGATCCTGGTGGTGAATCCATAGTACAGCTCATGGAGGATCCTGATGTATTGAGTTTGAATGCCCTGATTGTCTAGGGCTTCGATGACCAGAAGATAAACAGGAAGATAACCAGGAAGACATTCAGAGGCCATTGTGCTAATCCCTTCTGAGAATAGGCCATAAATCATAAATCCGAGCAGAATAGAACAACCCAAGCTAACCTGGTTATCTAGGCAAGGGGACCGAGAGGGACACAGAAACCATTGGTAGAGGACTAAAGGAAACTTTAGCAGAATGTACTAAACAGAAATATTCCTAATAACTTGGACTCACTGCTAGTTCTCTCTCTGGATCCCTCCCAATCATATGTATCCAGGATGAATTGTGGCAAAATACCAAGTCAAAGAAGTTTGTTTTGATCTTTTCTCTTTGTCCCACAAGTGTAATGTGTAGCCAAGAATACTGCTATGTAAGACTTTCTATATCCAAAAAAAAAAAAAAGATTTTCTATATCCCTGATCAGGGTCTCGATGTCAGCTGGTTGCCTAGTTGAGGTCTATTTTGACATCAAATAAAGAAATCTCCTTGCTTTCTTGCCTAAAATGGTCTCAGTGTGACTGATTAAGCAAACTGATTACAACAGTTCACTCTTTGGTTTTATAAGCGTTCTTAGGCATGTTCACCCCATCTTTCAAATTAATATACTGTTCTTGTTTCTATTGTTCCTCTTGCTTAACATAAGACACAAAGAAGTATCAGGGAATTTTTACTGTCCATTGTGACATCACTGTAGGATGCAGTTTGCAGACCATTCCTAGCAGGTTAGTTCTCAATTCAGTGAGGGCTGCTGTATGCCTGAGCAGCTACCTCAACGGAATGCAGGAAAATTGTCCAGTTTTCTTCATGTTCCCATATTGACTGTGTCCACAATTTAGCAGCTATGCCATGGGAAATCAAGGAACTGATACAAGAGAGGTCTGGTCTGAAGTCTCACTCAGGTGAAGGGTGATCAAGGTGTAGGAGGAGTTAGGAGAGGAGGAGATGGAAAAGGGGAAAAGGAGGTGATGGAAAAGTGGGGGAGGACTAGGAAAGAAGTTTGGAGTCTCCAGAGCTGCTGGAGAATCATGGAACTCCTGTGAACATAGCAGGGCTGAGAGAGCTATATTCTTTTAAGGAATCTCTCTGAGCAGTTTGTGGCATATGCAGTCACAGCAAGAAGAATATGGAATGTGAATTTAGAATAGTACAGTTGCTTGTGCCACCTGGAGTTTGATGCTGAGTACTGTATTTCAAGTAGACTGTTGGGAGAGAGAGGAAGAGGATTCAGTGGACTCTGTTGGAGGTTGGGTTGCTAGGACCTACTGATGGATGAATTAGTCCATTCCAACCAAGTGGAATGGCAGCTGGGGTTGGAAATAAAGAAACCAAAGGGAACATTAATATTTTTAGTCTAAGCTAGTGAGGGGATACTACAGGCAACCCAAAAAGGGGGCGGGGAACACCCATAGAATTCTGGTTTTAAAATGCCCCCCACAAAGACCCAGTGGATTTCCAGAATGTCCATAAGGAGCTACTGACAGTGTCTGATGCAAGAGAGGTCTGGTCTGAAGTCTCACTCAGGTGAAGGGTGATCAAGGGTAGGAGGACTTAGGAGAGGAGGAGATGGTAGAGGGGAAAAGGAGATGATGGTAAAGTGGTGGAGGACTAGGAAAGATGTTTGGAGTCTCCAGAGCTGCTGGAGAAGATGGGGATTGCCCCTCCAGTCAAGAGAGTTTCATCTTACCAGTGTCCAAAGGTCCCTAACAGCTAGTGTTCTCTGACAATTCAGCTATCCTGCTATCTTCTTGCAAATCTAGCAATCTTCTTGCAAACAAGCACACACATCCTCTTGCCCTCTTTCACTGACCACGTTCTCATCTTCAACAATTGGCTAATTCAAAAAGGTTGTTTGAGTGCATCTACACAGGATCTGCCACACTATGGTGGCTTTTGATTCCTCCACCCAGCATCTGTGAGTGAAAAAGAATGGGGAAACTGAGGCAGAGGCAAGCTGTCCTTGGTGTTCTCCATGGAATGGAGGCCATATGTCTCCATTTCTAGTTAAGTGCTCCAGACCTCGGGGGCAAGCTGTTAAAGAAACACATTAAATACCAAATTTCTCAAGCAGCCTAGGGGTGATTAAAACACACATTGTGATTAAAGTAGGCTCAATGTGAATTTCACAGCTCTTGACACTTTCTCTTCCCATCTTTTTGCTAATCTTTTGTGCTTTCCAATTACACAGCATATGCTCTGCTGCTGAGCATGAGAATCCATCTTCCTAGCGAGAGGGCGCTAATTATACTCTGTGTTGGGGCTGTGTCCTGCATTTTGTCAGAACATACAATGACCCCAGCCTCCACTGAAGAGATACTGCTGTTGAGGGGTCAGTAGTGTCAAACTTGGATTATTTATGATTGTGTTCTAGTTAGAACACAGTTGTAAATAACTGTGACACACTTAAGGCAATGAACTTTCCTCAGCCATTTCTAGTAGAATCAAAGAACCATGTTAGTTGGTAGGGGCCATTTTCTATGCTTAGGTAACTGATGGTTACCTAACTGGGCATGAACTCTTGACTGTATCCTGGAGCTCATCCTGGAAAGAGAAACAAAACAGATAGGGAAAAAAAGGCTTGTGGTACTTGTGATACTTGCAGGTGGCACCAGCCAATCAGTGTGCATGGGGAAAGAACCTGATGGTTGGCCAAGAGACACCAGCCAATCAGGATGTATGGGAAATAACCTGGTAGTCAGTCAGGGATGTGGTTTGGGGTTACTTAAACCCTTCCCAGTAGTTGAGGATGTGGGGGGGTTGTACCTCTGACCGTTTTCTGTGAGGTGCAGCCCTGGCCGGTCAGTCTGTAACAATTCTCTATAATAAAATCTTCAAAATCCTCATAGGAGTCTTATGTTCAAATTGCAGAATATAAAAAAGCACCTAGTCTGTGAAAGAAGGATCTCAACTCCCTGTTTGTACTATGCTTCACTCCCTTGAATATTTCCTTGTGGTTGAGAAATGGAAGGATCCAGCTCTGCTTTTTAAGTTCAAAACTGGCTACAGGATGGGAATACTTTTCCTGATTGTTCCAGGTAGGAAATTCTCCCTTTAGATCTTGTTCCATATCACTAATTGGGCTGACTATGGATGTCCCCAGCATCTCAGAGTCTATTGCTCCTGGGAATACTGTTTCTCTGTAGCACTGTGATACTGTCGTCCCGTTGTTCTTTGATTTGCTCTAGCTGGCCCCAGTAACATCTCCACTGTGAGACTTGTTATGTTTTTGTCATATCGAATACGCCACAGGGAACTTGCCAGGCTCTGCTGAGTGGGTGGGATACTCTCGGCAGCTTGCTGGGTTCTCCAAGAGGGTCGGAGGAATCTAATCCGGGTCGGTCACATGTAAGGCAAACTCCCTACTCTCTCCAGTCCGTTTCTCTAAATAAGTAAACTCTGCTAGTTTCTCCTGGGAATATCCCCAGAGAAAGAAGAAGAGCCAGTGTCAGAATCTTGCTTCTTGCTTGCTCATACAGGCCGTGCACTAACAAAATTGGTCTGATGATTTTGCTTGTTAAGGCTCGGGATCATCCAGAAATGAAAAGATTTCTTTCAGTCTATGGGGCTTTCCTCACCTGCTGCAGCCTCTGCCTTCAGGACTAATAGGAAACAGAAACTTCAGAACTCACCAGGTAGTCTGTGCCAATGATCACAATGTGCTGTGAGTCTGCTTATCCCAGTGCTCATTTTCAGTGCTCACTCAGTGCTCAACATTCCTGACCTTAGTCAAGAATGCATGTGCGTTTATTTTTGTACAATGCATAAGGCTGAAACATTTATTAATCATTCAACCATTTACCCAACAGATCTTTAATTTAGACAGGCTAAAACAGACAAGATACTAGGTGGCATTGAGGGGTGGGGGGGGGTATGAATGAACCAAACTGCTGTGGATAGTGACCTCAGGAGCCCAGGGTGGAGTGAGAGCAAACGAGCATTGATGAAGAAATCAAACAGGATGGACGGGAACTGAGCCCACCTCCCAGCAACAAAGCTGAAGGTCTCCGCCAACTCTCGCCCCTTCCATTCAGGTACAGCCCTCCCCCAAGACCTGGGACTTTCTCTGGGCATGTTCAGCTAGCACAATCTCATAGGACAGCCGGTTTTTTCCCCTGATCTGCACGAGACAGAACCGAGCCCACCTCCCAGCCACAAAGCTGAAGGTCTCAGCCAACTCTCTCCCCTTCCATTCAGGTACAGCCCGCCCCCAAGGCCTGGGACTTTCTCTGGGCATACACAGCTAGCTCGATCTCATAGGACAGCCGTTTCTTTTGCCTGATCTGCGTGGGACTAGCGCAGGGACCCTTTCCAGAGCCATGGCCGCTAACACGGCCACGAAATATTCTCCCACAACATATGACATAGGAACCATAAACTACCTTCTTAGATGGAATCTTCTCTATTTTAGCTCAGCCACTATAAACTCAGTAGCCAATAACTCACAAGCCTATCTCAAACTCACACTGCATATCAAGAAGAATACTAACAGTGAACATGAAGGATTAAACCACACTTGTCACAATGGTAAAGCAACACAAAAGTCCACCAAACTTTCTTATTGAAGAGGCTAGCCCAGAAGACATCAACAGTACTGTAGTATTAGACAACCTCTCTGACAAAGAATTCAGAAGGGAACTACTTAGGATGCTTAGGGAACTAAAAGAAACAATGGAAAGCAATGCCAATAAAAGACAAGAGGATTTGAAGGCAGAAATGAGGAAAATGCGATCTGAAATGTCAGACCTGAAAAACCTGGTAGGCGAATTGAAAAACTCAGTGGAAGGCCTCAGAAGCAGAGTAACAGCCGCTGAGGACAGAATCAGTGAGCTCGAAGATGAAGTTCAGAGACTCTCCAGGAAAGAGCAGAAAATAGAAAAGAGACTCACTATTCGGGAACAGATGGCAAGAGAAGATCGTGACAAAGCCAAGAGGGCTAAACGTAAGAATTATTGGAGTCCCAGAGGGACAGGAAGAAAACCTTGAAGAAAAAGAAACTGTCAAAGACGTCATTGCTACAACGTTTCCAGAGCTGAAGAAAACTTGTGGCCACATTCAGGAGACCCGAAGCGTTCGAGCTAGAAGAAATCCGAATAAAAATACCCCAAGACACATCCTGATCAAAATGACCAAAACCTTAGACAGAGACAAAATTCTGAAAACAGCAAGATCGAAGAAAGAAATCTCTTACAAAGGAGCATCCTTAAAATTCACAGCTGATTTTTCTGATGAAACCCTCATGGCCCGAAAACAGTGGTGGGACATAGTGAAAAAACTCAATGAAATAAATGCCTCTCCAAAAATACTTTACCCAGCAAGACTCTCATTCATAATAGAAGGAACAACACACAGTTTCATAGACAAACAACAGCTCAGGAACTTCATAGACTCAAAACCATGGTTACAAGAACAACTAAATGGGCTACTTTAAGGCAAGAAAGGCCCCTCAAATATACCAAATTTCAACAGAACAATGGGACAAAATCCAATAACAATAATCTCTCTCAATGTCAATGGGCTAAATGCACCAATTAAAAGACATAGAGTGGCAGGATGGATTAGAAAATTGAACCCAACTTTCTGCTGCCTGCAAGAAACACATCTCAATAGTCAAAGCAAACACAGACTCAGAGTCAAAGGCTGGAAAACAATCCTACAGGCAAACAGCTCCCATAAAAAAGCTTGGGTAGCCATCCTAATATCAGACCACATCGATTTCAGAGTGAAGAAGGTCATAAGAGACAGTGAAGGCCATTTCTTATTGATCAAAGGATCTGTACAACAGGAAGAACTTACAATAATAAATGTATATGCACCTAATGAGATACCAGCAAAGTACTTAAAACAACTACTCATAGATTTGGAAAAAGACATCAACAGGAACACAATACTAGTGGGAGACTTCAACACCGCTTTGTCACCTCTTGATAGGTCAACCAGACTCAAGCTTAGCAAGGACATACTTCATCTGAGGGAAACAATGGAAGAAAGGGACTTAGTAGATATATACAGGACACTTCATCCACAAAAAGCTCAATACACATTCTTCTCAAGCGTACATGGAACATTCTCCAAGATAGACCACATGCTGAGCCACAAAACATGCCTCCATAAAATTAAGAAGATAGATTGTGTCAACAATCTTCTCAGACCACAATGCGCTGAAATTAGAAGTAAATCACACACAAAAACAGAAAACTAAATAAACACCTGGAAATTAAACAGTGCACTATTGAACAACGAGTGGATTAGACAGAAAATCAAAGAGGAAATCAAAAGATTCCTAGAAACGAATGAAAATGAGAATACAAGTTACCAAAACTTATGGGACACAGCAAAAGCTGTGTTAAGAGGAAAGTTTATAGCTCTACAAGCATTCCTCAGGAAGGAGGAGCGAGCACACATAACTAACCTAATCTCATCGCTTAAGAGCTTGCAAAGGGACCAAAAAAATGGAGCACAACCCGAACAGGAGAAAGGAAATAATAAAACTTAGAGCATAACAAGATGGAAACCCAAAAAACAATCCGAAAGATCAATGAAATCATGAGCTGGTTCTTCGAGAAAATTAACAAGATGGATAAGCCTCTAGCAAAACTCACAAAGAAAGGGAGAGCGAACACCCTAATAAACCGAATCAGAAATGAAAAGGGGGTCATTACAACAGAAACTACAGAAATTCAAAGGATCCTCAGGGAATACTTTGAGAAGCTTTATGCCACGGAACATCAAAACCTGGAGGAAATGGATAAATTCCTAGACTCCTACAGACTCCAAAGGCTGAACCAAGAAGACCTGGAATACCTGAACAGACCTATCACCATCAAGGAAATTGAAATGGTAATAAAAAGTCTCCCCAAGTACAAAAGTCCTGGCCCGGATGGATTCACTAGTGAATTCTTCCAAATCTTTAAAGAAGACTTACTCCCAATCCTCTTTAAGCTTTTCCACGAAATTGAAATATCAAAAACACTTCCGAACAGTTTCTACAAAGCAAATATCACACTGATACCAAAAGCAGACAGAGATTCCACAAAGAAAGAGAATTACAGACCGATATCCCTGATGAACACAGATGCAAAGATCCTCAACACACTATTAGCAAATAGAATCCAACTACTCATCAAAAAGATCATACACCATGACCAAGTACGATTCATCCCAGGGATGCAAGGATGGTTTAACATTCGGAAATCAATCAACATAATCCATCATATCAACAAAAGATAAGATAAAAAGCATATGATTATATCAATAGATGCAGAGAAAGCATTTGACAAGATCCAGCACCCCTTTATGATGAAAACCCTAGCCAAAATGGGTATAGAGGGGACTTTCCTCAACATAATTAAAGCCATCTACCACAAGCCTACAGCAAGCATCATCCTCAATGGGGAAAAACTGAGAGCCTTCCCTCTAAGATCAGGGATGAGAGAAGGATGCCCACTCTCTCCACTGCTGTTCAATATAGTACTGGAAGTACTTGCAATAGTGATTAGGCAAGAAAAAGATATTAAGGGCATTCAGGTAGGAAAGGAAGAAATCAAGCTCTCACTATTCGCAGATGATATGGTACTATACTTAGAGTACCCAATAACCGCCACCAAAAAACTCCTAGAAACAATAGACTCGTATAGTAAAGTTTCAGGCTATAAAATCAATACCCCAAAGTCCATGGCTTTCCTATACGCAAAAAGTGAGAGAGAAGAAAGCTACATGAAAAAACAATCCCGTTCACAATTTTGCCCCAGAAAATCAAGTACCTAGAAATCAGCCTAACTAAGGAAGTAAAGGACCTGTACAAAGAAAACTACAAAACGCTACTTCAGGAAATAAAAGAGGACATGAGGAAATGGAAAGATATCCCCTGATCATGGGTCGGGAGACTTAACATTGTCAAAATGTCAATACTACCGAAAGCATTGTATAAATTCAATGCAATCCCTATAAGGATACCCATGACATTCTTCAAAGAAATAGAGCAAACACTCCTGAAATTTATATGGAACAATAAGCCCCCACGAATAGCTAAAGCAATTCTTGGGAAAAAGAAAATGGGAGGAATCAACCTCCCGAACTTCAAACTGTACTACAAAGCAGTAATAATCAAAACAGCATGGTACTGGAACAAAGGCAGAACTGCAGACCAATGAAACAGGGTTGAATACACTGACATCTCCCTCAATCATATGATCATCTAATCTTTGATAAAGGTGCAAGTAATGTGAAATGGAGTAAGGAAAGCCTCTTTAACAAAGTGTGCTGGCAGAACTGGACGGCTACATGCAAAAAAATGGGCTCAAAACTCTGCCTAACACCATGTACAAAAGTAAGATCAAAATGGATTAAAGACCTCAACATCAGACCAGAAACCATAAGGTACATTGAAGACAAAGTTGGCAAAACCCTCCATGACATTGAAGCTAATGGTATCTTCAAAGATGCCACGCCACTGGCTGAGCAAGTAAAAACAGAGATAGATAAATGGGACTATCTTAAACTAAAAAGTTTCTGCACCTCAAAAGAAACAGTGACCAAAATACAAAGACAGTCTGCAGAATGGGAAAGGATATTCGCCGAATACACATCTGACAGGGGGTTGATATCCAGGATATACAAAATACTGGTTGAACTCCACAAGAAGAAAACATCCAACCCCATCAAAAAATGGGGCAATGAAATGAACAGAAATTTTCTCAAAGAAGAAACTCAAATGGCAAAAAAGCACATGAGAAAATGCTCTACATCATTAATCATCAGGGAGATGCAGATCAAAACCACAATGAGATACCATCTCACATCTCAGAGACTGGCCCACATTCAAAAGAACAAAAGCAACCGATGCTGCGCAGATGTGGCGAGAAAGGGACACTCCTTCACTGTTGGTTGGAATGTCGACTGGTTCAGCCCTTCTGGAAAACTGTATGGATGATGTTCAAAAAATTAGAAATTGAGCCCCTATTTGACCCAGCAATACCACTCCTGGGAATATATCCCAGAGAGGCAAAAATGTATAGTCGAAATGACTTCTGCACTTGTTTGTTCATTGCAGCACTCTTTACAATAGCCAGAAACTTGAAGAAACCTGAATGCTCAAGAATAGATGACTGGTTACAGAAACTTTGGTACATCTACACAATGGAGTACTATGTAGCTCTTAGAAAAGATGAAGTCATGAAATTTATGTACAAGTGGTACAACATGGAAAGTATCATGCTAGGCGAAATGAGTAAGAAAGAGAGGGATAGACATAGAAAGATTGCATTAATCTGGGGAATATAAAGTAACAAAATATGAGATTAATACCCAAGAATAGTTGATATCAGCACCAGGAGGATTACTCCATAGCTTAGACGCCAGCCAGGCATTCTAGGGGAAAGGGCAGCTCAGATAGAGAAGGGAGCACCAAATAAAGGATGTTTGGAGGATCCTCCCAGAAGGGAAGATGCATGTTGAAAGTAGACTATGGACTGAACATGTTTGCCACTCAAAGCCTCTTTTGCAGACCACAACCCCCAAAAGGAGAGAGAGAAAACAAGGGATCACCCTGCCACAGAGGCAGGGTGGGATGGGAGGGATGGGGGTGGGAGGGATATTATCCATGGTGGTGGAAAATGGGCACTGGTGGAGGGATGGGTATTTGATCATTGTATAATCGAAACCCAAGCACAAAAAATTGTAAATCTACAACTGTACCTCATGGTGTTTAAAAAAAAAATTCGGAATTTCAAAAAAAAAAGAAAGAAATCAAACAGTGTGAACTTGATTGCAAATGATGATAAAGACTGGGAGGATACATCTTGGAGGTTACAGGAGGGGCTGACCTTGTCCAGGAAGATGAAGTCTTCTTGCTACTTTGACATTTGGGCTGAAAGCTAAAGCCTTGGGGACTAAGCAGATATCAAAGTGCTAATACTACAGTTGTAAACTGCAGTGATTACTCTCAGACTCGATTCTCAGTGATTTCTGACATAACTCACTCAGATTGTGAGTTCTGGTCCCAGTCTCTAGCTTACAAATAAGGGCAGGGTTGAAACTGTACAGATCAATTCCTGCTAAGAGCAGGGCATTGATAGGAAGGCGCATTCCCTGGAACAGAAAAAAATAGCAGGTGGAGGAGGTCCTTAACAAGCATTAGCAACTAACAACTTCAACTAAACAAATACCTGCAACTAACTCTGAGCTTTTGCTAAGTGAACTAAACTTCAATCATATGGGAGACATTCTACAAGTCCTACAACAGTGTCCTGGAAGTAACATTGCTGATATTATTGTAATTGCTTGTATGCCCACATATCTAGTCATAACTGGAGTTCCCTCCTATCTGATTCTGTTGGATAAATTCCTGAATTATGTCAGTTTTCCTGTATTAATTGTTAAAGCATCTTTTGTATTGTCAAAAGTGTTATGGCAATGTAATAAATCACACCTTTTTTTTGCTACAACTAATGCCATTGCAATTGTATTATGTTCATTGTTGGTAGCAAAAGGGCACTGCTTTAGTTTTAAGATGCACAGGCTTGTCACTGAAAGAGTGATGATGATTCCATGTTTTCTTGTAAAGTAATAACCAAGTAGCTTATGAGATTCAAGAAAAAAAATCCCACAGGACATGTAAGCTGGATTGTTTTGACTGGCAGTGTTAAAGAACATAACAAACAACAGAACTAAAGGCAGGAGAAATTGCCCAGAGACATGTTTGGTAAATGAACTTGACACCGATCTACTGAGAAATACTACCTCAAGGACATGCATACCTGTGTATCTGAGTACCTTCTTCCTGGGGGCTACCCTCTAGGAAGAATCAAACACAAATGTGGTGATGATTGTGGGGAGGATTTGTTGTTCAATCTATCAGCAGTATTTAATTTGTCTTGCAATCATTGTGATAAAATATGACAGGAGGTAAGGCATTCCTTAGATTTTAGTGCTGATGGAAACTCAGGAAAGAATGCATTATATCCTGTGTCATCTGACATAGCAGGGAGCTCCAAAGGTCATCTGCTCCACCCTTTCATTACTGTCCTTGTTTCTCAGCTTCAGATAAAGTTGTGGGGTAAGATCTATACCCGCTTGATGGGGTTCTGTGAGGAGTAAAAAAGATGGTGCTGGAACTTCTCAGAACAGACCCTGGCAATTGCGACACTGTAGCACTGTAGCACTGTCCTCTGCTTGTTCATCGTTTTGCTCAAGCACGCACCATTAACGTCTCCATTGTGAGACTTGTTACTGTTTTTGGCATATCGAATATGCCACGGGGAGCTTGCCAGGCTCTTCCTTATGGGCAGGATACTCTTGGTAGCTTGCTGAGCTCTTCGAGAGGGACAAACGAATCAAACCCGGGTTGGCTGCATGCAAGGCAAACACCCTACCTGCTGTGCTATCACTCCAGCCCATATCACACACAGTATTAATATAAATCACTGCCATTAACCTTGGTGCTTCCACACTGTTGTGGCAATGATGCCTTTTTACCCACACTCTGATCATCACTGTGGATGGTAGGACCTCCGGTACTAGGTGACTTTCTTGACCCATAGTTCTCTCAATTCTACCTTCATGCTATTTTTTGCTTTACTGTCTCAATTAATCATTGTTTCTTTAAACACCTGCATCAAGCTATCCCTAAAGTAATTATCTGAGAAATCATAGAGGTGGTGGGTGCTGGTAGAGCCCTTTGGTCTCTTATCTTCATGAGCCAAGCTTGGTGGGGTTTCACAATTCTCCTCATTGTTCTGCTGTGCTTTTGTGTGAATCTTCACAGTTCACTCTCCTGGGTGCACTTGGAGTGATTCATTCTCTAGGAGCAGTGAGGTGTGGCCAGGGTTGTGGGTGTTCATCAGGGATGTTGTTGTCTGAAGTGACAGGTTAGAGGAGTAAAAATATCTGGTTCAGTATTCCAGCAGTGGTGGGTGAAGTCAGGCTTCCTCGAATTCTCTGCTGGTCTCTGCTCTTAGGCAACCAGGGAGAAACTGTTGAGAAACAGCAGACGACCAGGACTTCAGTGAGGAAGGGACTAAGTTTAGGTTTTAGGCTGGAGTCCCATAATGTGTTTTTAACTTTATTTGCACATTTCTTTGTGCGGATACACACAAATGGTACTGGATTTATTGGGGGGGGGTCCACACTTGGCAATGCTCAGAGCTTGTACCTGACTCTGTGCTCAGAGATCCCTCCTAGTGTAGCTTATGAGCCATATGTAGAGCCAGAAATCAAATTTTGATCAGTTACATGTAAGGCAAGAACTTTAACCACTGCACTATTTGCCAACCCTGGGACAGATTTTTGAGTATTGATATGTACATTCATTTTGACTATTGATTCTATTCAAACCTTCCTAAAATCACATTATTTCTTGGACTATTATGTTTTCCAGGTTACTGGCAATTTTACACATAATCATTTGCAAATACTGTTTTGTTTCTTCATTTCCAATCTGCCTATCTATTTTTTTTAATTAAGCAAGTTTTATTGGATCACCAAGAGATACAGTAACAAATTTGCATGATTGCATTTCATTCTAAGAATGCTCGAACACCCATCCCTCCACCAGTGCACATTTCCCACCACCATTGTTTCCAGTGTCCCATCCGCCACTACCACCACTTCACTCCATGACTCAGTGGCAGGTACAATCCTTCTTACTCTCTCTCTAACTTTGGGCATTGTGATTTGCAATACAGATACTAAGAGGTCATTGTGTTTGGTCCTTGGTCTACTTTCAGCACACATCTCCCAACCCGGGCGATCTCTCCAATCATCATTTACTTAGTGGTTCTCTCTCCGTCTTAACTTCTTTTTCCCCCAGCACGTGGGACCAGCTTCCAAACCATGGTGTGATACTTCTGGCCCTTATCTCTACTGTCCTTAATTGTTAGTCTTATATTATGCTATTTTATATTCCACAAATGAGTACAGTCATTCTATATCTGTCCTCTTTCTGACTAATTTCACTTAGCATGATACTCTCCATGTCCATCCACTTATATGTGAATTTCATGATTTCATCTCTTCTAAGAGCTGCATAGTATTCCACTATGTAGATGTATCAACCAGGGGCTGGAGCAATAGTACAGTGGGTAGGGCGCTTGCCTTGCACCTGGCTGACCCGGGTTTGATTCCCAGCATCTCATATGGTCCCCCGAGCACCGCCAGGAGTGATTCCTGAGTGCAGAGCCAGAAGTAACTTCTGTGCATTGCCGGGTGTGACCCAAAAAGCAAAAAAAAAAAAGTCTCTTCAACCAGTCATGAGCTGGAACGATAGCACAGCGGGTAGGGTGTTTGCCTTGCACGCAGCCAACATAGCTGACCCAAGTTCGATTCCTCCGCCCCTCTCGGAGAGCCTGGCAAGCTACCGAGAGTATCTCGCCCACACGGCAGAGCCTGGCAGCTACTTGTGACGTATTCAATATGCCAAACGCAGTAACAGCAAGTCTCACGAAGGAGACGTTACTGATGCCCGCTCTAGCAAATCGATGGGAGGACCATGACTGACAACCAGTCATCTGTTCTCAGACACTCGGTTTTTTTCTGAATCCTATTGTAAATTGTGCTGCAATAAACATGTAAGTGCAGATATCATTTCTACTGTATTTTTTTCATTTCTGGGATATATTCCCAGGAATGGTATTGCTGGTCATATGGAAGCTCAATTTCTAGTTTTTGGAGGAATGTCCACACTGTTTTCCAAAAAGGCTGGACCAGTCGACATTCCCACCAACAATGAGTAAGAGTCCCTTTCTCCCTGCATCCGTGCCAGCTCTGGTTGTTCTTGTTCTTATTAATGTGTGCCAATTTCTGTAGTGTAAGATGATACCTCATTGTTGTTTTGATTTCCATCTCCCTGATGATTAGCGATGTAGAGCAATTTTTCATGTACCTTTTGGCCATTTGAATTTCTGAGTTTCTATTCATTTCTTTTTTTTATGGGGTTAGATGGTTTTTTTTTCTTGTAAAGTTCCACCAGTGCCCTGTGGATCCTGGATATTAAGCCCCTATCTGTTGGGTATTGGGTAAATATTTTTTCCCATTCTGTGGACTCTTTCGATATTTCAGTCACTGTTCCTTTTGAGGGGCAGAAGCTCATTATTTGAATGTAGTCCCATTTGTTCATATTTGTTTCCACTTGTTCAGTGGTGTGTTTCATTCTTAAAGATGTCTTTAGCTTCAATATCATGGAGGGTTCTGCCTACATTTTCCTCCATGTTTCTTATGGATTCAGGTCTGATATTGAGGTCTTCAACCCATTTTTATCTGACTTTTGTGTTTGGAATTAGACAGAGGTCTGAGTTCATTCTTTTGCATGTAGCTGTTAAGTTTTCCCAGTACCACTTGTAGAAGAGGCTTTCCTTGCTCCACTTCACATTTCTTGCTCTATTAAGTGATCGTATGCTTGAGAGGCTGTGTCAGAATATTCAACTCTGATTCATTGGTCTGCAGGTCTGTTTCTATTCCAATTCCATCCTATTTTAATTACTACTGCTTTGTAGTGTAGTTTGGATTGGGGAAGGTGATGCCACCCATCTTCTTTTTCCCAAAGATTGCTTTCATTATTCATGGGACCTTACTATTCCATATGAATTTCAGGAGTGTTTGATCCATATCTTTGAAGAATTTCATGGGTATCCTTATAGGGATGGCATTAAATCTGTAGAATACTTTGGGGAGTATTGCCATTTTGACAATATTAATCCTCCTGATCCATGAGCAGGGGATTTGCCTCCATTTCCTAGTGTCCTCTTTTATTTCTTGAAGAAGTGTTTTGTAGTTTTCTTTGCGTGGGTCTTTTACCTCTTTCATTAAACTGATTTCAAGGTACTTAATTTTCTGGGGCACTATTGTGAGTGGTTTTGTTTTTTTAATATCTTTTTCTTTTTTTCATTATTTCTGTATAGGAAGGCCATGGAGTTTTGGGTATTGATTTTGTAACCTACCACTGTGATATACAATCCTATTATTTCTAGGAGCTTTTCTCTAGAGCCTCTAGGGTTCTCTAAGTATAGTATCATGTCATCTGCCAATAGTGATAGCTTGACTTCTACCTTAACCTATCTGGATGCTTTTGATATTCTTTTCTTGCCTAAGTGCTATGGCAAGTACTTCCAGTATTATATTGAATAAAAGTGGACAACCTTGTTTTGTACCCAATCTTAGAGGGAAGGCTCTCAGCTTTCCCCATTGAGAATAATACTTGTTGTAGGCTTGTGGTATATGGCTTTGACTATATTGAGAAAAGTTCCTTCGACTCCCATTTTGCTGAGAGTTTTTTTTTTTAATCACAAATTGGTGCTGGATCTTGTCAAATGCCTTCTCTGCACCTATTTATATGATCATATTGTTTTTATCTTTCCTTTTATTGATGTGGTGTATTATGTTGATTGATTTGCAAATGTTAAACCAACCTTGCATACCCGGGATTAATCCCACTTGGTAATGGTGTATGGTCTTTTTAATGAGTCATTGGATTCTATTTGCTAGTATTTTGTTGAGGATCTTTGCATCTGTATTCACCAGGGATATTGGCCTATAATTTTTTTTTCGTTTTGTGGCGTCTCTGTCTGCTTTTGGTGTGAGGGTGATGCCTCATGGAAACTGCTTGGAAGTGTTTCTATCTTTTCAATTTCTTGTAAAATCTTGAACTAGATTGGGAGTAGGTCCTCTTTGAAGGTTTGGAAAAATTCAGTAGTGAATTCATCTGGGCCAGGGCTTTTGTTTTACCAGAGGCTTTTGATTGCTCTTTCAATATTCTTGATAGTGAGAGGTTTGGTCAGGTATTCCAAGATTTCTTGGGTCAGCTTTGGGAGATTTTAGGAGTCCAGAGATTTATCTATGTGTTCGAAGTTGTCTAGTTGTGTAGCATAAAGCTTTTCAAAGTAATCTCTGATTACCTTTTGAATTTCTTTGGGTTCTGTTGTGATGTTTCCCTTTTCATTTCTGATTACATTTATTAGGGATCTCTCTTTCTTATTCTTTGTGAGTCTTGCTAGTGGTTTATAATCTTGTTTACTTTCTCAAAGAACCAGCTTTTGGTTTCACTGATATTTCAGATATTTTTTGGGGGGGGGTCTCCATGTCATTAATTTCTGTTCTAAGTTCTATTTTTCTTTCCTCCTGTCTGGTTTGGGCAACTTTTGTTGGTCATTCTCATAGATTTTAAGCAGTGAGGTTAGATTATTTATGTGGGCTTGATCTTACTTCCTGAGGAATGCTTGTAGAGCTATGAACTTTCCTCTTAACACTGCTTTTTCTGTGTCCCATAAGTTTTGGTAACTCATGTCTTCATTCTCATTCATTTCCAAGCATTTCCTCTTGATTTCCTTTCTAAGCCACTCATTATTCAGTAGTGCGCTGTTTAATTTCCAGATGTTTGGTTTGAATTTCTGTTTCTGGGTGTGATATACTTCGATTTCCAGTGCATCATGATCTGAGTAGATCGTTGATACAATTTTTATCCTCTTAATTTTATGGATCTATGTTTTGTGGCCTAGTATGTGGTCTATCTTGGAGAATGTCTCAAGCGCACTTGAGAAGAATGTGTATTCAGCTTTTTGGGGAGTGAAATGGCCTATATATGTCTACTAGACCCCTGTCTTCCATTTCTTCCTTCAGATACAGTATATCCTTGCTGAGCTTGAGTCTTGTTGTTCTATTGAAAGATGATAAAGTGGTGTTGAAGTCTCCAACTATTATTGTGTTTCTATCAATATCTTTCTTCAAGTCTATGAGGAGTCGTTTTAAGTATTTTGCTTGTTCCTTGTTAGGTGCATATACATTTAGGAGAGTGAGTTCTTCCTGGTGTACAGATCCTTTGATCATTAAGAAATAACTTTCATTGTCTCTTATAACCTTCTTTAGTCTGAAGTCTGTGTGGCCTGATATTAATATGGCCACTCCCACTTTTCTGAGGGAGCTGTTTGCTTGTAGAATTATTTTTCATCCTTTCATTTTGAGTCTGTGTTTTCTCTGCCTGTTCAGATGTGTTTGAATGTGTTTGAATTCAGGCAGAAGAATGTTGGATTCAGTTTTCGGATCCATCCTGCCACTCTGTGTCTTTTAGTTGGTGCATTTAGCCCATTGACATTGAGAAAGCTTATTGTTCTGGGTTTTTTTCCCACCTTTTTGCCAAAGTCTGGTGTCTCTGCCCCCGCGCCTGGGTGTTCCTTCCCGGAGTCCCTTGGAGGGGAGCGGGTTGAGCTTTCCTCCCCGCCCCGACTAGGGCTACGGCAGCCGAAGACCTCCAGGACCAGCCACCACCATGCTGAGACCACTCTACGCACACATGAAGGTACTGGCAGAGGGACAAAGCCACGCGGGTTCCGGGGCCGAGACCTCCAAGTCGACTCGAATTGGAGTCGAGCATCTTCCACCCAGATCCTCCAAATTCCAGTAGGCGGGGGTCACACCCACCACCTGGCCCCCTGGCGCCGTGTAATCCCATCAGCGGCCAAGACTCGGAGACTATAAAATCCAGATCCCGGACGAGAACAGTGCAGTCTCTGCCCCCGCGCCTGGGTGTTCCTTCCCGGAGTCCCTTGGAGGGGAGCGGGTTGAGCTTTCCTCCCCGCCCCAACCAGGGCTACGGCAGCCGGACATCTCCAGGACAAGCCACCACCATGCTGAGACCACTCTCCGCACACATGAAGGTACTGGCAGAGGGACAAAGCCACGCGGGTTCCGGGGCCGAGACCTCCAAGCCTACTCGAATTGGAGTCGAGCATCTTCCACCCAGGTCCTTCAAATTCCAGTAGGCGGGGGTCACACCCACCATCAGGCCCCCTGGCGCCGTGTAATCCCATCAGCGGCCAAGACTCAGAGACTATAAAATCCAGATCGCGGACGAGAACAGTGCAGTCTTTTGCCCCCGCGCCTGGATGTCCCTCGCCGGGACCCCTTGGAGGGGAGCGGGTTGAGCTTTCCTCCCCGCCCCGACCAGGGCTACGGCAGCCGGAGACCTCCAGGACCAGTCACCACCATGCTGAGACCACTCTCAGCACACATGAAGGTACTGGCAGAGGGACAAAGCCACGCGGGTTCCGGGGCCGAGACCTCCAAGCCTACTCGAACTGGAGTCGAGAATCTTCCACCCAGATAATCCAAATTCCAGTAGGCGGGGGTCACACCCACCACCTGGCCCCCTGGCGCCGTGTAATCCCATCAGGGGCCAAGACTCAGAGATTATAAAATCCAGATCCCGGACGAGAACAGTGCAGTCTTTTGCCCCCGCGACTAGATGTTCCTCGCCGGGATCCCTTGGAGGGGAGCGGGTTGAGCTTTCCTCCCCGCCCCGACCAGGGCTACGGCAGCCGGAGACCTCCAGGACCTGCCACCACCATGCTGAGACCACTCTCGGCACACATGAAGGTACTGGCAGAGGGACAAAGCCACGCGGGTTCCGGGGCCGAGACCTCCAAGCCTACTCGAATTGGAGTCCAGCATCTTCCACCCAGATCCTTCAAATTCCAGTAGGTGGGGGTCACACCCACCACCTGGCCCCCTGGCGCCGTGTAATCCCTCCAGCGGCCAATACACGGAGACTATAAAATCCAGATCCCGGACGAGAACAGTGCAGTCTCTGCCCCCGCGCCTGGGTGTTCCTTCCCGGAGTCCCTTGGAGGGGAGCGGGTTGAGCTTTCTTCCCCGCCCCGAAAAGGGCTACGGCAGCCGGAGACCTCCAGGACCAGCCACCACCATGCTGAGACCACTCTTCGCACACATGAAGGTACTGGCAGAGGGACAAAGCCACGCGGGTTCCGGGGCCGAGACCTCCATGACTACTCGAATTGGAGTCGAGCATCTTCCACCCAGATCCTCCAAATTCCAGTAGGCGGGGGTCACACCCACCACCTGGCCCCCTGGCGCCGTGTAATCCCATCAGCGGCCAAGACTCGGAGACTATATAAAATCCAGATCCCGGACGAGAAGAGTGCAGTCTCTGCCCCCGCGCCTGGGTGTTCCTTCCCGGAGTCCCTTGGAGGGGAGCGGGTTAAGCTTTCCTACCCGCCCCGACCAGGGCTACGGCAGCCGGAGACCTCCAGGACCAGCTACCACCATGCTGAGACCACTCTCCGCACACATGAAGGTACTGGCAGAGGGACAAAGCCACGCGGGTTCCGGGGCCGAGACCTCCAAGCCTACTCGAATTGGAGACGAGCATCTTCCACCCAGATCCTCAAAATTCCAATAGGAGGGGGTCACACCCACCACCTGGCGCCCTGGCGCCGTGTAATCCCATCAGCGGCCAAGACTCGGAGACTATAAAATCCAGATCCCGGACGAGAACAGTGCAGTCTTTTGCCCCCGCGCCTGGGTGTTCCTCGCCGGGACCCCTTGGAGGGGAGCGGGTCGAGCTTTCCTCCCCGCCGCGACCGGGGCTTCGGCAGCCGAAGACCTCCAGGACCAGCCACCACCATGCTGAGACCACTCTCCGCACACATGAAGGTACTGGCAGAGGGAGAAAGCCACGCGGGTTCCGGGGCCGAGACCTCCAAGCCTACTCGAATTGGAGTCGAGCATCTTCCACCCAGATCCTCCAAATTCCAGTAAGCGGGGGTCACACCCACCACCTGGCCCCCTGGCGCCGTGTAATCCCATCAGCGGCCAAGACTCGGAGACTATAAAATCGAGATCGCGGAAGACAACAGTGCAGTCTCTGCCCCCGCTCCAGGGTGTTCCTTCCCGGAGTCCCTTGGAGGGGAGCGGGTTGAGCTTTCCTCCCCGCCCTGACCAGGGCTACGGCAGCCGGAGACCTCCAGGACCAGCCACCACCATGCTGAGACCATTCTCCGCACACATGAAGGTACTGGCAGAGGGACAAAGCCACGCGGGTTCCGGGGCCGAGACCTCCAAGCCTACTCGAATTGGAGTCGAGCATCTTCCACCCAGATCCTCCAAATTCCAGTAGGCGGGGGTCACACACACCACCTGGCGCCCTGGCGCCGTGTAATCCCATCAGCGGCTAAGACTCGGAGACTATAAAATCCAGATCCCGGACGAGAACAGTGCAGTCTCTGCCCCCGCGCCTTGGTGTCCCTCGCCGGGACCCCTTAGAGAGGAGCGGGTTGAGGTTTCCTCCCCGCCCCGACCAGGGCTACGGCAGCCGGAGACCTCCAGGACCAGCCACCACCATGCTGAGACCACTCTCCGCACACATGAAGGTACTGGCAGAGGGACAAAGCCACGCGGGTTCCGGGGCCGAGACCTCCAAGCCTACTCGAATTGGAGTCGAGCATCTTCCACCCAGATCCTCAAAATTCCAGTAGGCGGGGGTCACACCCACCATCAGGCCCCCTGGCGCCGTGTAATCCCATCAGCGGCCAAGACTCAGAGACTATAAAATCCAGATTCCGGACGAGAACAGTGCAGTCTTTTTCCCCAGCGCCTGGGTGTCCCTCGCCGGGACCGCTTGGAGGGGAGCGGGTCGAGCTTTCCTCCCCACCCCGACCGGGGCTCCGGCAGCCGACGACCTCCAGGACCAGCCACCACCATGCTGAGACCACTCTCCGCACACATGAAGGTACTGGCAGAGGGACAAAGCCACGCGGGTTCCGGGGCCGAGACCTCCAAGCCTACTCGAATTGGAGTCGAGCATCTTCTACCCAGATCCTCCAATTTACAGTAGGCGGGGGTCACACCCACCACCTGGCCCTCTGGCGCCGTGTAATCCCATCAGCGGCCAAGACTCGGAGACTATAAAATCCAGATCCCGGACGAGAACAGTGCAGTCTCTGCCCCCGCGCCTGGGTGTTCCTTCCCGGAGTCCATTGGAGGGGAGCGGGTTGAGCTTTCCTCCCCGCCCCGACCAGGGCTACGGCAGCCGGACATCTCCAGGACCAGCCACCACCATGCTGAGACCACTCTCCGCACACATGAAGGTACTGGCAGAGGGACAAAGCCACGCGGGTTCCGGGGCCGAGACCTCCAAGCCTACTCGAATTGGAGTCGAGCATCTTCCACCCAGATCCTCCAAATTCCAGTAGGCGGGGGTCACACCCACCATCAGGCCCCCTGGCGCCGTGTAATCCCATCAGTGGCCAAGACTCAGAGACTATAAAATCCAGATCCCGGACGAGAACAGTGCAGTCTCTGCCCCGCGCCTGGGTGTCCCTTCCCGGAGTCCCTTGGAGGGGAGCGGGTTGAGCTTTCCTCCCCGCCCCGACCAGGGCTACGGCAGCCGGACACCTCCAGGACCAGCCACCACCATGCTGAGACCACTCTCCGCACACATGAAGGTACTGGCAGAGGGACAAAGCCACGCGGGTTCCGGGGCCGAGACCTCCAAGCCTACTCGAATTGGAGTCGAGCATCTTCCACCCAGGTCCTCCAAATTCCAGTAGGCGGGGGTCACACCCACCATCAGGCCCCCTGGCGCCGTGTAATCCCATCAGCGGCCAAGACTCAGAGACTATAAAATCCAGATCCCGGACGAGAACAGTGCAGTCTTTTGCCCCCGCGCCTGGATGTCCCTCGCCGGGACCCCTTGGAGGGGAGCGGGTTGAGCTTTCCTCACCGCCCCGACCAGGGCTACGGCAGCCGGAGACCTCCAGGACCAGCCACCACCATGCTGAGACCACTCTCGGCACACATGAAGGTACTGGCAGAGGGACAAAGCCAAGTGGGTTCCGGGGCCGAGACCTCCAAGCCTACTCGAACTGGAGTCGAGAATCTTCCGCCCATATCCTCCAAATTCCAGTAGGCGTGGGTCACACACACCACCTGGCCCCCTGGCGCCGTGTAATCCCATCAGCGGCCAAGAATCAGAGATCATAAAATCCAGATCCCGGACGAGAACAGTGCAGTCTTTTGCCCCCGCGCCTGGATGTTCCTCGCCGGGACCCCTTGGAGGGGAGCGGGTTGAGCTTTCCTCCCCGCCCCGACCAGGGCTACGGCAGCCGGAGACCTCCAGGACCTGCCACCACCATGCTGAGACCACTCTCCGCACACATGAAGGTACTGGCAGAGGGACAAAGCCACGCGGGTTCCGGGGCCGAGAACTCCAAGCCTACTCGAATTGGAGTCCAGCATCTTCCACCCAGATCCTCCAAATTCCAGTAGGTGGGGGTCACACCCACCACCTGGCCCCCTGGCGCCGTGTAATCCCTCCAGCGGCCAAGACTCGGAGACTATATAAAATCCAGATCCCGGACGAGAACAGTGCAGTCTCTGCCCCCGCGCCTGGGTGTTCCTTCCCGGAGTCCCTTGGAGGGGAGCGGGTTGAGCTTTCTTCCCCGCCCCGACCAGGGCTACGGCAGCCGGAGACCTCCAGGACCAGCTACCACCATGCTGAGACCACTCTCCGCACACATGAAGGTACTGGCAGAGGGACAAAGCCACGCGGGATCCGGGGCCGAGACCTCCATGCCTACTCGAATTGGAGTCGAGCATCTTCCACCCAGATCCTCCAAATTCCAGTAGGCGGGGGTCACACCCACCACCTGGCCCCCTGGCGCCGTGTAATCCCATCAGCGGCCAAGACTCGGAGACTATATAAAATCCAGATCCCGGACGAGAAGAGTGCAGTCTCTGCCCCCGCGCCTGGGTGTTCCTTCCCGGAGTCCCTTGGAGGGGAGTGGGTTAAGCTTTCCTACCCGCCCCGACCAGGGCTACGGCAGCCGGAGACCTCCAGGACCAGCTACCACCATGCTGAGACCACTCTCCGCACACATGAAGGTACTGGCAGAGGGACAAAGCCACGCGGGTTCCGGGGCCGAGACCTCCAAGCCTACTCGAATTGGAGTCGAGCATCTTCCACCCAGATCCTCAAAATTCCAATAGGAGGGAGTCACACCCACCACCTGGCGCCCGGGCGCCGTGTAATCCCATCAGTGGCCAAGACTCGGAGACTATAAAATCCAGATCCCGGACGAGAACAGTGCAGTCTTTTGCCCCCGCGCCTGGGTGTTCCTCGCCGGGACCCCTTGGAGGGGAGCGGATCGAGCTTTCCTCCCCGCCGCGACCGGGGCTTTGGCAGCCGAAGACCTCCAGGACCAGCCACCACCATGCTGAGACCACTCTCCGCACACATGAAGGTACTGGCAGAGGGACAAAGCCACGCGGGTTAAGGGGCCGAGACCTCCAAGCCTACTCGAATTGGAGTCGAGCATCTTCCACCCAGATCCTCCAAATTCCAGTAAGCGGGGGTCACACCCACCACCTGGCCCCCTGGCGCCGTGTAATCCCATCAGCGGCCAAGACTCGGAGACTATAAAATCCAGATCCCGGACGAGAACAGTGCAGTCTCTGCCCCCGCGCCTGGGTGTTCCTTCCCGGAGTCCCTTGGAGGGGAGCGGGTTGAGCTTTCTTCCCCGCCCCGACCAGGGCTACGGCAGCCGGAGACCTCCAGGACCAGCCACCACCATGCTGAGACCACTCTCCGCACACATTAAGGTACTGGCAGAGGGACAAAGCCAAGAGGGTTCCGGGGCCGAGACCTCCAAGCCGACTCGAATTGTAGTCGAGCATCTTCCACCCAGATCCTCCAAATTCCAGTAGGCGGGGGTCACACCCACCACCTGGCCCCCTGGCGCCGTGTAATCCCATCAGCGGCTAAGACTCGGAGACAATAAAATCCAGATCCCGGACGAGAACAGTGCAGTCTCTGCCACCGCGCCTGGGTGTCCCTCGCGGGGACCCCTTAGAGAGGAGGGGGTTGAGGTTTCCTCCCCGCCCCGACCAGGGCTACGGCAGCCGGAGACCTCCAGGACCAGCCACCACCATGCTGAGACCACTCTCCGCACATATGAAGATACTGGCAGAGGGAGAAAGCCACGCCGGTTCCGGGGCCGAGACCTCCAAGCCTACTCGAATTGGAGTCGAGCATCTTCCACCCAGATCCTCCAAATTCCAGTAGGCGGGGGTCACACACACCACCTGGCCCCCTGGCGCCGTGTAATCCCATCAGCGGCCAAGAATCAGAGATTATAAAATCCAGATCCCGGACGAGAACAGTGCAGTCTTTTGCCCCCGCGCCAAGATGTTCCTCGCCGGGACCCCTTGGAGGGGAGCGGGTTGAGCTTTCCTCCCCGCCCCGACCAGGGCTACGGCAGCCGGAGACCTCCAGGACCTGCCACCACCATGCTGAGACCACTCTCCGCACACATGAAGGTACTGGCAGAGGGACAAAGCCACGCGGGTTCCGGGGCCGAGAACTCCAAGCCTACTCAAATTGGAGTCCAGCATCTTCCACCCAGATCCTCCAAATTCCAGTAGGTGGGGGTCACACCCACCACCTGGCCCCCTGGCGCCGTGTAATCCCTCCAGCGGCCAAGACTCGGAGTCTATATAAAATCCAGATCCCGGACGAGAACAGTGCAGTCTCTGCCCCCGCGCCTGGGTGTTCCTTCCCGGAGTCCCTTGGAGGGGAGCGGGTTGAGCTTTCTTCCCCGCCCCGACCAGGGCTACGGCAGCCGGAGACCTCCAGGACCAGCTACCACCATGCTGAGACCACTCTCCGCACACATGAAGGTACTGGCAGAGGGACAAAGCCACGCGGGATCCGGGGCCGAGACCTTCATGCCTACACGAATTGGAGTCGAGCATCTTCCACCCAGATCCTCCAAATTCCAGTAGGCGGGGGTCACACCCACCACCTGGCCCCCTGGCGCCGTGTAATCCCATCAGCGGCCAAGACTCGGAGACTATATAAAATCCAGATCCCGGACGAGAAGAGTGCAGTCTCTGCCCCCGCGCCTGGGTGTTCCTTCCCGGAGTCCCTTGGAGGGGAGTGGGTTAAGCTTTCCTACCCGCCCCGACCAGGGCTACGGCAGCCGGAGACCTCCAGGACCAGCTACCACCATGCTGAGACCACTCTCCGCACACATGAAGGTACTGGCAGAGGGACAAAGCCACGCGGGTTCCGGGGCCGAGACCTCCAAGCCTACTCGAATTGGAGTCGAGCATCTTCCACCCAGATCCTCAAAATTCCAATAGGAGGGGGTCACACCCACCACCTGGCGCCCGGGCGCCGTGTAATCCCATCAGCGGCCAAGACTCGGAGACTATAAAATCCAGATCCCGGACGAGAACAGTGCAGTCTTTTGCCCCCGCGCCTGGGTGTTCCTCGCCGGGACCCCTTGGAGGGGAGTGGATCGAGCTTTCCTCCCCGCCGCGACCGGGGCTTCGGCAGCCGAAGACCTCCAGGACCAGCCACCACCATGCTGAGACCACTCTCCGCACACATGAAGGTACTGGCAGAGGGACAAAGCCACGCGGGTTAAGGGGCCGAGACCTCCAAGCCTACTCGAATTGGAGTCGAGCATCTTCCACCCAGATCCTCCAAATTCCAGTAAGCGGGGGTCACACCCACCACCTGGCCCCCTGGCGCCGTGTAATCCCATCAGCGGCCAAGACTCGGAGACTATAAAATCCAGATCCCGGACGAGAACACTGCAGTCTCTGCCCCCGCGCCTGGGTGTTCCTTCCCGGAGTCCCTTGGAGGGGAGCGGGTTGAGCTTTCTTCCCCGCCCCGACCAGGGCTACGGCAGCCGGACACCTCCAGGACCAGCCACCACCATGCTGAGACCACTCTCCGCACACATTAAGGTACTGGCAGAGGGACAAAGCCAAGCGGGTTCCGGGGCCGAGACCTCCAAGCCGACTCAAATTGTAGTCGAGCATCTTCCACCCAGATCCTCCAAATTCCAGTAGGCGGGGGTCACACCCACCACCTGGCCCCCTGGCGCCGTGTAATCCCATCAGCGGCTAAGACTCGGAGACAATAAAATCCAGATCCCGGACGAGAACAGTGCAGTCTCTGCCACCGCGCCTGGGTGTCCCTCGCGGGGACCCCTTAGAGAGGAGGGGGTTGAGGTTTCCTCCCCGCCCCGACCAGGGCTACGGCAGCCGGAGACCTCCAGGACCAGCCACCACCATGCTGAGACCACTCTCCGCACATATGAAGATACTGGCAGAGGGAGAAAGCCACGCCGGTTCCGGGGCCGAGACCTCCAAGCCTACTCGAATTGGAGTCGAGCATCTTCCACCCAGATCCTCCAAATTCCAGTAGGCGGGGGTCACACCCACCACCTGGCCCCCTGGCGCCGTGTAATCCCATCAGCGGCCAAGACTCGGAGACTATAAAATCCAGATCCCAGACGAGAACAGTGCAGTCTTTTGCCCCCGCGCCGGGTGTCCCTCGCCGGGACCCCTTGGAGGAGAGCGGGTCGAGCTTTCCTCCCCGCCCCGACCAGGGCTACGGCAGCCGGAGACCTCCAGGACCAGCCACCACCATGCTGAGACCACTCTCCGCACACATGAAGGTACTGGCAGAGGGACAAAGCCACGCGGGTTCCGGGGCAGAGACCTCCAAGGCTACTCGAATTGGAGTCGAGCATCTTCCACCCAGATCCTCCAAATTGCAGTTGGCGGGGGTCACACCCACCACCTGGCCCCCTGGCGCCGTGTAATCCCATCAGTGGCCAAGACTCAGAGACTATAAAATCCAGATCCCGGACGAGAACAGTGCAGTCTCTGCCCCGCGCCTGGGTGTTCCTTCCCGGAGTCCCTTGGAGGGGAGCGGGTTGAGCTTTCCTCCCCGCCCCGACCAGGGCTACGGCAGCCAGACACCTCCAGGACCAGCCACCACCATGCTGAGACCACTCTCCGCACACATGAAGGTACTGGCAGAGGGACAAAGCCACGCGGGTTCCGGGGCCGAGACCTCCAAGCCTACTCGAATTGGAGTCGAGCATCTTCCACCCAGATCCTCCAAATTCCAGTTGGCGGGGGTCACAACCACCACCTGGCCCCCTGGCGCCGTGTAATCCCATCAGCGGCCAAGACTCGGAGACTATAAAATCCAGATCCCGGACGAGAACAGTGCAGTCTCTGCCCCCGCGCCTGGGTGTTCCTTCCCGGAGTCCCTTGGAGGGGAGCGGGTTGAGCTTTCTTCCCCGCCCGACCAGGGCTACGGCAGCCGGAGACCTCCAGGACCAGCCACCACCATGCTGAGACCACTCTCCGCACACATGAAGGTACTGGCAGAGGGACAAAGCCACGCGGGTTCCGGGGCCGAGACCTCCAAGCCTACTCGAATTGGAGTCGAGCATCTTCCACCCAGATCCTCCAAATTCCAGTAGGCGGGGGTCACACCCACCACCTGGCCCCCTGGCGCCGTGTAATCCCATCAGCGGCCAAGACTCGGAGACTATAAAATCCAGATCGCGGACGAGAACAGTGCAGTCTCTGCCCCCGCTCCAGGGTGTTCCTTCCCGGAGTCCCTTGGAGGGGAGCGGGTTTAGCTTTCCTCCCCGCCCTGACCAGGGCTACGGCAGCCGGAGACCTCCAGGACCAGCCACCACCATGCTGAGACCACTCTCCGCACACATGAAGGTACTGGCAGAGGGACAAAGCCACGCGGGTTCCGGGGCCGAGACCTCCAAGCCTACTCGAATTGGAGTCGAGCATCTTCCACCCAGATCCTCCAAATTCCAGTAGGCGGGGGTCACACACACCACCTGGCGCCCTGGCGCCGTGTAATCCCATCAGCGGCTAAGACTCGGAGACTATAAAATCCAGATCCCGGACGAGAACAGTGCAGTCTCTGCCCCCGCGCCTGGGTGTCCCTCGCCGGGACCCCTTAGAGAGGAGCGGGTTGAGGTTTCCTCCCCGCCCCGACCAGGGCTACGGCAGCCGGAGACCTCCAGGACCAGCCACCACCATGCTGAGACCACTCTCCGCACACATGAAGGTACTGGCAGAGGGACAAAGCCACGCGGGTTCCGGGGCCGAGACCTCCAAGCCTACTCGAATTGGAGTCGAGCATCTTCCACCCAGATCCTCAAAATTCCAATAGGCGGGGGTCACACCCACCACCTGTCGCCCTGGCGCCGTGTAATCCCATCAGCGGCCAAGACTCGGAGACTATAAAATCCAGATCCCGGACGAGAACAGTGCAGTCTTTTGCCCCCGCGCCTGGGTGTTCCTCGCGGGGACCCCTTGGAGGGGAGCCGGTCGAGCTTTCCTCCCCGCCCGGACCGGGGCTCCGGCAGCCGAAGACCTCCAGGACCAGCCACCACCATGCTGGACCACTCTCCGCACACATGAAGGTACTGGCAGAGGGACAAAGCCACGCGGGTTCCGGGGCCGAGACCTCCAAGCCTACTCGAATTGGAGTCGAGCATCTTCCACCCAGATCCTCCAAATTCCAGTAAGCGGGGGTAACACCCACCACCTGGCCCCCTGGCGCCGTGTAATCCCATCAGCGGCCCAGATTCGGAGACTATAAAATCCAGATCCCGGACGAGAACAGTGCAGTCTCTGCCCCCGCGCCTGGTCGTTCCTTCCCGGAGTCCTTTGGAGGGGCGCGGGTTGAGCTTTCTTCCCCGCCCCGACCAGGGCTACGGCAGCCGGAGACCTCCAGGACCAGCCACCACCATGCTGAGACCACTCTCCGCACACATGAAGGTACTGGCAGAGGGACAAAGCCAAGCGGGTTCCGGGGCCGAGACCTCCAAGCCTACTCGAATTGGAGTCGAGCATCTTCCACCCAGATCCTCCAAATTCCAGTAGGCGGGGGTCACACCCACCACCTGGCCCCCTGGTGCCGTGTAATCCCATCAGCGGCCAAGACTCGGAGACTATAAAATCCAGATCGCGGACGAGAACAGTAAAGTCTCTGCCCCCGCGCCTGGGTGTTCCTTCCCGGAGTCCCTTGGAGGGGAGCGGGTTGAGCTTTCCTCCCCGCCCCGACCAGGGCTACGGCAGCCGGACACCTCCAGGACCAGCCACCACCATGCTGAGACCACTCTCCGCACACATGAAGGTACTGGCAGAGGGACAAAGCCACGCGGGTTCCGGGGCCGAGACCTCCAAGCCTACTCGAATTGGAGTCGAGCATCTTCCACCCAGATCCTCCAAATTCCAGTAGGCGGGTGTCACACCCACCACCTGGCCCCCTGGCGCCGTGTAATCCCATCAGCGGCCAAGACTCGGAGACTACAAAATCCAGATCCCGGACGAGAACAGTGCAGTCTCTGCCCCCGCGCCTGGGTGTCCCTCGCCGGGACCCCTTGGAGTGGAGCGGGTTGAGCTTTCCTTCCCGCCCCGACCAGTGCTACGGCAGCCGGAGACCTCCAGGACCAGCCACCACCATGCTGAGACCACTCTCCGCACACATGAAGGTACTGGCAGAGGGACAAAGCCACGCGGGTTCCGGGGCCGAGACCTCCAAGCCTACTCGAATTTGAGTCGAGAATCTTCCACCCAGATCCTCAAAATTCCAATAGGCGGGGGTCACACCCACCACCTGGCGCCCTGGCGCCGTGTAATCCCATCAGCGGCCAAGACTCGGAGACTATAAAATCCAGATCCCGGACGAGAACAGTGCAGTCTCTGCCCCCGCGCCTGGGTGTCCGTCGACGTGACCCCTTGGAGGGGAGCGGGTTGAGGTTTCCTCCCCGCCCCGACCAGGGCTACGGCAGCCGGAGACCTCCAGGACCAGCCACCACCATGCTGAGACCACTCTCCGCACATATGAAGATACTGGCAGAGGGACAAAGCCACGCGGGTTCCGGGGCCGAGACCTCCAAGCCCAATCGAATTGGAGTCGAGCATCTTCCACCCAGATCCTCCAAATTCCAGTAGGCGGGGGTCACACCCACCACCTGGCCCCCTGGCGCCGTGTAATCCCATCAGCGGCCAAGACTCAGAGACTATAAAATCCAGATCCCGGACGAGAACAGTGCAGTCTCTGCCCCCGCTCCTGGGTGTTCCTTCCCGGAGTCCCTTGGAGGGGAGCGGGTTGAGCTTTCTTCCACGCCCCGACCAGGGCTACGGCAGCCGGAGACCTCCAGGACCAGCCACCACCATGCTGAGACCACTCTCCGCACACATGAAGGTACTGGCAGAGGGACAAAGCCAAGCGGGTTCCGGGGCCGAGACCTCCAAGCCTACTCGAATTGGAGTCGAGCATCGTCCACCCAGATCCTCAAAATTCCAATAGGCGGGGGTCACACCCACCACCTGGCCCCCTGGCGCCGTGTAATCCCATCAGCGGCCAAGTCTCGGAGACTATAAAATCCAGATCCCGGACGAGAACAGTGCAGTCTCTGCCCCCGCGCCTGGGTGTTCCTTCCCGGAGTCCCTTGGAGGGGAGCGGGTTAAGCTTTCCTACCCGCCCCGACCAGGGCTACGGCAGCCGGAGACCTCCAGGACCAGCCACCACCATGCTGAGACCACTCTCCGCACACATGAAGGTACTGGCAGAGGGACAAAGCCACGCGGGTTCCGGGGCCGAGACCTCCAAGCCTACTCGAATTGGAGTCGAGCATCTTCCACCCAGATCCTCAAAATTCCAATAGGGGGGGGTCACACCCACCACCTGGCGCCCTGGCGACGTGTAATCCCATCAGCAGCCAAGACTCGGAGACTATAAAATCCAGATCCCGGACGAGAACAGTGCAGTCTTTTGCCCACCGCGCCTGGGTGTTCCTCGCCGGGACCCCTTAGAGGGGAGCGGGTCGAGCTTCCCTCCCCGCCCGAACCGGGGCTCCGGCAGCCGGAGACCTCCAGGACCAGCCACCACCATGCTGAGACCACTCTCCGCGCACATGAAGGTCCTGGAAGAGGGACAAAGCCACGCGGGTTCCGGGGCCGAGACCTCCAAGCCTACTCGAATTGGAGTCGAGCATCTTCCACCCAGATCCTCCAAATTCCAGTAAGCGGGGGTCACACCCACCACCTGGCCCCCTGGCGCCGTGTAATCCCATCAGCGGCCAAGACTCGGAGACTATAAAATCCAGATCCCGGACGAGAACAGTGCAGTCTCTGCCCCCGCGCCTGGGTGTTCCTTCACGGAGTCCCTTGGAGGGGAGCGGGTTGAGCTTTCTTCCCCGCCCCGACCAGGGCTACGGCAGCCGGAGACCTCCAGGACCAGCCACCACCATGCTGAGACCACTCTCCGCACACATGAAGGTACTGGCAGAGGGACAAAGCCAAGCGGGTTCCGGGGCCGAGACCTCCAAGCCTACTCGAATTGGAGTCGAGCATCTTCCACCCAGATCCTCCAAATTCCAGTAGGCGAGGGTCACACCCACCACCTGGACCCCTGGCGCCGTGTAATCCCATCAGCGGCCAAGACTCGGAGACTATAAAATCCAGATCGCGGACGAGAACAGTACAGTCTCTGCCCCCGCGCCTGGGTGTTCCTTCCCGGAGTCCCTTGGAGGGGAGCGGGTTGAGCTTTCCTCCCCGCCCCGACCAGTGCTACGGCAGCCGGAGACCTCCAGGACCAGCCACCACCATGCTGAGACCACTCTCTGCACATATGAAGATACTGACAGAGGGACAAAGCCACGCGGGTTCCGGGGCCGAGACCTCCAAGCCTACTCGAATTGGAGTCGAGCATCTTCCACCCAGATCCTCCAAATTCCAGTAGGCGGGGGTCACACCCACCACCTGGCCCCCTGGCGCCGTGTAATCCCATCAGCGGCCAAGACTCGGAGACTATAAAATCCAGATCCCGGACGAGAACAGTGCAGTCTTTTGCCGCCGCGCCTGGTGTCCCTCGCCGGGACCCCTTGGAGGAGAGCGGGTCGAGCTTTCCTCCCCGCCCCGACCAGGGCTACGGCAGCCGGAGACCGCCAGGACCTGCCACCACCATGCTGAGACCACTCTCCGCACACATGAAGGTACTGGCAGATGGACAAAGCCACGCGGGTTCCGGGGCCGAGACCTCCAAGCCTACTCGAATTGGAGAGGAACATCTTCCACCCAGATCCTCCAAATTCCAGTAGGCGGGGGTCACACCCACCACCTGGCCCCCTGGCGCCGTGTAATCCCATCAGCGGCCACGACTCGGAGACTATAAAATCCAGATCCCGGACTAGAAGAGTGCAGTCTCTGCCCCCGCGCCTGGGTGTCCCTCGCCGGGACCCCTTGGAGGGGAGCGGGTCGAGCTTTCCTCCCCGCCCCGACCGGGGCTCCGGCAGCCGGAGACCTCCAAGACCAGCCACCACCATGCTGAGACCACTCTCCGCACACATGAAGATACTGGCAGAGGGACAAAGCCACGCGAGTTCCGGGGCCGAGACCTCCAAGCCTACTCGAATTGGAGTCGAGCATCTTCCACCCAGATCCTCCAAATTCCAGTAGGCGGGGGTCACACCCACCACCTGGCCCCCTGGCGCCGTGTAATCCCATCAGCGGCCAAGACTCGGAGACTATAAAATCCAGATCCCGGACGAGAACAGTGCAGTCTCTGTCCTCGCGCCTGGGTGTTCCTTCCCGGAGTCCCTTGGAGGGGAGCGGGTAGAGCTTTCCTCCCCGACCCGACCAGGGCTCCGGCAGCCGGAGACCTCCAGGACCAGCCACCACCATGCTGAGACCACTCTCCGCACACATGAAGGTACTGGCAGAGGGACAAAGCCACGCGGGTTCCGGGGCCGAAACCTCCAAGCCTACTCGAATTGGAGTCGAGCATCTTCCACCCAGATCCTCCAAATTCCAGTAGGCGGGGGTCACACACACCACCTGGCGCCCTGGCGCCGTGTAATCCGATCAGCGGCTAAGACTCGGAGACTATAAAATCCAGATCCCGGACGAGAACAGTGCAGTCTCTGCCCCCGCGCCTGGGTGTCCCTCTCCGGGACTCCTTGGAGTGGAGCGGGTTGAGCTTTCCTCCCCGCCTCGACCAGTGCTACGGCAGCCGGAGACCTCCAGGACCAGCCACCACTATGCTGAGACCACTCTCCGCACATATGAAGATACTGACAGAGGGACAAAGCCACGCGGGTTCCGGGGCCGAGACCTCCAAGCCTACTCGAATTGGAGTCGAGCATCTTCCACCCAGATCCTCCAAATTCCAGTAGGCGGGGGTCACACCCACCACCTGGCCCCCTGGCGCCGTGTAATCCCATCAGCGGCCAAGACTCGGAGACTATAAAATCCAGATCCCGGACGAGAACAGTGCAGTCTTTTGCCCCCGCGCCTGGTGTCCCTCGCCGGGACCCCTTGGAGGAGAGCGGGTCGAGCTTTCCTCCCCGCCCCGACCAGGGCTACGGCAGCCGGAGACCTCCAGGACCAGCCACCACCATGCTGAGACCACTCTCCGCACACATGAAGGTACTGGCAGAGGGACAAAGCCACGCGGGTTCCGGGGCCGAGACCTCCAAGCCTACTCGAATTGGAGTCGAGCATCTTCCACCCAGATCCTCCAAATTCCAGTAGGCGGGGGTCACACCCACCACCTGGCCCCCTGGCGCCGTGTAATCCCATCAGCGGCCAAGACTCGGAGACTATAAAATCCAGATCCCGGACGAGAACAGTGCAGTCTCTGTCCCCGAGCCTGGGTGTTCCTTCCCGGAGTCCCTTGGAGGGGAGCGGGTCGAGCTTTCCTCCCCGCCCCGACCAGGGCTACGGCAGCCGGAGACCTCCAGGACCAGCCACCACCATGCTGAGACCACTCTCCGCACACATGAAGGTACTGGCAGATGGACAAAGCCACGCGGGTTCCGGGGCCGAGACCTCCAAGCCTACTCGAATTGGAGAGGAGCATCTTCCACCCAGATCCTCCAAATTCCAGTAGGCGGGGGTCACACCCACCACCTGGCCCCCTGGCGCCGTGTAATCCCATCAGCGGCCACGACTCGGAGACTATAAAATCCAGATCCCGGACGAGATCAGTGCAGTCTCTGCTCCCGCGCCTGGGTGTCCCTCGCCGGGACCCCTTGGAGGGGAGCGGGTCGAGCTTTCCTAACCGCCCCGACTGGGGCTCCGGCAGCCGGAGACCTCCAAGACCAGCCACCACCATGCTGAGACCACTCTCAGCACACATGAAGTTACTGGCAGAGGGACAAAGCCACGCGGGTTCCGGGGCCGAGACCTCCAAGCCTACTCGAATTGGAGTTGAGCATCTTCCACCCAGATCCTCCAAATTCCTGTAGGCGGGGGTCACACCCACCACCTGGCCCCCTGGCGCCGTGTAATCCCATCAGCGGCCAAGACTCGGAGACTATAAAATCCAGATCGCGGACGAGAACAGTGCAGTCTCTGCCCCCGCGCCTGGGTGTTCCTTCCCGGAGTCCCTTGGAGGGGAGCGGGTTGAGCTTTCTTCCCCGCCCGACCAGGGCTACGGTAGCCGGAGACCTCCAGGACCAGCCACCACCATGCTGAGACCACTCTCCGCACACATGAAGGTACTGGCAGAGGGACAAAGCCACGCGGGTTCCGGGGCCGAGACCTCCAAGCCTACTCGAATTGGAGTCGAGCATCTTCCACCCAGATCCTCCAAATTCCAGTAGGCGGGGGTCACACCCACCACCTGGCCCCCTGGCGCCGTGTAATCCCATCAGCGGCCAAGACTCGGAGACTATAAAATCCAGATCGCTGACGAGAACAGTGCAGTCTCTGCCCCCGCTCCAGGGTGTTCCTTCCCGGAGTCCCTTGGAGGGGAGCGGGATTAGCTTTCCTCCCCGCCCTGACCAGGGCTACGGCAGCCGGAGACCTCCAGGACCAGCCACCACCATGCTGAGACCACTCTCCGCACACATGAAGGTACTGGCAGAGGGACAAAGCCACGCGGGTTCCGGGGCCGAGACCTCCAAGCCTACTCGAATTGGAGTCGAGCATCTTCCACCCAGATCCTCCAAATTCCAGTAGGCGGGGGTCACACACACCACCTGGCGCCCTGGCGCCGTGTAATCCCATCAGCGGCTAAGACTCGGAGACTATAAAATCCAGATCCCGGACGAGAACAGTGCAGTCTCTGCCCCCGCGCCTGGGTGTCCCTCGCCGGGACCCCTTAGAGAGGAGCGGGTTGAGGTTTCCTCCCCGCCCCGAACAGGGCTACGGCAGCCGGTGACCTCCAGGACCAGCCACCACCATGCTGGGACCACTCTCCGCACACATGAAGGTACTGGCAGAGGGACAAAGCCACGCGGGTTCCGGGGCCGAGACCTCCAAGCCTACTCGAATTGGAGTCGAGCATCTTCCACCAAGATCCTCAAAATTCCAATAGGCGGGGGTCACACCCACCACCTGTCGCCCTGGCGCCGTGTAATCCCATCAGCGGCCAAGACTCGGAGACTATAAAATCCAGATCCCGGACGAGAACAGTGCAGTCTTTTGCCCCCGCGCCTGGGTGTTCCTCGCGGGGACCCCTTGGAGGGGAGCGGGTCGAGCTTTCCTCCCCGCCCGGACCGGGGCTCCGGCAGCCAAAGACCTCCAGGACCAGCCACCACCATGCTGGACCACTCTCCGCACACATGAAGGTACTGGCAGAGGGACAAAGCCACGCGGGTTCCGGGGCCGAGACCTCCAAGCCTACTCGAATTGGAGTCGAGTATCTTCCACCCAGATCCTCCAAATTCCAGTAGGCGGGGGTCACACCCACCACCTGGCCCCCTGGCGCCGTGTAATCCCATCAGCGGCCAAGACTCGGAGACTATAAAATCCAGATCGCGGACGAGAACAGTAAAGTCTCTGCCCCCTCGCCTGGGTGTTCCTTCCCGGAGTCCCTTGGAGGGGAGCGGGTTGAGCTTTCCTCCCCGCCCCGACCAGGGCTACGGCAGCCGGACACCTCCAGGACCAGCCACCACCATGCTGAGACCACTCTCCGCACACATGAAGGTACTGGCAGAGGGACAAAGCCACGCGGGTTCCGGGGCCGAGACCTCCAAGCCTACTCGAATTGGAGTCGAGCATCTTCCACCCAGATCCTCCAAATTCCAGTAGGCGGGTGTCACACCCACCACCTGGCCCCCTGGCGCCGTGTAATCCCATCAACGGCCAAGACTCGGAGACTATAAAATCCAGATCCCGGACGAGAACAGTGCAGTCTCTGCCCCCGCGCCTGGGTGTCCCTCGCCGGGACCCCTTGGAGTGGACCGGGTTGAGCTTTCCTTCCCGCCCCGACCAGTGCTACGGCAGCCGGAGACCTCCAGGACCAGCCACCACCATGCTGAGACCACTCTCCGCACATATGAAGATACTGACAGAGGGACAAAGCCACGCGGGTTCCGGGGCCGAGACCTCCAAGCCTACTCGAATTTGAGTCGAGAATCTTCCACCCAGATCCTCAAAATTCCAATAGGCGGGGGTCACACCCACAACCTGGCCCCCTGGCGCCGTGTAATCCCATCAGCGGCCAAGACTCAGAGACTATAAAATCCAGATCCCGGACGAGAACAGTGCAGTCTCTGCCCCCGCGCCTGGGTGTCCGTCGACGTGACCCCTTGGAGGGGAGCGGGTTGAGGTTTCCTCCCCGCCCCGACCAGGGCTACGGCAGCCGGAGACCTCCAGGACCAGCCACCACCATGCTGAGACCACTCTCCACACATATGAAGATACTGGCAGAGGGACAAAGCCACGCGGGTTCCGGGGCCGAGACCTCCAAGCCTACTCGAATTGGAGTCGAGCATCTTCCACCCAGATCCTCCAAATTCCAGTAGGCGGGGGTCACACCCACCACCTGGCCCCCTGGCGCCGTGTAATCCCATCAGCGGCCAAGACTCGGAGACTATAAAATCCAGATCCCGGACGAGAACAGTGCAGTCTCTGCCCCCGCTCCTGGGTGTTCCTTCCCGGAGTCCCTTGAGGGGAGCGGGTTGAGCTTTCTTCCACGCCCCGACCAGGGCTACGGCAGCCGGAGACCTCCAGGACCAGCCACCACCATGCTGAGACCACTCTCCGCACACATGAAGGTACTGGCAGAGGGACAAAGCCAAGCGGGTTCCGGGGCCGAGACCTCCAAGCCTACTCGAATTGGAGTCGAGCATCGTCCACCCAGATCCTCAAAATTCCAATAGGCGGGGGTCACACCCACCACCTGGCCCCCTGGCGCCGTGTAATCCCATCAGCGGCCAAGACTCGGAGACTATATAAAATCCAGATCCCGGACGAGAACAGTGCAGTCTCTGCCCCCGCGCCTGGGTGTTCCTTCCCGGAGTCCCTTGGAGGGGAGCGGGTTAAGCTTTCCTACCCGCCCCGACCAGGGCTACGGCAGCCGGAGACCTCCAGGACCAGCCACCACCATGCTGAGACCACTCTCCGCACACATGAAGGTACTGGCAGAGGGACAAAGCCACGCGGGTTCCGGGGCCGAGACCTCCAAGCCTACTCGAATTGGAGTCGAGCATCTTCCACCCAGATCCTCAAAATTCCAATAGGGGGGGGTCACACCCACCACCTGGCGCCCTGGCGACGTGTAATCCCATCAGCAGCCAAGACTCGGAGACTATAAAATCCAGATCCCGGACGAGAACAGTGCAGTCTTTTGCCCCCGCGCCTGGGTGTTCCTCGCCGGGACCCCTTGGAGGGGAGCGGGTCGAGCTTCCCTCCCCGCCCGAACCGGGGCTCCGGCAGCCGGATACCTCCAGGACCAGCCACCACCATGCTGAGACCACTCTCCGCACACATGAAGGTCCTGGCAGAGGGACAAAGCCACGCGGGTTCCGAGGCCGAGACCTCCAAGCCTACTCGAATTGGAGTCGAGCATCTTCCACCCAGATCCTCCAAATTCCAGTAAGCGGGGGTCACACCCACCACCTGGCCCCATGGCGCCGTGTAATCCCATCAGCGGCCAAGACTCGGAGACTATAAAATCCAGATCCCGGACGAGAACAGTGCAGTCTCTGCCCCCGCGCCTGGGTGTTCCTTCCCGGAGTCACTTGGAGGGGAGCGGGTTGAGCTTTCTTCGCCGCCCCGACCAGGGCTACGGCAGCCGGAGACCTCCAGGACCAGCCACCACCATGCTGAGACCACTCTCCGCACACATGAAGGTACTGGCAGAGGGACAAAGCCAAGCGGGTTCCGGGGCCGAGACCTCCAAGCCTACTCGAATTGGAGTCGAGCATCTTCCACCCAGATCCTCCAAATTCCAGTAGGCGAGGGTCACACCCACCACCTGGACCCCTGGCGCCGTGTAATCCCATCAGCGGCCAAGACTCGGAGACTATAAAATCCAGATCGCGGACGAGAACAGTACAGTCTCTGCCCCCGCGCCTGGGTGTTCCTTCCCGGAGTCCCTTGGAGGGGAGCGGGTTGAGCTTTCCTCCCCGCCCCGACCAGTGCTACGGCAGCCGGAGAACTCCAGGACCAGCCACCACCATGCTGAGACTACTCTCCGCACATATGAAGATACTGACAGAGGGACAAAGCCACGCGGGTTCCGGGGCCGAGACCTCCAAGCCTACTCGAATTGGAGTCGAGCATCTTCCACCCAGATCCTGAAAATTCCAGTAGGCGGGGGTCACACCCACCACCTGGCCCCCTGGCGCCGTGTAATCCCATCAGCGGCCAAGACTCGGAGACTATAAAATCCAGATCCCGGACGAGAACAGTGCAGTCTTTTGCCCCCGCGCCTGGTGTCCCTCGCCGGGACCCCTTGGAGGAGAGCGGGTCGAGCTTTCCTCCCCGCCCCGACCAGGGCTACGGCAGCCGGAGACCTCCAGGACCAGCCACCACCATGCTGAGACCACTCTCCGCACACATGAAGGTACTGGCAGATGGACAAAGCCACGCGGGTTCCGGGGCCGAGACCTCCAAGCCTACTCGAATTGGAGAGGAGCATCTTCCACCCAGATCCTCCAAATTCCAGTAGGCGGGGGTCACACCCACCACCTGGCCCCCTGGCGCCGTGTAATCCAATCAGCGGCCACGACTCGGAGACTATAAAATCCAGATCCCGGACGAGAACAGTGCAGTCTCTGCCCCCGCGCCTGGGTGTCCCTCGCCGGGACCCCTTGGAGGGGAGCGGGTCGAGCTTTCCTCCCCGCCCCGACCGGGGCTCCGGCAGCCGGAGACCTCCAAGACCAGCCACCACCATGCTGAGACCACTCTCCGCACACATGAAGATACTGGCAGAGGGACAAAGCCACGCGGGTTCCGGGGCCGAGACCTCCAAGCCTACTCGAATTGGAGTCGAGCATCTTCCACCCAGATCCTCCAAATTCCAGTAGGCGGGGGTCACACCCACCACCTGGCCCCCTGGCGCCGTGTAATCCCATCAGCGGCCAAGACTCGGAGACTATAAAATCCAGATCCCGGACGAGAACAGTGCAGTCTCTGTCCTCGCGCCTGGGTGTTCCTTCCCGGAGTCCCTTGGAGGGGAGCGGGTCGAGCTTTCCTCCCCGCCCCGAACAGGGCTCCGGCAGCCGGAGACCTCCAGGACCAGCCACCACCATGCTGAGACCACTCTCCGCACACATGAAGGTACTGGCAGATGGACAAAGCCACGCGGGTTCCGGGGCCGAGACCTCCAAGCCTACTCGAATTGGAGAGGAGCATCTTCCACCCAGATCCTCCAAATTCCAGTAGGCGGGGGTCACACCCACCACCTGGCCCCCTTGCGCCGTGTAATCCCATCAGCGGCCAAGACTCGGAGACTATAAAATCCAGATCCCGGACGAGAACAGTGCAGTCTCTGCCCCCGCGCCTGGGTGTCCCTCGCCGTGACCCCTTGGAGGGGAGCGGGTCGAGCTTTCCTCCCCGCCCCGACCGGGGCTCCGGCAGCCGGAGACCTCCAAGACCAGCCACCACCATGCTGAGACCACTCTCCGCACACATGAAGGTACTGGCAGAGGGACAAAGCCACGCGGGTTCCAGGGCCGAGACCTCCAAGCCTACTCGAATTGGAGTCGAGCATCTTCCACCCAGATACTCCAAATTCCAGTAGGCGGGGGTCACACCCACCACCTGGCCCCCTGGCGCCGTGTAATCCCATCAGCGGCAAAGACTCGGAGACTATAAAATCCAGATCGCGGACGAAAACAGTGCAGTCTCTGCTCCCGCTCCAGGGTGTTCCTTCCCGGAGTCCCTTGGAGGGGAGCGGGTTTAGCTTTCCTCCCCGCCCTGACCAGGGCTACGGCAGCCGGAGACCTCCAGGACCAGCCACCACCATGCTGAGACCACTCTCCGCACACATGAAGGTACTGGCAGAGGGACAAAGCCACGCGGGTTCCGGGGCCGAGACCTCCAAGCCTACTCGAATTGGAGTCGAGCATCTTCCACCCAGATCCTCCAAATTCTAGTAGGCGGGGGTCACACCCACCACCTGGCCCCCTGGCGCCGTGTAATCCCATCAGCGGCCAAGACTCAGAGACTATAAAATCCAGATTCGGGACGAGAACAGTGCAGTCTTTTTCCCCAGCGCCTGGGTGTCCCTCGCCGGGACCGCTTGGAGGGGAGCGGGTCGAGCTTTCCTCCCCGCCCCGACCGGGGCTCCGGCAGCCGACGACCTCCAGGACCAGCCACCACCATGCTGAGACCACTCTCCGCACACATGAAGGTACTGGCAGAGGGACAAAGCCACGCGGGTTCCGGGGCCGAGACCTCCAAGCCTACTCGAATTGGAGTTGAGCATCTTCCACCCAGATCCTCCAAATTCCAGTAGGCGGGGGTCACACCCACCACCTGGCCCCCTGGCGCCGTGTAATCCCATCAGCGGCCAAGACTCATAGACTATAAAATCCAGATCCCGGACGAGAACAGTGCAGTCTCTGCCCCCGCGCCTGGGTGTCCCTCGCCGGGACCCCTTGGAGTGGAGCGGGTTGAGCTTTCCTCCCCGCCTCGACCAGTGCTACGGCAGCCGGAGACCTCCAGGACCAGCCACCACTATGCTGAGACCACTCTCCGCACATATGAAGATACTGACAGAGGGACAAAGCCACGCGGGTTCCGGGGCCGAGACCTCCAAGCCTACTCGAATTGGAGTCGAGCATCTTCCACCCAGATCCTCCAAATTCCAGTAGGCGGGGGTCACACCCACCACCTGGCCCCCTGGCGCCGTGTAATCCCATCAGCGGCCAAGACTCGGAGACTATAAAATCCAGATCCCGGACGAGAACAGTGCAGTCTTTTCCCCCCGCGCCTGGTGTCCCTCGCCGGGACCCCTTGGAGGAGAGCGGGTCGAGCTTTCCTCCCCGCCCCGATCAGGGCTACGGCAGCCGGAGACCTCCAGGACCAGCCACCACCATGCTGAGACCACTCTCCGCACACATGAAGGTACTGGCAGAGGGACAAAGCCACGCGGGTTCCGGGGCCGAGACCTCCAAGCCTACTCGAATTGGAGTCGAGCATCTTCCACCCAGATCCTCCAAATTCCAGTAGGCGGGGGTCACACCCACCACCTGGCCCCCTGGCGCCGTGTAATCCCATCAGCGGCCAAGACTCGGAGACTATAAAATCCAGATCCCGGACGAGAACAGTGCAGTCTCTGTCCCCGCGCCTGGGTGTTCCTTCCCGGAGTCCCTTGGAGGAGAGCGGGTCGAGCTTTCCTCCCCGCCCCGACCAGGGCTACGGCAGCCGGAGACCTCCAGGACCAGCCACCACCATGCTGAGACCACTCTCCGCACACATGAAGGTACTGGCAGAGGGACAAAGCCACGCGGGTTCCGGGGCCGAGACCTCCAAGCCTATTCGAATTGGAGTTGAGCATCTTCCACCCAGATCCTCCAAATTCCAGTAGGCGGGGATCACACCCACCACCTGGCCCCCTGGCGCCGTGTAATCCCATCAGCGGCCAAGACTCGGAGACTATAAAATCCAGATCGTGGACGAGAACAGTGCAGTCTCTGCCCCCGCTCCAGGGTGTTCCTTCCCGGAGTCCCTTGGAGGGGAGCGGGTTTAGCTTTCCTCCCCGCCCTGACCAGGGCTACGGCAGCCGGAGACCTCCAGGACCAGCCACCACCATGCTGAGACCACTCTCCGCACACATGAAGGTACTGGCAGAGGGACAAAGCCACGCGGGTTCCGGGGCCGAGACCTCCAAGCCTACTCGAATTGGAGTCGAGCATCTTCCACCCAGATCCTCCAAATCCCAGTAGGCGGGGGTCACACACACCACCTGGCGCCCTGGCGCCGTGTAATCCCATCCGCGGCTAAGACTCGGAGACTATAAAATCCAGATCCCGGACGAGAACAGTGCAGTCTCTGCCCCCGCGCCTGGGTGTCCCTCGCCGAGACCCCTTAGAGAGGAGCGGGTTGAGGTTTCCTCCCCGCCCTGACCAGGGCTACGGCAGCCGGAGACCTCCAGGACCAGCCACCACCATGCTGAGACCACTCTCCGCACACATGAAGGTACTGGCAGAGGGACAAAGCCACGCGGGTTCCGGGGCCTGGACCTCCAAGCCTACTCGAATTGGAGTCGAACATCTTCCACCCAGATCCTCCAAATTCTAGTAGGCGGGGGTCACACCCACCACCTGGCCCCCTGGCACCGTGTAATCCCATCAGCGGCCAAGACTCAGAGACTATAAAATCCAGATTCCGGACGAGAACAGTGCAGTCTTTTTCCCCAGCGCCTGGGTGTCCCTCGCCGGGACCGCTTGGAGGGGAGCGGGTCGAGCTTTCCTCCCCGCCCTGACCGGGGCTCCGGCAGCCGACGACCTCCAGGACCAGTCACCACCATGCTGAGACCACTCTCCGCACACATGAAGTTACTGGCAGAGGGACAAAGCCACGCGGGTTCCGGGGCCGAGACCTCCAAGCCTACTCGAATTGGAGTCGAGCATCTTCCACCCAGATCCTCCAAATTCCAGTAGGCGGGGGTCACACCCACCACCTGGCCCCCTGGCGCCGTGTAATCCCATCAGCGGCCAAGACTCGGAGACTATAAAATCCAGATCCCGGACGAGAACAGTGCAGTCACTGCCCCCGCGCCTGGGTGTCCCTCGCCGGGACCCCTTGGAGTGGAGCGGGTTGAGCTTTCCTCCCCGCCCCGACCAGTGCTACGGCAGCCGGAGACCTCCAGGACCAGCCACCACCATGCTGAGACCACTCTCCGCACATATGAAGATACTGACAGAGGGACAAAGCCACGCGGGTTCCGGGGCCGTGACCTCCAAGCCTACTCGAATTGGAGTCGAGTATCTTCCACCCAGATCCTCCAAATTCCAGTAGGCGGGGGTCACACCCACCACCTGGCCCCCTGGCGCCGTGTAATCCCATCAGCGGCCAAGACTCGGAGACTATAAAATCCAGATCCCGGACGAGAACAGTGCAGTCTTTTGCCCCCGCGCCTGGTGTCCCTCGCCGGGACTCCTTGGAGGAGAGCGGGTCGAGCTTTCCTCCCCGCCCCGACCAGGGCTACGGCAGCCGGAGACCTCCAGGACCAGCCACCACCATGCTGAGACCACTCTCCGCACACATGAAGGTACTGGCAGAGGGACAAAGCCACGCGGGTTCCGGGGCCGAGACCTCCAAGCCTACTCGAATTGGAGAGGAGCATCTTCCACCCAGATTCTCCAAATTCCAGTAGGCGGGGGTCACACCCACCACCTGGCCCCCTGGTGCCGTGTAATCCCATCAGCGGCCACGACTCGGAGACTATAAAATCCAGATCCCGGACGAGAACAGTGCAGTCTCTGCCCCCGCGCCTGGGTGTCCCTCGCCGGGACCCCTTGGAGGGGAGCGGGTCGAGCTTTCCTCCCCGCCCCGACCGGGGCTCCGGCAGCCGGAGACCTCCAAGACCAGCCACCACCATGCTGAGACCACTCTCCGCACACATGAAGGTACTGGCAGAGGGACAAAGCCACGCGGGTTCCGGGGCCGAGACCTCCAAGCCTACTCGAATTGGAGTTGAGCATCTTCCACCCAGATCCTCCAAATTCCAGTAGGCGGGGGTCACACCCACCACCTGGCCCCCTGGCGCCGTGTAATCCCATCAGCGGCCAAGACTCGGAGACTATAAAATCCAGATCCTGGACGAGAACAGTGCAGTCTCTGTCCTCGCGCCTGGGTGTTCCTTCCCGGAGTCCCTTGGAGGGGAGCGGGTCGAGCTTTCCTCCCCGCCCCGACCAGGGCTCCGGCAGCCGGAGACCTCCAGGACCAGCCACCACCATGCTGAGACCACTCTCCGCACACATGAAGGTACTGGCAGATGGACAAAGCCACGCGGGTTCCGGGGCCGAGACCTCCAAGCCTACTCGAATTGGAGAGGAGCATCTTCCACCCAGATCCTCCAAATTCCAGTAGGCGGGGGTCACACCCACCACATGGCCCCCTGGCGCCGTGTAATCCCATCAGCGGCCAAGACTCGGAGACTATAAAATCCAGATCCCGGACGAGAACAGTGCAGTCTTTTGCCCCCGCGCCTGGTGTCCCTCGCCGGGACTCCTTGGAGGAGAGCGGGTCGAGCTTTCCTCCCCGCCCCGACCAGGGCTACGGCAGCCGGAGACCTCCAGGACCAGCCACCACCATGCTGAGACCACTCTCCGCACACATGAAGGTACTGGCAGAGGGACAAAGCCACGCGGGTTCCGGGGCCGAGACCTCCAAGCCTACTCGAATTGGAGTCGAGCATCTTCCACCCAGATCCTCCAAATTCCAGTAGGCGGGGGTCACACCCACCACCTGGCCCCCTGGCGCCGTGTAATCCCATCAGCGGCCAAGACTCTGAGACTATAAAATCCAGATCCCGGACGAGAACAGTGCAGTCTCTGTCCTCGCGCCTGGGTGTTCCTTCCCGGAGTCCCTTGAAGGGGAGCGGGTCGAGCTTTCCTCCCCGCCCCGAACAGGGCTCCGGCAGCCGGAGACCTCCAGGACCAGCCACCACCATGCTGAGACCACTCTCCACACACATGAAGGTACTGGCAGATGGACAAAGCCACGCGGGTTCCGGGGCCGAGACCTCCAAGCCTACTCGAATTGGAGAGGAGCATCTTCCACCCAGATACTCCAAATTCCAGTAGGCGGGGGTCACACCCACCACCTGGCCCCCTGGCGCCGTGTAATCCCATCAGCGGCCAAGACTCGGAGACTATAAAATCCAGATCCCGGACGAGAACAGTGCAGTCTCTGCTCCCGCGCCTGGGTGTCCCTCGCCGGGACCCCTTGGAGGGGAGCGGGTCGAGCTTTCCTCCCCGCCCCGTCCGGGGCTCCGGCAGCCGGAGACCTCCAAGACCAGCCACCACCATGCTGAGAACACTCTCCGCACACATGAAGGTACTGGCAGAGGGACAAAGCCACGCGGGTTCCGGGGCCGAGACCTCCAAGCCTACTCGAATTGGAGTCGAGCATCTTCCACCCAGATCCTCCAAATTCCAGTAGGCGGGGGTCACACCCACCACCTGGCCCCCTGGCTCTGTGTAATCCGATCAGCGGCAAAGACTCGGAGACTATAAAATCCAGATCGCGGACGAGAACAGTGCAGTCTCTGCTCCCGCTCCAGGGTGTTCCTTCCCGGAGTCCCTTGGAGGGGAGCGGGTTTAGCTTTCCTCCCCGCCCTGACCAGGGCTATGGCAGCCGGAGACCTCCAGGACCAGCCACCACCATGCTGAGACCACTCTCCGCACACATGAAGGTACTGGCAGAGGGACAAAGCCACGCGGGTTCCGGGGCCGAGACCTCCAAGCCTACTCGAATTGGAGTCGAGCATCTTCCACCCAGATCCTCCAAATTCCAGTAGGCGGGGGTCACACACACCACCTGGCGCCCTGGCGCCGTGTAATCCGATCAGCGGCTAAGACTCGGAGACTTTAAAATCCAGATCCCGGACGAGAACAGAGCAGTCTCTGCCCCCGCGCCTGGGTGTCCCTCGCCGGGACCCCTTAGAGAGGAGCGGGTTGAGGTTTCCTCCCCGCCCCGACCAGGGCTACGGCAGCCGGAGACCTCCAGGACCAGCCACCACCATGCTGAGACCACTCTCCGCACACATGAAGGTACTGGCAGAGGGACAAAGCCAAGCGGGTTCCGGGGCCGAGACCTCCAAGCCTACTCGAACTGGAGTCGAGCATCTTCCACCCAGATCCTCCAAATTCCAGTAGGAGGGGGTCACACCCACCACCTGGCCCCCTGGCGCCGTTTAATCCCATCAGCGGCCAAGACTCGGAGACTATAAAATCCAGATCCCGGACGAGAACAGTGCAGTCTTTTGCCCCCGCGCCGGGGTGTCCCTCGGCGGGACCCCTTGGAGGAGAGCGGGTCGAGCTTTCCTCCCCGCCCCGACCAGGGCTATGGCAGCCGGAGACCTCCAGGCCAGCCACCACCATGCTGAGACCACTCTCCGCACACATGAAGGTACTGGCAGAGGGACAAAGCCACGCGGGTTCCGGGGCCGAGACCTCCAAGCCTAATCGAATTGGAGTCGAGCATCTTCCACCCAGATCCTCCAAATTCCAGTAGGCGGGGGTCACACCCACCACCTGGCCCCCTGGCGCCGTGTAATCCCATCAGCGGCCACGACTCGGAGACTATAAAATCCAGATCCCGGACGAGAACAGTGCAGACTTTTGCCCCCGCGCCTGGGTGTCCCTCGCCGGGACCCCTTGGAGTGGAGCGGGTTGAGCTTTCCTCCCCGCCCCGACCAGTGCTACGGCAGCCGGAGACCTCCAGGACCAGCCACCACCATGCTGAGACCACTCTCCTCACATATGAAGATAATGACAGAGGGACAAAGCCACGCGGGCTCCGGGGCCGAGACCTCCAAGCCTACTCGAAATGGAGTCGAGCATCTTCCACCCAGATCCTCCAAATTCCAGTCGGCGGGTGTCACACCCACCACCTGGCCCCCTGGCGCCGTGTAATCCCATCAGCGGCCAAGACTCGGAGACTATAAAATCCAGATCGCGGACGAGAACAGTAAAGTCTCTGCCCCCGCGCCTGGGTGTTCCTTCCCGGAGTCCCTTGGAGGGGAGCGGGTTGAGCTTTCCTCCCCGCCCCGACCAGGGCTACGGCAGCCGGACACCTCCAGGACCAGCCACCACCATGCTGAGACCACTCTCCGCACACATGAAGGTACTGGCAGAGGGACAAAGCCACGCGGGTTCCGGGGCCGAGACCTCCAAGCCTACTCGAATTGGAGTCGAGCATCTTCCACCCAGATCCTCCAAATTCCAGTCGGCGGGTGTCACACCCACCACCTGGCCCCCTGGCGCCGTGTAATCCCATCAGCGGCCAAGACTCGGAGACTATAAAATCCAGATCCCGGACGAGAACAGTGCAGTCTCTGCCCCCGCGCCTGGGTGTCCCTCGCCGGGACCCCTTGGAGTGGAGCGGGTTGAGCTTTCCTCCCCGCCCCGACCAGTGCTACGGCAGCCGGAGACCTCCAGGTCCAGCCACCACCATGCTGAGACCACTCTCCTCACATATGAAGATACTGACAGAGGGACAAAGCCACGCGGGCTCCGGGGCCGAGACCTCCAAGCCTACTCGAAATGGAGTCGAGCATCTTCCACCCAGATCCTCCAAATTCCAGTAGGCGGGGGTCACACCCACCACCTGGCCCCCTGGCGCCGTGTAATCCCATCAGCGGCCAAGACTCGGAGACTATAAAATCCAGATCCCGGACGAGAACAGTGCAGTCTCTGCTCCCGCGCCTGGGTGTCCCTCGCCGGGACCCCTTGGAGGGGAGCGGGTCGAGCTTTCCTCCCCGCCCCGTCCGGGGCTCCGGCAGCCGGAGACCTCCAAGACCAGCCACCACCATGCTGAGAACACTCTCCGCACACATGAAGGTACTGGCAGAGGGACAAAGCCACGCGGGTTCCGGGGCCGAGACCTCCAAGCCTACTCGAATTGGAGTCGAGCATCTTCCACCCAGATCCTCCAAATTCCAGTAGGCGGGGGTCACACCCACCACCTGGCCCCCTGGCGCTGTGTAATCCGATCAGCGGCAAAGACTCGGAGACTATAAAATCCAGATCGCGGACGAGAACAGTGCAGTCTCTGCTCCCGCTCCAGGGTGTTCCTTCCCGGAGTCCCTTGGAGGGGAGCGGGTTTAGCTTTCCTCCCCGCCCTGACCAGGGCTACGGCAGCCGGAGACCTCCAGGACCAGCCACCACCATGCTGAGACCACTCTCCGCACACATGAAGGTACTGGCAGAGGGACAAAGCCACGCGGGTTCCGGGGCCGAGACCTCCAAGCCTACTCGAATTGGAGTCGAGCATCTTCCACCCAGATCCTCCAAATTCCAGTAGGCGGGGGTCACACACACCACCTGGCGCCCTGGCGCCGTGTAATCCGATCAGCGGCTAAGACTCGGAGACTTTAAAATCCAGATCCCGGACGAGAACAGAGCAGTCTCTGCCCCCGCGCCTGGGTGTCCCTCGCCGGGACCCCTTAGAGAGGAGCGGGTTGAGGTTTCCTCCCCGCCCCGACCAGGGCTACGGCAGCCGGAGACCTCCAGGACCAGCCACCACCATGCTGAGACCACTCTCCGCACACATGAAGGTACTGGCAGAGGGACAAAGCCAAGCGGGTTCCGGGGCCGAGACCTCCAAGCCTACTCGAACTGGAGTCGAGCATCTTCCACCCAGATCCTCCAAATTCCAGTAGGAGGGGGTCACACCCACCACCTGGCCCCCTGGCGCCGTTTAATCCCATCAGCGGCCAAGACTCGGAGACTATAAAATCCAGATCCCGGACGAGAACAGTGCAGTCTTTTGCCCCCGCGCCGGGGTGTCCCTCGGCGGGACCCCTTGGAGGAGAGCGGGTCGAGCTTTCCTCCCCGCCCCGACCAGGGCTATGGCAGCCGGAGACCTCCAGGCCAGCCACCACCATGCTGAGACCACTCTCCGCACACATGAAGGTACTGGCAGAGGGACAAAGCCACGCGGGTTCCGGGGCCGAGACCTCCAAGCCTAATCGAATTGGAGTCGAGCATCTTCCACCCAGATCCTCCAAATTCCAGTAGGCGGGGGTCACACCCACCACCTGGCCCCCTGGCGCCGTGTAATCCCATCAGCGGCCACGACTCGGAGACTATAAAATCCAGATCCCGGACGAGAACAGTGCAGACTTTTGCCCCCGCGCCTGGGTGTCCCTCGCCGGGACCCCTTGGAGTGGAGCGGGTTGAGCTTTCCTCCCCGCCCCGACCAGTGCTACGGCAGCCGGAGACCTCCAGGACCAGCCACCACCATGCTGAGACCACTCTCCTCACATATGAAGATAATGACAGAGGGACAAAGCCACGCGGGCTCCGGGGCCGAGACCTCCAAGCCTACTCGAAATGGAGTCGAGCATCTTCCACCCAGATCCTCCAAATTCCAGTCGGCGGGTGTCACACCCACCACCTGGCCCCCTGGCGCCGTGTAATCCCATCAGCGGCCAAGACTCGGAGACTATAAAATCCAGATCGCGGACGAGAACAGTAAAGTCTCTGCCCCCGCGCCTGGGTGTTCCTTCCCGGAGTCCCTTGGAGGGGAGCGGGTTGAGCTTTCCTCCCCGCCCCGACCAGGGCTACGGCAGCCGGACACCTCCAGGACCAGCCACCACCATGCTGAGACCACTCTCCGCACACATGAAGGTACTGGCAGAGGGACAAAGCCACGCGGGTTCCGGGGCCGAGACCTCCAAGCCTACTCGAATTGGAGTCGAGCATCTTCCACCCAGATCCTCCAAATTCCAGTCGGCGGGTGTCACACCCACCACCTGGCCCCCTGGCGCCGTGTAATCCCATCAGCGGCCAAGACTCGGAGACTATAAAATCCAGATCCCGGACGAGAACAGTGCAGTCTCTGCCCCCGCGCCTGGGTGTCCCTCGCCGGGACCCCTTGGAGTGGAGCGGGTTGAGCTTTCCTCCCCGCCCCGACCAGTGCTACGGCAGCCGGAGACCTCCAGGTCCAGCCACCACCATGCTGAGACCACTCTCCTCACATATGAAGATACTGACAGAGGGACAAAGCCACGCGGGCTCCGGGGCCGAGACCTCCAAGCCTACTCGAAATGGAGTCGAGCATCTTCCACCCAGATCCTCCAAATTCCAGTAGGCGGGGGTCACACCCACCACCTGGCCCCCTGGCGCCGTGTAATCCCATCAGCGGCCAAGACTCGGAGACTATAAAATCCAGATCCCGGACGAGAACAGTGCAGTCTTTTGCCCCCGCGCCGGGGTGTCCCTCGGCGGGACCCCTTGGAGGAGAGCGGTTCGAGCTTTCCTCCCCGCCCCGACCAGGGCTATGGCAGCCGGAGACCTCCAGGCCAGCCACCACCATGCTGAGACCACTCTCCGCACACATGAAGGTACTGGCAGAGGGAAAAAGCCACGCGGGTTCCGGGGCCGAGACCTCCCAGCCCAATCGAATTGGAGTCGAGCATCTTCCACCCAGATCCTCCAAATTCCAGTAGGCGGGTGTCACACCCACCACCTGGCCCCCTGGCGCCGTGTAATCCCATCAGCGGCCAAGACTCGGAGACTATAAAATCCAGATCCCGGACGAGAACAGTGCAGTCTCTGCCCCCGCGCCTGGGTGTTCCTTCCCGGAGTCCCTTGGAGGGGAGCGGGTTGAGCTTTCTTCCCCGCCCCGACCAGGGCTACGGCAGTCGGAGAACTCCAGGACCAGCCACCACCATGCTGAGACCACTCTCCGCACACATGAAGGTACTGGCAGAGGGACAAAGCCACGCGGGTTCCGGGGCCGAGACCTCCAAGCCTACTCGAATTGGAGAGGAGCATCTTCCACCCAGATCCTCCAAATTCCAGTAGGCGGGGGTCACACCCACCACCAGGCCCCCTGGCGCCGTGTAATCCCATCAGCGGCCAAGACTCGGAGACTATAAAATCCAGATCCCGGACGAGAACAGTGCAGTCTCTGCTCCCGCGCCTGGGTGTCCCTCGCCGGGACCCCTTGGAGGGGAGCGGGTCGAGCTTTCCTCCCCGCCCCGTCCGGGGCTCCGGCAGCCGGAGACCTCCAAGACCAGCCACCACCATGCTGAGAACACTCTCCGCACACATGAAGGTACTGGCAGAGGGACAAAGCCACGCGGGTTCCGGGGCCGAGACCTCCAAGCCTACTCGAATTGGAGTCGAGCATCTTCCACCCAGATCCTCCAAATTCCAGTAGGCGGGGGTCACACCCACCACCTGGCCCCCTGGCGCTGTGTAATCCGATCAGCGGCAAAGACTCGGAGACTATAAAATCCAGATCGCGGACGAGAACAGTGCAGTCTCTGCTCCCGCTCCAGGGTGTTCCTTCCCGGAGTCCCTTGGAGGGGAGCGGGTTTAGCTTTCCTCCCCGCCCTGACCAGGGCTACGGCAGCCGGAGACCTCCAGGACCAGCCACCACCATGCTGAGACCACTCTCCGCACACATGAAGGTACTGGCAGAGGGACAAAGCCACGCGGGTTCCGGGGCCGAGACCTCCAAGCCTACTCGAATTGGAGTCGAGCATCTTCCACCCAGATCCTCCAAATTCCAGTAGGCGGGGGTCACACACACCACCTGGCGCCCTGGCGCCGTGTAATCCGATCAGCGGCTAAGACTCGGAGACTTTAAAATCCAGATCCCGGACGAGAACAGAGCAGTCTCTGCCCCCGCGCCTGGGTGTCCCTCGCCGGGACCCCTTAGAGAGGAGCGGGTTGAGGTTTCCTCCCCGCCCCGACCAGGGCTACGGCAGCCGGAGACCTCCAGGAACAGCCACCACCATGCTGAGACCACTCTCCGCACACATGAAGGTACTGGCAGAGGGACAAAGCCAAGCGGGTTCCGGGGCCGAGACCTCCAAGCCTACTCGAACTGGAGTCGAGCATCTTCCACCCAGATCCTCCAAATTCCAGTAGGAGGGGGTCACACCCACCACCTGGCCCCCTGGCGCCGTTTAATCCCATCAGCGGCCAAGACTCGGAGACTATAAAATCCAGATCCCGGACGAGAACAGTGCAGTCTTTTGCCCCCGCGCCGGGGTGTCCCTCGGCGGGACCCCTTGGAGGAGAGCGGGTCGAGCTTTCCTCCCCGCCCCGACCAGGGCTATGGCAGCCGGAGACCTCCAGGCCAGCCACCACCATGCTGAGACCACTCTCCGCACACATGAAGGTACTGGCAGAGGGACAAAGCCACGCGGGTTCCGGGGCCGAGACCTCCAAGCCTAATCGAATTGGAGTCGAGCATCTTCCACCCAGATCCTCCAAATTCCAGTAGGCGGGGGTCACACCCACCACCTGGCCCCCTGGCGCCGTGTAATCCCATCAGCGGCCACGACTCGGAGACTATAAAATCCAGATCCCGGACGAGAACAGTGCAGACTTTTGCCCCCGCGCCTGGGTGTCCCTCGCCGGGACCCCTTGGAGTGGAGCGGGTTGAGCTTTCCTCCCCGCCCCGACCAGTGCTACGGCAGCCGGAGACCTCCAGGACCAGCCACCACCATGCTGAGACCACTCTCCTCACATATGAAGATAATGACAGAGGGACAAAGCCACGCGGGCTCCGGGGCCGAGACCTCCAAGCCTACTCGAAATGGAGTCGAGCATCTTCCACCCAGATCCTCCAAATTCCAGTCGGCGGGTGTCACACCCACCACCTGGCCCCCTGGCGCCGTGTAATCCCATCAGCGGCCAAGACTCGGAGACTATAAAATCCAGATCGCGGACGAGAACAGTAAAGTCTCTGCCCCCGCGCCTGGGTGTTCCTTCCCGGAGTCCCTTGGAGGGGAGCGGGTTGAGCTTTCCTCCCCGCCCCGACCAGGGCTACGGCAGCCGGACACCTCCAGGACCAGCCACCACCATGCTGAGACCACTCTCCGCACACATGAAGGTACTGGCAGAGGGACAAAGCCACGCGGGTTCCGGGGCCGAGACCTCCAAGCCTACTCGAATTGGAGTCGAGCATCTTCCACCCAGATCCTCCAAATTCCAGTCGGCGGGTGTCACACCCACCACCTGGCCCCCTGGCGCCGTGTAATCCCATCAGCGGCCAAGACTCGGAGACTATAAAATCCAGATCCCGGACGAGAACAGTGCAGTCTCTGCCCCCGCGCCTGGGTGTCCCTCGCCGGGACCCCTTGGAGTGGAGCGGGTTGAGCTTTCCTCCCCACCCCGACCAGTGCTACGGCAGCCGGAGACCTCCAGGTCCAGCCACCACCATGCTGAGACCACTCTCCTCACATATGAAGATACTGACAGAGGGACAAAGCCACGCGGGCTCCGGGGCCGAGACCTCCAAGCCTACTCGAAATGGAGTCGAGCATCTTCCACCCAGATCCTCCAAATTCCAGTAGGCGGGGGTCACACCCACCACCTGGCCCCCTGGCGCCGTGTAATCCCATCAGCGGCCAAGACTCGGAGACTATAAAATCCAGATCCCGGACGAGAACAGTGCAGTCTTTTGCCCCCGCGCCGGGGTGTCCCTCGGCGGGACCCCTTGGAGGAGAGCGGTTCGAGCTTTCCTCCCCGCCCCGACCAGGGCTATGGCAGCCGGACACCTCCAGGCCAGCCACCACCATGCTGAGACCACTCTCCGCACACATGAAGGTACTGGCAGAGGGAAAAAGCCACGCGGGTTCCGGGGCCGAGACCTCCCAGCCCAATCGAATTGGAGTCGAGCATCTTCCACCCAGATCCTCCAAATTCCAGTAGGCGGGTGTCACACCCACCACCTGGCCCCCTGGCGCCGTGTAATCCCATCAGCGGCCAAGACTCGGAGACTATAAAATCCAGATCCCGGACGAGAACAGTGCAGTCTCTGCCCCCGCGCCTGGGTGTTCCTTCCCGGAGTCCCTTGGAGGGGAGCGGGTTGAGCTTTCTTCCCCGCCCCGACCAGGGCTACGGCAGTCGGAGAACTCCAGGACCAGCCACCACCATGCTGAGACCACTCTCCGCACACATGAAGGTACTGGCAGAGGGACAAAGCCAAGCGGGTTCCGGGGCCGAGACCTCCAAGCCTACTCGAACTGGAGTCGAGCATCTTCCAACCAGATCCTCCAAATTCCAGTAGGCGGGGGTCACACCCACCACCTGGCCCCCTGGTGCCGTGTAATCCCATCAGCGGCCAAGACTCGGAGACTATAAAATCCAGATCGCGGACGAGAACAGTAAAGTCTCTGCCCCCGCGCCTGGGTGTTCCTTCCCGGAGTCCCTTGGAGGGGAGCGGGTTGAGCTTTCCTCCCCGCCCCGACCAGGGCTACGGCAGCCGGACACCTCCAGGACCAGCCACCACCATGCTGAGACCACTCTCCGCACACATGAAGGTACAGGAGAGGGACAAAGCCACTCGGGTTCCGGGGCCTAGACCTCCAAGCCTACTCGAATTGGAGTCGAGCATCTTCCACCCAGATCCTCCAAATTCCAGTAGGCGGGTGTCACACCCACCACCTGGCCCCCTGGCGCCGTGTAATCCCATCAGCGGCCAAGACTCGGAGACTATAAAATCCAGATCCCGGACGAGAACAGTGCAGTCTCTGCCCCCGCGCCTGGGTGTCCCTCGCCGCGACCCCTTGGAGTGGAGCGGGTTGAGCTTTCCTCCCCGCCCCGACCAGTGCTACGGCAGCCGGAGACCTCCAGGACCAGCCACCACCATGCTGAGACCACTCTCCTCACATATGAAGATACTGACAGAGGGACAAAGCCAGGCGGGCTCCGGGGCCGAGACCTCCAAGCCTACTCGAAATGGAGTCGAGCATCTTCCACCCAGATCCTCCAAATTCCAGTAGGCGGGGGTCACACCCACCACCTGGCCCCCTGGCGCCGTGTAATCCCATCAGCGGCCAAGACTCGGAGACTATAAAATCCAGATCCCGGACGAGAACAGTGCAGTCTTTTGCCCCCGCGCCGGGGTGTCCCTCGGCGGGACCCCTTGGAGGAGAGCGGGTCGAACTTTCCTCCCCGCCCCGACCAGGGCTATGGCAGCCGGAGACCTCCAGGCCAGCCACCACCATGCTGAGACCACTCTCCGCACACATGAAGGTACTGGCAGAGGGACAAAGCCACGCGGGTTCCGGGGCCGAGACCTCCAAGCCTACTCGAATTGGAGTCGAGCATCTTCCACCCAGATCCTCCAAATTCCAGTAGGCGGGGGTCACAACCACCACCTGGCCCCCTGGCGCCGTGTAATCCCATCAGCGGCCACGACTCGGAGACTATAAAATCCAGATCCCGGACGAGAACAGTGCAGTCTTTTGCCCCGCGCCTGGGTGTCCCTCGCCGGGACCCCTTGGAGGAGAGCGGGTCGAGCTTTCCTCCCCGCCCCGACCAGGGCTACGGCAGCCGGAGACCTCCAGGACCAGCCACCACCATGCTGAGACCACTCTCTGCACACATGAAGGTACTGGCAGAGGGAAAAAGCCACGCGGGTTCCGGGGCCGAGACCTCCCAGCCCAATCGAATTGGAGTCGAGCATCTTCCACCCAGATCCTCCAAATTCCAGTAGGCGGGGGTCACACCCACCACCTGGCCCCCTGGCGCCGTGTAATCCCATCAGCGGCCAAGACTCGGAGACTATAAAATCCAGATCCCGGACGAGAACAGTGCAGTCTCTGCCCCCGCGCCTGGGTGTTCCTTCCCGGAGTCCCTTGGAGGGGAGCGGGTTGAGCTTTCTTCCCCGCCCCGACCAGGGCTACGGCAGCCGGAGACCTCCAGGACCAGCCACCACCATGCTGAGACCACTCTCCGCACACATGAAGGTACTGGCAGAGGGACAAAGCCAAGCGGGTTCCGGGGCCGAGACCTCCAAGCCTACTCGAACTGGAGTCGAGCATCTTCCACCCAGATCCTCCAAATTCCAGTAGGAGGGGGTCACACACACCACCTGGCCCCCTGGCGCCGTTTAATCCAATCAGCGGCGAAGACTCGGAGAGTATAAAATCCAGATCCCGGACGAGAACAGTGCAGTCTTTTGCCCCCGCGCCGGGGTGTCCCTCGGCGGGACCCCTTGGAGGAGAGCGGGTCGAGCTTTCCTCCCCGCCCCGACCAGGGCTATGGCAGCCGGAGACCTCCAGGCCAGCCACCACCATGCTGAGACCACTCTCCGCACACATGAAGGTACTGGCAGAGGGACAAAGCCACGCGGGTTCCGGGGCCGAGACCTCCAAGCCTAATCGAATTGGAGTCGAGCATCTTCCACCCAGATCCTCCAAATTCCAGTAGGCGGGGGTCACACCCACCACCTGGCCCCCTGGCGCCGTGTAATCCCATCAGCGGCCAAGACTCGGAGACTATAAAATCCAGATCCCGGACGAGAACAGTGCAGACTTTTGCCCCCGCGCCTGGGTGTCCCTCGCCGGGACCCCTTGGAGTGGAGCGGGTTGAGCTTTCCTCCCCGCCCCGACCAGTGCTACGGCAGCCGGAGACCTCCAGGACCAGCCACCACCATGCTGAGACGACTCTCCTCACATATGAAGATAATGACAGAGGGACAAAGCCACGCGGGCTCCGGGGCCGAGACCTCCAAGCCTACTCGAAATGGAGTCGAGCATCTTCCACCCAGATCCTCCAAATTCCAGTCGGCGGGTGTCACACCCACCACCTGGCCCCCTGGCGCCGTGTAATCCCATCAGCGGCCAAGACTCGGAGACTATAAAATCCAGATCGCGGACGAGAACAGTAAAGTCTCTGCCCCCGCGCCTGGGTGTTCCTTCCCGGAGTCCCTTGGAGGGGAGCGGGTTGAGCTTTCCTCCCCGCCCCGACCAGGGCTACGGCAGCCGGACACCTCCAGGACCAGCCACCACCATGCTGAGACCACTCTCCGCACACATGAAGGTACTGGCAGAGGGACAAAGCCACGCGGGTTCCGGGGACGAGACCTCCAAGCCTACTCGAATTGGAGTCGAGCATCTTCCACCCAGATCCTCCAAATTCCAGTAGGCGGGGGTCACACCCACCACCTGGCCCCCTGGCGCCGTGTAATCCCATCAGCGGCCAAGACTCGGAGACTATAAAATCCAGATCCCGGACGAGAACAGTGCAGTCTTTTGCCCCCGCGCCGGGGTGTCCCTCGGCGGGACCCCTTGGAGGAGAGCGGTTCGAGCTTTCCTCCCCGCCCCGACCAGGGCTATGGCAGCCGGAGACCTCCAGGCCAGCCACCACCATGCTGAGACCACTCTCCGCACACATGAAGGTACTGGCAGAGGGACAAAGCCACGCGGGTTCCGGGGCCGAGACCTCCAAGCCTACTCGAATTGGAGTCGAGCATCTTCCACCCAGATCCTCCAAATTCCAGTAGGCGGGGGTCACACCCACCACCTGGCCCCCTGGCGCCGTGTAATCCCATCAGCGGCCACGACTCGGAGACTATAAAATCCAGATCCCGGACGAGAACAGTGCAGTCTTTTGCCCCCGCGCCTGGGTGTCCCTCGCCGGGACCCCTTGGAGGAGAGCGGGTCGAGCTTTCCTCCCCGCCCCGACCAGGGCTACGGCAGCCGGAGACCTCCAGGAACAGCCACCACCATGCTGAGACCACTCTCCGCACACATGAAGGTACTGGCAGAGGGAAAAAGCCACGCGGGTTCCGGGGCCGAGACCACCAAGCCCAATCGAATTGGAGTCGAGCATCTTCCACCCAGATCCTCCAAATTCCAGTAGGCGGGTGTCACACCCACCACCTGGCCCCCTGGCGCCGTGTAATCCCATCAGCGGCCAAGACTCGGAGACTATAAAATCCAGATCCCGGACGAGAACAGTGCAGTCTCTGCCCCCGCGCCTGGGTGTTCCTTCCCGGAGTCCCTTGGAGGGGAGCGGGTTGAGCTTTCTTCCCCGCCCCGACCAGGGCTACGGCAGCCGGAGACCTCCAGGACCAGCCACCACCATGCTGAGACCACTCTCCGCACACATGAAGGTACTGGCAGAGGGACAAAGCCAAGCGGGTTCCGGGGCCGAGACCTCCAAGCCTACTCGAACTGGAGTCGAGCATCTTCCAACCAGATCCTCCAAATTCCAGTAGGCGGGGGTCACACCCACCACCTGGCCCCCTGGTGCCGTGTAATCCCATCAGCGGCCAAGACTCGGAGACTATAAAATCCAGATCGCGGACGAGAACAGTAAAGTCTCTGCCCCCGCGCCTGGGTGTTCCTTCCCGGAGTCCCTTGGAGGGGAGCGGGTTGAGCTTTCCTCCCCGCCCCGACCAGGGCTACGGCAGCCGGACACCTCCAGGACCAGCCACCACCATGCTGAGACCACTCTCCGCACACATGAAGGTACAGGAGAGGGACAAAGCCACGCGGGTTCCGGGGCCGAGACCTCCAAGCCTACTCGAATTGGAGTCGAGCATCTTCCACCCAGATCCTCCAAATTCCAGTAGGCGGGGGTCACACCCACCACCTGGCCCCATGGCGCCGTGTAATCCTATCAGCGGCCAAGACTCGGAGACTATAAAATCCAGATCCCGGACGAGAACAGTGCAGTCTTTTGCCCCCGCGCCGGGGTGTCCCTCGGCGGGACCCCGTGGAGGAGAGCGGGTCGAACTTTCCTCCCCGCCCCGACCAGGGCTATGGCAGCCGGAGACCTCCAGGCCAGCCACCACCATGCTGAGACCACTCTCCGCACACATGAAGCTACTGGCAGAGGGACAAAGCCACGCGGGTTCCGGGGCCGAGACCTCCAAGCCTACTCGAATTGGAGTCGAGCATCTTCCACCCAGATCCTCCAAATTCCAGTAGGCGGGGGTCACAACCACCACCTGGCCCCCTGGCGCCGTGTAATCCCATCAGCGGCCACGACTCGGAGACTATAAAATACAGATCCCGGACGAGAACAGTGCAGTCTTTTGCCCCCGCGCCGGGGTGTCCCTCGCCGGAACCCCTTGGAGGAGAGCGGGTCGAGCTTTCCTCCCCGCCCCGACCAGGGCTACGGCAGCCGGAGACCTCCAGGACCAGCCACCACCATGCTGAGACCACTCTCTGCACACATGAAGGTACTGGCAGAGGGAAAAAGCCACGCGGGTTCCGGGGCCGAGACCTCCCAGACCAATCGAATTGGAGTCGAGCATCTTCCACCTAGATCCTCCAAATTCCAGTAGGCGGGGGTCACACCCACCACCTGGCCCCCTGGCGCCGTGTAATCCCATCAGCGGCCAAGACTCGGAGACTATAAAATCCAGATCCCGGACGAGAACAGTGCAGTCTCTGCCCCCGCGCCTGGGTGTTCCTTCCCGGAGTCCCTTGGAGGGGAGCGGGTTGAGCTTTCTTCCCCGCCCCGACCAGGGTTACGGCAGCCGGAGACCTCCAGGACCAGCCACCACCATGCTGAGACCACTCTCCGCACACATGAAGGTACTGGCAGAGGGACAAAGCCAAGCGGGTTCCGGGGCCGAGACCTCCAAGCCTACTCGAACTGGAGTCGAGCATCTTCCACCCAGATCCTCCAAATTCCAGTAGGAGGGGGTCACACCCACCACCTGGCCCCCTGGCGCCGTTTAATCCCATCAGCGGCCAAGACTCGGAGACTATAAAATCCAGATCCCGGACGAGAACAGTGCAGTCTTTTGCCCCCGCGCCGGGGTGTCCCTCGGCGGGACCCCTTGGAGGAGAGCGGGTCGAGCTTTCCTCCCCGCCCCGACCAGTGCTATGGCAGCCGGAGACCTCCAGGCCAGCCACCACCATGCTGAGACCACTCTCCGCACACATGAAGGTACTGGCAGAGGGACAAAGCCACGCGGGTTCCGGGGCCGAGACCTCCAAGCCTAATCGAATTGGAGTCGAGCATCTTCCACCCAGATCCTCCAAATTCCAGTAGGCGGGGGTCACACCCACCACCTGGCCCCCTGGCGCCGTGTAATCCCATCAGCGGCCAAGACTCGGAGACTATAAAATCCAGATCCCGGACGAGAACAGTGCAGACTTTTGCCCCCGCGCCTGGGTGTCCCTCGCCGGGACCCCTTGGAGTGGAGCGGGTTGAGCTTTCCTCCCCGACCCGACCAGTGCTACGGCAGCCGGAGACCTCCAGGACCAGCCACCACCATGCTGAGACCACTCTCCTCACATATGAAGATAATGACAGAGGGACAAAGCCACGCGGGCTCCGGGGCCGAGACCTCCAAGCCTACTCGAAATGGAGTCGAGCATCTTCCACCCAGATCCTCCAAATTCCAGTAGGCGGGGGTCACACCCACCACCTGGCCCCCTGGCGCCGTGTAATCCCATCAGCGGCCAAGACTCGGAGACTATAAAATCCAGATCCCGGACGAGAACAGTGCAGTCTTTTGCCCCCGCGCCGGGGTGTCCCTCGGCGGGACCCCATGGAGGAGAGCGGGTCGAACATTCCTCCCCGCCCCGACCAGGGCTATGGCAGCCGGAGACCTCCAGGCCAGCCACCACCATGCTGAGACCACTCTCCGCACACATGAAGGTACTGGCAGAGGGACAAAGCCACTCGGGTTCCGGGGCCGAGACCTCCAAGCCTACTCGAATTGGAGTCGAGCATCTTCCACCCAGATCCTCCAAATTCCAGTAGGCGGGGGTCACACCCACCACCTGGCCCCCTGGCGCTGTGTAATCCCATCAGCGGCCACGACTCGGAGACTATAAAATCCAGATCCCGGACGAGAACAGTGCAGTCTTTTGCCCCCGCGCCTGGGTGTCCCTCGCCGGGACCCCTTGGAGGAGAGCGGGTCGAGCTTTCCTCCCCGCCCCGACCAGGGCTACGGCAGCCGGAGACCTCCAGGACCAGCCACCACCATGCTGAGACCACTCTCCGCACACATGAAGGTACTGGCAGAGGGAAAAAGCCACGCGGGTTCCGGGGCCGAGACCTCCCAGCCCAATCGAATTGGAGTCGAGCATCTTCCACCCAGATCCTCCAAATTCCAGTAGGCGGGGGTCACACCCACCACCTGGCCCCCTGGCGCCGTGTAATCCCATCAGCGGCCAAGACTCGGAGACTATAAAATCCAGATCCCGGACGAGAACAGTGCAGTCTCTGCCCCCGCGCCTGGGTGTTCCTTCCCGGAGTCCCTTGGAGGGGAGCGGGTTGAGCTTTCTTCCCCGCCCCGACCAGGGCTACGGCAGCCGGAGACCTCCAGGACCAGCCACCACCATGCTGAGACCACTCTCCGCACACATGAAGGTACTGGCAGAGGGACAAAGCCAAGCGGGTTCCGGGGCCGAGACCTCCAAGCCTACTCGAACTGGAGTCGAGCATCTTCCAACCAGATCCTCCAAATTCCAGTAGGCGGGGGTCACACCCACCACCTGGCCCCCTGGTGCCGTGTAATCCCATCAGCGGCCAAGACTCGGAGACTATAAAATCCAGATCGCGGACGAGAACAGTAAAGTCTCTGCCCCCGCGCCTGGGTGTTCCTTCCCGGAGTCCCTTGGAGGGGAGCGGGTTGAGCTTTCCTCCCCGCCCCGACCAGTGCTACGGCAGCCGGAGACCTCCAGGACCAGCCACCACCATGCTGAGACCACTCTCCGCACACATGAAGGTACTGGCAGAGGGACAAAGCCACGCGGGTTCCGGGGCCGAGACCTCCAAGCCTACTCGAATTGGAGTTGAGCATCTTCCACCCAGATCCTCCAAATTCCAGTAGGCGGGGGTCACACCCACCACCTGGCCACCTGGCGCCGTGTAATCCCATCAGCGGCCAAGACTCGGAGACTATAAAATCAAGATCCCGGACGAGAACAGTGCAGTCTCTGCCCCCGCGCCTGGGTGTCCCTCGCCGGGACCCCTTGGAGTGGAGCGGGTTGAGCTTTCCTCCCCGCCCCGACCAGTGCTTCGGCAGCCGGAGACCTCCAGGTCCAGCCACCACCATGCTGAGACCACTCTCCTCACATATGAAGATACTGACAGAGGGACAAAGCCACGCGGGCTCCGGGGCCGAGACCTCCAAGCCTACTCGAAATGGAGTCGAGCATCTTCCACCCAGATCCTCCAAATTCCAGTAGGCGGGGGTCACACCCACCACCTGGCCCCCTGGCGCCGTGTAATCCCATCAGCGGCCAAGACTCGGAGACTATAAAATCCAGATCCCGGACGAGAACAGTGCAGTCTTTTGCCCCCGCGCCGGGGTGTCCCTCGGCGGGACCCCTTGGAGGAGAGCGGTTCGAGCTTTCCTCCCCGCCCCGACCAGGGCTATGGCAGCCGGAGACCTCCAGGCCAGCCACCACCATGCTGAGACCAGTCTCCGCACACATGAAGGTACTGGCAGAGGGACAAAGCCACGCGGGTTCCGGGGCCGAGACCTCCAAGCCTACTCGAATTGGAGTCGAGCATCTTCCACCCAGATCCTCCAAATTCCAGTAGGCGGGGGTCACACCCACCAACTGGCCCCCTGGCGCCGTGTAATCCCATCAGCGGCCACGACTCGGAGACTATAAAATCCAGATCCCGGACGAGAACAGTGCAGTCTTTTGCCCCCGCGCCTGGGTGTCCCTCGCCGGGACCCCTTGGAGGAGAGCGGGTCGAGATTTCCTCCCCGCCCCGACCAGGGCTACGGCAGCCGGAGACCTCCAGGAACAGCCACCACCATGCTGAGACCACTCTCCGCACACATGAAGGTACTGGCAGAGGGAAAAAGCCACGCGGGTTCCGGGGCCGAGACCTCCCAGCCCAATCGAATTGGAGTCGAGCATCTTCCACCCAGATCCTCCAAATTCCAGTAGGCGGGTGTCACACCCACCACCTGGCCCCCTGGCACCGTGTAATCCCATCAGCGGCCAAGACTCGGAGACTATAAAATCCAGATCCCGGACGAGAACAGTGCAGTCTCTGCCCCCGCGCCTGGGTGTTCCTTCCCGGAGTCCCTTGGAGGGGAGCGGGTTGAGCTTTCTTCCCCGCCCCGACCAGGGCTACGGCAGTCGGAGAACTCCAGGACCAGCCACCACCATGCTGAGACCACTCTCCGCACACATGAAGGTACTGGCAGAGGGACAAAGCCAAGCGGGTTCCGGGGCCGAGACCTCCAAGCCTACTCGAACTGGAGTCGAGCATCTTCCAACCAGATCCTCCAAATTCCAGTAGGCGGGGGTCACACCCACCACCTGGCCCCCTGGTGCCGTGTAATCCCTTCAGCGGCCAAGACTCGGAGACTATAAAATCCAGATCGCGGACGAGAACAGTAAAGTCTCTGCCCCCGCGCCTGGGTGTTCCTTCCCGGAGTCCCTTGGAGGGGAGCGGGTTGAGCTTTCCTCCCCGCCCCGACCAGGGCTACGGCAGCCGGACACCTCCAGGACCAGCCACCACCATGCTGAGACCACTCTCCGCACACATGAAGGTACAGGAGAGGGACAAAGCCATGCGGGTTCCGGGGCCTAGACCTCCAAGCCTACTCGAATTGGAGTCGAGCATCTTCCACCCAGATCCTCCAAATTCCAGTAGGCGGGTGTCACACCCACCACCTGGCCCCCTGGCGCCGTGTAATCCCATCAGCGGCCAAGACTCGGAGACTATAAAATCCAGATCCCGGACGAGAACAGTGCAGTCTCTGCCCCCGCGCCTGGGTGTCCCTCGCCGCGACCCCTTGGAGTGGAGCGGGTTGAGCTTTCCTCCCCGCCCCGACCAGTGCTACGGCAGCCGGAGACCTCCAGGACCAGCCACCACCATGCTGAGACCACTCTCCTCACATATGAAGATACTGACAGAGGGACAAAGCCACGCGGGCTCCGGGGCCGAGACCTCCAAGCCTACTCGAAATGGAGTCGAGCATCTTCCACCCAGATCCTCCAAATTCCAGTAGGCGGGGGTCACACCCACCACCTGGCCCCCTGGCGCCGTGTAATCCCATCAGCGGCCAAGACTCGGAGACTATAAAATCCAGATCCCGGACGAGAACAGTGCAGTCTTTTGCCCCCGCGCCGGGGTGTCCCTCGGCGGGACCCCTTGGAGGAGAGCGGGTCGAACTTTCCTCCCCGCCCCGACCAGGGCTATGGCAGCCGGAGACCTCCAGGCCAGCCACCACCATGCTGAGACCACTCTCCGCACACATGAAGGTACTGGCAGAGGGACAAAGCCACGCGGGTTCCGGGGCCGAGACCTCCAAGCCTACTCGAATTGGAGTCGAGCATCTTCCACCCAGATCCTCCAAATTCCAGTAGGCGGTGGTCACAACCACCACCTGGCCCCCTGGCGCCGTGTAATCCCATCAGCGGCCACGACTCGGAGACTATAAAATCCAGATCCCGGACGAGAACAGTGCAGTCTTTTGCCCCGCGCCTGGGTGTCCCTCGCCGGGACCCCTTGGAGGAGAGCGGGTCGAGCTTTCCTCCCCGCCCCGACCAGGGCTACGGCAGCCGGAGACCTCCAGGACCAGCCACCACCATGCTGAGACCACTCTCTGCACACATGAAGGTACTGGCAGAGGGAAAAAGCCACGCGGGTTCCGGGGCCGAGACCTCCCAGCCCAATCGAATTGGAGTCGAGCATCTTCCACCCAGATCCTCCAAATTCCAGTAGGCGGGGGTCACACCCACCACCTGGCCCCCTGGCGCCGTGTAATCCCATCAGCGGCCAAGACTCAGAGACTATAAAATCCAGATCCCGGACGAGAACAGTGCAGTCTCTGCCCCCGCGCCTGGGTGTTCCTTCCCGGAGTCCCTTGGAGGGGAGCGGGTTGAGCTTTCTTCCCCGCCCCGACCAGGGCTACGGCAGCCGGAGACCTCCAGGACCAGCCACCACCATGCTGAGACCACTCTCCGCACACATGAAGGTACTGGCAGAGGGACAAAGCCAAGCGGGTTCCGGGGCCGAGACCTCCAAGCCTACTCGAACTGGAGTCGAGCATCTTCCACCCAGATCCTCCAAATTCCAGTAGGAGGGGGTCACACACACCACCTGGCCCCCTGGCGCCGTTTAATCCCATCAGCGGCCAAGACTCGGAGACTATAAAATCCAGATCCCGGACGAGAACAGTGCAGTCTTTTGCCCCCGCGCCGGGGTGTCCCTCGGCGGGACCCCTTGGAGGAGAGCGGGTCGAGCTTTCCTCCCCGCCCCGACCAGGGCTATGGCAGCCGGAGACCTCCAGGCCAGCCACCACCATGCTGAGACCACTCTCCGCACACATGAAGGTACTGGCAGAGGGACAAAGCCACGCGGGTTCCGGGGCCGAGACCTCCAAGCCTAATCGAATTGGAGTCGAGCATCTTCCACCCAGATCCTCCAAATTCCAGTAGGCGGGGGTCACACCCACCACCTGGCCCCCTGGCGCCGTGTAATCCCATCAGCGGCCACGACTCGGAGACTATAAAATCCAGATCCCGGACGAGAACAGTGCAGACTTTTGCCCCCGCGCCTGGGTGTCCCTCGCCGGGACCCTTGGAGTGGAGCGGGTTGAGCTTTCCTCCCCGCCCCGACCAGTGCTACGGCAGCCGGAGACCTCCAGGACCAGCCACCACCATGCTGAGACCACTCTCCTCACATATGAAGATAATGACAGAGGGACAAAGCCACGCGGGCTCCGGGGCCGAGACCTCCAAGCCTACTCGAAATGGAGTCGAGCATCTTCCACCCAGATCCTCCAAATTCCAGTAGGCGGGGGTCACACCCACCACCTGGCCCCCTGGCGCCGTGTAATCCCATCAGCGGCCAAGACTCGGAGACTATAAAATCCAGATCGCGGACGAGAACAGTAAAGTCTCTGCCCCCGCGCCTGGGTGTTCCTTCCCGGAGTCCCTTGGAGGGGAGCGGGTTGAGCTTTCCTCCCCGCCCCGACCAGGGCTACGGCAGCCGGACACCTCCAGGACCAGCCACCACCATGCTGAGACCACTCTCCGCACACATGAAGGTACTGGCAGAGGGACAAAGCCACGCGGGTTCCGGGGCCGAGACCTCCAAGCCTACTCGAATTGGAGTCGAGCATCTTCCACCCAGATCCTCCAAATTCCAGTAGGCGGGGGTCACACCCACCACCTGGCCCCCTGGCGCCGTGTAATCCCATCAGCGGCCAAGACTCGGAGACTATAAAATCCAGATCCCGGACGAGAACAGTGCAGTCTTTTGCCCCCGCGCCGGGGTGTCCCTCGGCGGGACCCCTTGGAGGAGAGCGGTTCGAGCTTTCCTCCCCGCCCCGACCAGGGCTATGGCAGCCGGAGACCTCCAGGCCAGCCACCACCATGCTGAGACCACTCTCCGCACACATGAAGGTACTGGCAGAGGGACAAAGCCACGCGGGTTCCGGGGCCGAGACCTCCAAGCCTACTCGAATTGGAGTCGAGCATCTTCCACCCAAATCCTCCAAATTCCAGTAGGCGGGGGTCACACCCACCACCTGGCCCCCTGGCGCTGTGTAATCCCATCAGCGGCCACGACTCGGAGACTATAAAATCCAGATCCCGGACGAGAACAGTGCAGTCTTTTGCCCCCGCGCCTGGGTGTCCCTCGCCGGGACCCCTTGGAGGAGAGCGGGTCGAGCTTTCCTCCCCGCCCCGACCAGGGCTACGGCAGCCGGAGACCTCCAGGAACAGCCACCACCATGCTGAGACCACTCTCCGCACACATGAAGGTACTGGCAGAGGGAAAAAGCCACGCGGGTTCCGGGGCCGAGACCTCCAAGCCCAATCGAATTGGAGTCGAGCATCTTCCACCCAGATCCTCCAAATTCCAGTAGGCGGGGGTCACACCCACCACCTGGCCCCCTGGCGCCGTGTAATCCCATCAGCGGCCAAGACTCGGAGACTATAAAATCCAGATCCCGGACGAGAACAGTGCAGTCTCTGCCCCCGCGCCTGGGTGTTCCTTCCCGGAGTCCCTTGGAGGGGAGCGGGTTGAGCTTTCTTCCCCGCCCCGACCAGGGCTACGGCAGCCGGAGACCTCCAGGACCAGCCACCACCATGCTGAGACCACTCTCCGCACACATGAAGGTACTGGCAGAGGGACAAAGCCAAGCGGGTTCCGGGGCCGAGACCTCCAAGCCTACTCGAACTGGAGTCGAGCATCTTCCAACCAGATCCTCCAAATTCCAGTAGGCGGGGGTCACACCCACCACCTGGCCCCCTGGTGCCGTGTAATCCCATCAGCGGCCAAGACTCGGAGACTATAAAATCCAGATCGCGGACGAGAACAGTAAAGTCTCTGCCCCCGCGCCTGGGTGTTCCTTCCCGGAGTCCCTTGGAGGGGAGCGGGTTGAGCTTTCCTCCCCGCCCCGACCAGGGCTACGGCAGCCGGACACCTCCAGGACCAGCCACCACCATGCTGAGACCACTCTCCGCACACATGAAGGTACAGGAGAGGGACAAAGCCACGCGGGTTCCGGGGCCTAGACCTCCAAGCCTACTCGAATTGGAGTCGAGCATCTTCCACCCAGATCCTCCAAATTCCAGTAGGCGGGTGTCACACCCACCACCTGGCCCCCTGGCGCCGTGTAATCCCATCAGCGGCCAAGACTCGGAGACTATAAAATCCAGATCCCGGACGAGAACAGTGCAGTCTCTGCCCCCGCGCCTGGGTGTCCCTCGCCGCGACCCCTTGGAGTGGAGCGGGTTGAGCTTTCCTCCCCGCCCCGACCAGTGCTACGGCAGCCGGAGACCTCCAGGACCAGCCACCACCATGCTGAGACCACTCTCCTCACATATGAAGATACTGACAGAGGGACAAAGCCACGCGGGCTCCGGGGCCGAGACCTCCAAGCCTACTCGAAATGGAGTCGAGCATCTTCCACCCAGATCCTCCAAATTCCAGTAGGCGGGGGTCACACCCACCACCTGGCCCCCTGGCGCCGTGTAATCCCATCAGCGGCCAAGACTCGGAGACTATAAAATCCAGATCCCGGACGAGAACAATGCAGTCTTTTGCCCCCGCGCCGGGGTGTCCCTCGGCGGGACCCCGTGGAGGAGAGCGGGTCGAACTTTCCTCCCCGCCCCGACCAGGGCTATGGCAGCCGGAGACCTCCAGGCCAGCCACCACCATGCTGAGACCACTCTCCGCACACATGAAGGTACTGGCAGAGGGACAAAGCCACGCGGGTTCCGGGGCCGAGACCTCCAAGCCTACTCGAATTGGAGTCGAGCATCTTCCACCCAGATCCTCCAAATTCCAGTAGGCGGGGGTCACACCCACCACCTGGCCCCCTGGCGCCGTGTAATCCCATCAGCGGCCACGACTCGGAGACTATAAAATCCAGATCCCGGACGAGAACAGTGCAGTCTTTTGCCCCCGCGCCTGGGTGTCCCTCGCCGGGACCCCTTGGAGGAGAGCGGGTCGAGCTTTCCTCCCCGCCCCGACCAGGGCTACGGCAGCCGGAGACCTCCAGGACCAGCCACCACCATGCTGAGACCACTCTCTGCACACATGAAGGTACTGGCAGAGGGACAAAGCCACGCGGGCTCCGGGGCCGAGACCTCCAAGCCTACTCGAAATGGAGTCGAGCATCTTCCACCCAGATCCTCCAAATTCCAGTAGGCGGGGGTCACACCCACCACCTGGCCCCCTGGCGCCGTGTAATCCCATCAGCGGCCAAGACTCGGAGACTATAAAATCCAGATACCGGACGAGAACAGTGCAGTCTTTTGCCCCCGCGCCGGGGTGTCCCTCGGCGGGACCCCATGGAGGAGAGCGGGTCGAACTTTCCTCCCCGCCCCGACCAGGGCTATGGCAGCCGGAGACCTCCAGGCCAGCCACCACCATGCTGAGACCACTCTCCGCACACATGAAGGTACTGGCAGAGGGACAAAGCCACTCGGGTTCCGGGGCCGAGACCTCCAAGCCTACTCGAATTGGAGTCGAGCATCTTCCACCCAGATCCTCCAAATTCCAGTAGGCGGGGGTCACACCCACCACCTGGCCCCCTGGCGCTGTGTAATCCCATCAGCGGCCACGACTCGGAGACTATAAAATCCAGATCCCGGACGAGAACAGTGCAGTCTTTTGCCCCCGCGCCTGGGTGTCCCTCGCCGGGACCCCTTGGAGGAGAGCGGGTCGAGCTTTCCTCCCCGCCCCGACCAGGGCTACGGCAGCCGGAGACCTCCAGGACCAGCCACCACCATGCTGAGACCACTCTCCGCACACATGAAGGTACTGGCAGAGGGAAAAAGCCACGCGGGTTCCGGGGCCGAGACCTCCCAGCCCAATCGAATTGGAGTCGAGCATCTTCCACCCAGATCCTACAAATTCCAGTAGGCGGGGGTCACACCCACCACCTGGCCCCCTGGCGCCGTGTAATCCCATCAGCGGCCAAGACTCGGAGACTATAAAATCCAGATCCCGGACGAGAACAGTGCAGTCTCTGCCCCCGCGCCTGGGTGTTCCTTCCCGGAGTCCCTTGGAGGGGAGCGGGTTGAGCTTTCTTCCCCGCCCCGACCAGGGCTACGGCAGCCGGAGACCTCCAGGACCAGCCACCACCATGCTGAGACCACTCTCCGCACACATGAAGGTACTGGCAGAGGGACAAAGCCAAGCGGGTTCCGGGGCCGAGACCTCCAAGCCTACTCGAACTGGAATCGAGCATCTTCCAACCAGATCCTCCAAATTCCAGTAGGCGGGGGTCACACCCACCACCTGGCCCCCTGGTGCCGTGTAATCCCATCAGCGGCCAAGACTCGGAGACTATAAAATCCAGATCGCGGACGAGAACAGTAAAGTCTCTGCCCCCGCGCCTGGGTGTTCCTTCCCGGAGTCCCTTGGAGGGGAGCGGGTTGAGCTTTCCTCCCCGCCCCGACCAGTGCTACGGCAGCCGGAGACCTCCAGGACCAGCCACCACCATGCTGAGACCACTCTCCGCACATATGAAGATACTGACAGAGGGACAAAGCCACGCGGGCTCCGGGGCCGAGACCTCCAAGCCTACTCGAATTGGAGTCGAGCATCTTCCACCCAGATCCTCCAAATTCCAGTAGGAGGGGGTCACACCCACCACCTGGCCCCCTGGCGCCGTGTAATCCCATCAGCGGCCAAGACTCGGAGACTATAAAATCCAGATCCCGGACGAGAACAGTGCAGTCTTTTGCCCCCGCGCCGGGGTGTCCCTCGGCGGGACCCCTTGGAGGAGAGCGGGTCGAGCTTTCCTCCCTGCCCCGACCAGGGCTATGGCAGCCGGAGACCTCCAGGCCAGCCACCACCATGCTGAGACCACTCTCCGCACACATGAAGGTACTGGCAGAGGGACAAAGCCACGCGGGTTCCGGGGCCGAGACCTCCAAGCCTACTCGAATTGGAGTCGAGCATCTTCCACCCAGATCCTCCAAATTCCAGTAGGCGGGGATCACACCCACCACCTTGCCCCCTGGCGCCGTGTAATCCCATCAGCGGCCACGACTCGGAGACTATAAAATCCAGATCCCGGACGAGAACAGTGCAGACTTTTGCCCCCGCGCCTGGGTGTCCCTCGCCGGGACCCCTTCGAGGAGAGCGGGTCGAGCTTTCCTCCCCGCCCCGACCAGGGCTACGGCAGCCGGAGACCTCCAGGACCAGCCACCACCATGCTGAGACCACTCTCCGCACACATGAAGGTACTGGCAGAGGGAAAAAGCCACGCGGGTTCCGGGGCCGAGACCTCCAAGCCCAATCGAATTGGAGTCGAGCATCTTCCACCCAGATCCTCCAAATTCCAGTAGGCGGGGGTCACACCCACCACCTGGCCCCCTGGCGCCGTGTAATCCCATCAGCGGCCAAGACTCGGAGACTAAAAAATCCAGATCCCGGACGAGAACAGTGCAGTCTTTTGCCCCCGCGCCGGGGTGTCCCTCGGCGGGACCCCTTGGAGGAGAGCGGGTCGAGCTTTCCTCCCCGCCCCGACCAGGGCTATGGCAGCCGGAGACCTCCAGGCCAGCCACCACCATGCTGAGACCACTCTCCGCACACATGAAGGTACTGGCAGAGGGACAAAGCCACGCGGGTTCCGGGGCCGAGACCTCCAAGCCTACTCGAATTGGAGTCGAGCATCTTCCACCCAGATCCTCCAAATTCCAGTAGGCGGGGGTCACACCCACCACCTGGCCCCCTCGCGCCGTGTAATCCCATCAGCGGCCAAGACTCGGAGACTATAAAATCCAGATCCCGGACGAGAACAGTGCAGACTTTTGCCCCCGCGCCTGGGTGTCCCTCGCCGGGACCCCTTGGAGTGGAGCGGGTTGAGCTTTCCTCCCCGCCCCGACCAGTGCTACGGCAGCCGGAGACCTCCAGGACCAGCCACCACCATGCTGAGACCACTCTCCTCACATATGAAGATAATGACAGAGGGACAAAGCCACGCGGGCTCCGGGGCCGAGACCTCCAAGCCTACTCGAAATGGAGTCGAGCATCTTCCACCCAGATCCTCCAAATTCCAGTAGGCGGGGGTCACACCCACCACCTGGCCCCCTGGCGCCGTGTAATCCCATCAGCGGCCAAGACTCGGAGACTATAAAATCCAGATCCCGGACGAGAACAGTGCAGTCTTTTGTCCCCGCGCCGGGGTGTCCCTCGGCGGGACCCCTTGGAGGAGAGCGGGTCGAACTTTCCTCCCCGCCCCGACCAGGGCTATGGCAGCCGGAGACCTCCAGGCCAGCCACCACCATGCTGAGACCACTCTCCGCACACATGAAGGTACTGGCAGAGGGACAAAGCCACGCGGGTTCCGGGGCCGAGACCTCCAAGCCTACTCGAATTGGAGTCGAGCATCTTCCACCCAGATCCTCCAAATTCCAGTAGGCGGGGGTCACACCCACCACCTGGCCCCCTGGCGCCGTGTAATCCCATCAGCGGCCACGACTCGGAGACTATAAAATCCAGATCCCGGACGAGAACAGTGCAGTCTTTTGCCCCCGCGCCTGGGTGTCCCTCGCCGGGACCCCTTGGAGGAGAGCGGGTCGAGCTTTCCTCCCCGCCCCGACCAGGGCTACGGCAGCCGGAGACCTCCAGGACCAGCCACCACCATGCTGAGACCACTCTCCGCACACATGAAGGTACTGGCAGAGGGAAAAAGCCACGCGGGTTCCGGGGCCGAGACCTCCCAGCCCAATCGAATTGGAGTCGAGCATCTTCCACCCAGATCCTCCAAATTCCAGTAGGCGGGGGTCACACCCACCACCTGGCCCCCTGGCGCCGTGTAATCCCATCAGCGGCCAAGACTCGGAGACTATAAAATCCAGATCCCGGACGAGAACAGTGCAGTCTCTGCCCCCGCGCCTGGGTGTTCCTTCCCGGAGTCCCTTGGAGGGGAGCGGGTTGAGCTTTCTTCCCCGCCCCGACCAGGGCTACGGCAGCCGGAGACCTCCAGGACCAGCCACCACCATGCTGAGACCACACTCCGCACACATGAAGGTACTGGCAGAGGGACAAAGCCAAGCGGGTTCCGGGGCCGAGACCTCCAAGCCTACTCGAACTGGAGTCGAGCATCTTCCACCCAGATCCTCCAAATTCCAGTAGGAGGGGGTCACACCCACCACCTGGCCCCCTGGCGCCGTGTAATCCCATCAGCGGCCAAGACTCGGAGACTATAAAATCCAGATCCCGGACGAGAACAGTGCAGTCTTTTGCCCCCGCGCCGGGGTGTCCCTCGGCGGGACCCCTTGGAGGAGAGCGGGTCGAGCTTTCCTCCCCGCCCCGACCAGGGCTATGGCAGCCGGAGACCTCCAGGCCAGCCACCACCATGCTGAGACCACTCTCCGCACACATGAAGGTACTGGCAGAGGGAAAAAGCCACGCGGGTTCCGGGGCCGAGACCTCCAAGCCTACTCGAATTGGAGTCGAGCATCTTCCACCCAGATCCTCCAAATTCCAGTAGGCGGGGGTCACACCCACCACCTGGCCCCCTGGCGCCGTGTAATCCCATCAGCGGCCAAGACTCGGAGACTATAAAATCCAGATCCCGGACGAGAACAGTGCAGTCTTTTGCCCCCGCGCCGGGGTGTCCCTCGGCGGGACCCCTTGGAGGAGAGCGGGTCGAACTTTCCTCCCCGCCCCGACCAGGGCTATGGCAGCCGGAGACCTCCAGGACCAGCCACCACCATGCTGAGACCACTCTCCGCACACATGAAGGTACTGGCAGAGGGACAAAGCCAAGCGGGTTCCGGGGCCGAGACCTCCAAGCCTACTCGAACTGGAGTCGAGCATCTTCCAACCAGATCCTCCAAATTCCAGTAGGCGGGGGTCACACACACCACCTGGCCCCCTGGTGCCGTGTAATCCCATCAGCGGCCAAGACTCGGAGACTATAAAATCCAGATCGCGGACGAGAACAGTAAAGTCTCTGCCCCCGCGCCCGGGTGTTCCTTCCCTGAGTCCCTTGGAGGGGAGCGGGTTGAGCTTTCCTCCCCGCCCCGACCAGGGCTACGGCAGTCGGACACCTCCAGGACCAGCCACCACCATGCTGAGACCACTCTCTGCACACATGAAGGTACAGGCAGAGGGACAAAGCCACGCGGGTTCCGGGGCCTAGACCTCCAAGCCTACTCGAATTGGAGTCGAGCATCTTCCACCCAGATCCTCCAAATTCCAGTAGGCGGGTGTCACACCCACCACCTGGCCCCCTGGCGCCGTGTAATCCCATCAGCGGCCAAGACTCGGAGACTATAAAATCCAGATCCCGGACGAGAACAGTGCAGTCTCTGCCCCCGCGCCTGGGTGTCCCTCGCCGCGACCCCTTGGAGTGGAGCGGGTTGAGCTTTCCTCCCCGCCCCGACCAGTGCTACGGCAGCCGGAGACCTCCAGGACCAGCCACCACCATGCTGAGACCACTCTCCGCACATATGAAGATACTGACAGAGGGACAAAGCCACGCGGGCTCCGGGGCCGAGACCTCCAAGCCTACTCGAATTGGAGTCGAGCATCTTCCACCCAGATCCTCCAAATTCCAGTAGGCGGGGGTCACACCCACCACCTGGCCCCCTGGCGCCGTGTAATCCCATCAGCGGCCAAGACTCGGAGACTATAAAATCCAGATCCCGGACGAGAACAGTGCAGTCTTTTGCCCCCGCGCCGGGGTGTCCCTCGGCGGGACCCCTTGGAGGAGAGCGGGTCGAGCTTTCCTCCCCGCCCCACCAGGGCTATGGCAGCCGGAGACCTCCAGGCCAGCCACCACCATGCTGAGACCACTCTCCGCACACATGAAGGTACTGGCAGAGGGACAAAGCCACGCGGGTTCCGGGGCCGAGACCTCCAAGCCTACTCGAATTGGAGTCGAGCATCTTCCACCCAGATCCTCCAAATTCCAGTAGGCGGGGGTCACACCCACCACCTGGCCCCCTGGCGCCGTGTAATCCCATCAGCGGCCACGACTCGGAGACTATAAAATCCAGATCCCGGACGAGAACAGTGCAGACTTTTGCCCCCGCGCCTGGGTGTCCCTCGCCGGGACCCCTTGGAGTGGAGCGGGTTGAGCTTTCCTCCCCGCCCCGACCAGTGCTACGGCAGCCGGAGACCTCCAGGACCAGCCACCACCATGCTGAGACCACTCTCCTCACATATGAAGATAATGACAGAGGGACAAAGCCACGCGGGCTCCGGGGCCGAGACCTCCAAGCCTACTCGAAATGGAGTCGAGCATCTTCCACCCAGATCCTCCAAATTCCAGTAGGCGGGGGTCACACCCACCACCTGGCCCCCTGGCGCCGTGTAATCCCATCAGCGGCCAAGACTCGGAGACTATAAAATCCAGATCCCGGACGAGAACAGTGCAGTCTTTTGCCCCCGCGCCGGGGTGTCCCTCGGCGGGACCCCTTGGAGGAGAGCGGGTCGAACTTTCCTCCCCGCCCCGACCAGGGCTATGGCAGCCGGAGACCTCCAGGCCAGCCACCACCATGCTGAGACCACTCTCCGCACACATGAAGGTACTGGCAGAGGGACAAAGCCACGCGGGTTCCGGGGCCGAGACCTCCAAGCCTACTCGAATTGGAGTCGAGCATCTTCCACCCAGATCCTCCAAATTCCAGTAGGCGGGGGTCACACCCACCACCTGGCCCCCTGGCGCCGTGTAATCCCATCAGCGGCCACGACTCGGAGACTATAAAATCCAGATCCCGGACGAGAACAGTGCAGTCTTTTGCCCCCGCGCCTGGGTGTCCCTCGCCGGGACCCCTTGGAGGAGAGCGGGTCGAGCTTTCCTCCCCGCCCCGACCAGGGCTACGGCAGCCGGAGACCTCCAGGACCAGCCACCACCATGCTGAGACCACTCTCCGCACACATGAAGGTACTGGCAGAGGGAAAAAGCCACGCGGGTTCCGGGGCCGAGACCTCCCAGCCCAATCGAATTGGAGTCGAGCATCTTCCACCCAGATCCTCCAAATTCCAGTAGGCGGGGGTCACACCCACCACCTGGCCCCCTGGCGCCGTGTAATCCCATCAGCGGCCAAGACTCGGAGACTATAAAATCCAGATCCCGGACGAGAACAGTGCAGTCTCTGCCCCCGTGCCTGGGTGTTCCTTCCCGGAGTCCCTTGGAGGGGAGCGGGTTGAGCTTTCTTCCCCGCCCCGACCAGGGCTACGGCAGCCGGAGACCTCCAGGACCAGCCACCACCATGCTGAGACCACTCTCCGCACACATGAAGGTACTGGCAGAGGGACAAAGCCAAGCGGGTTCCGGGGCCGAGACCTCCAAGCCTACTCGAACTGGAGTCGAGCATCTTCCACCCAGATCCTCCAAATTCCAGTAGGAGGGGGTCACACCCACCACCTGGCCCCCTGGCGCCGTGTAATCCCATCAGCGGCGAAGACTCGGAGACTATAAAATCCAGATCCCGGACGAGAACAGTGCAGTCTTTTGCCCCCGCGACGGGGTGTCCCTCGGCGGGACCCCTTGGAGGAGAGCGGGTCGAGCTTTCCTCCCCGCCCCGACCAGGGCTACGGCAGCCGGAGACCTCCAGGACCAGCCACCACCATGCTGAGACCACTCTCCGCACACATGAAGGTACTGGCAGAGGGATAAAGCCACGCGGGTTCCGGGGCCGAGACCTCCCAGCCCAATCGAATTGGAGTCGAGCATCTTCCACCCAGATCCTCCAAATTCCAGTAGGCGGGTGTCACACCCACCACCTGGCCTCCTGGCGCCGTGTAATCCCATCAGCGGCCAAGACTCGGAGACTATAAAATCCAGATCCCGGACGAGAACAGTGCAGTCTATGCCCCCGCGCCTGGGTGTCCCTCGCCGCGACCCCTTGGAGTGGAGCGGGTTGAGCTTTCCTCCCCGCCCCGACCAGTGCTACGGCAGCCGGAGACCTCCAGGACCAGCCACCACCATGCTGAGACCACTCTCCGCACATATGAAGATACTGACAGAGGGACAAAGCCACGCGGGCTCCGGGGCCGAGACCTCCAAGCCTACTCGAATTGGAGTCGAGCATCTTCCACCCAGATCCTCCAAATTCCAGTAGGAGGGGGTCACACCCACCACCTTGCCCCCTGGCGCCGTGTAATCCCATCAGCGGCCAAGACTCGGAGACTATAAAATCCAGATCCCGGACGAGAACAGTGCAGTCTTTTGCCCCCGCGCCGGGGTGTCCCTCGGCGGGACCCCTTGGAGGAGAGCGGGTCGAGCTTTCCTCCCCGCCCCGACCAGGGCTATGGCAGCCGGAGACCTCCAGGCCAGCCACCACCATGCTGAGACCACTCTCCGCACACATGAAGGTACTGGCAGAGGGACAAAGCCACGCGGGTTCCGGGGCCGAGACATCCAAGCCTACTCGAATTGGAGTCGAGCATCTTCCACCCAGATCCTCCAAATTCCAGTAGGCGGGGGTCACACCCACCACCTGGCCCCCTAGCGCCGTGTAATCCCATCAGCGGCCACGACTCGGAGACTATAAAATCCAGATCCCGGACGAGAACAGTGCAGACTTTTGCCCCCGCGCCTGGGTGTCCCTCGCTGGGACCCCTTGGAGGAGAGCGGGTCGAGCTTTCCTCCCCGCCCCGACCAGGACTACGGCAGCCGGAGACCTCCAGGACCAGCCACCACCATGCTGAGACCACACTCCGCACACATGAAGGTACTGGCAGACGGAAAAAGCCACGCGGGTTCCGGGGCCGAGACCTCCAAGCCCAATCGAATTGGAGTCGAGCATCTTCCACCCAGATCCTCCAAATTCCAGTAGGCGGGGGTCACACCCACCACCTGGCCCCCTGGCGCCGTGTAATCCCATCAGCGGCCAAGACTCGGAGACTATAAAATCCAGATCCCGGACGAGAACAGTGCAGTCTCTGCCCCTGCGCCTGGGTGTTCCTTCCCGGAGTCCCTTGGAGGGGAGCGGGTTGAGCTTTCTTCCCCGCCCCGACCAGGGCTACGGCAGCCGGAGACCTCCAGGACCAGCCACCACCATGATGAGACCACTCTCCGCACACATGAAGGTACTGGCAGAGGGACAAAGCCAAGCGGGTTCCGGGGCCGAGACCTCCAAGCCTACACGAACTGGAGTCGAGCATCTTCCAACCAGATCCTCCAAATTCCAGTAGGCGGGGGTCACACCCACCACCTGGCCCCCTGGTGCCGTGTAATCCCATCAGCGGCCAAGACTCGGAGACTATAAAATCCAGATCGCGGACGAGAACAGTAAAGTCTCTGCCCCCGCGCCTGGGTGTTCCTTCCCGGAGTCCCTTGGAGGGGAGCGGGTTGAGCTTTCCTCCCCGCCCCGACCAGGGCTAAGGCAGCCGGACACCTCCAGGACCAGCCACCACCATGCTGAGACCACTCTCCGCACACATGAAGGTACTGGCAGAGGGACAAAGCCACGCGGGTTCCGGGGCCGAGACCTCCAAGCCTACTCGAATTGGAGTCGAGCATCTTCCACCCAGATCCTCCAAATTCCAGTAGGCGGGTGTCACACCCACCACCTGGCCTCCTGGCGCCGTGTAATCCCATCAGCGGCCAAGACTCGGAGACTATAAAATCCAGATCCCGGACGAGAACAGTGCAGTCTCTGCCCCCGCGCCTGGGTGTCCCTCGCCACGACCCCTTGGAGTGGAGCGGGTTGAGCTTTCCTCCCCGCCCCGACCAGTGCTAAGGCAGCCGGAGACCTCCAGGACCAGCCACCACCATGCTGAGACCACTCTCCGCACATATGAAGATACTGACAGAGGGACAAAGCCACGCGGGCTCCGGGGCCGAGACCTCCAAGCCTACTCGAATTGGAGTCGAGCATCTTCCACCCAGATCCTCCAAATTCCAGTAGGAGGGGGTCACACCCACCACCTGGCCCCCTGGCGCCGTGTAATCCCATCAGCGGCCAAGACTCGGAGACTATAAAATCCAGATCCGGGACGAGAACAGTGCAGTCTTTTGCCCCCGCGCCGGGGTGTCCCTCGGCGGGACCCCTTGGAGGAGAGCGGGTCGAGCTTTCCTCCCCGCCCCGACCAGGGCTATGGCAGCCGGAGACCTCCAGGCCAGCCACCACCATGCTGAGACCACTCTCCGCACACATGAAGGTACTGGCAGAGGGAAAAAGCCACGCGGGTTCCGGGGCCGAGACCTCCAAGCCCAATCGAATTGGAGTCGAGCATCTTCCACCCAGATCCTCCAAATTCCAGTAGGCGGGGGTCACACCCACCACCTGGCCCCCTGGCGCCGTGTAATCCCATCAGCGGCCAAGACTCGGAGACTATAAAATCCAGATCCCGGACGAGAACAGTGCAGTCTCTGCCCCCGCGCCTGGGTGTTCCTTCCCGGAGTCCCTTGGAGGGGAGCGGGTTGAGCTTTCTTCCCCGCCCCGACCAGGGCTACGGCAGCCGGAGACCTCCAGGACCAGCCACCACCATGCTGAGACCACTCTCCGCACACATGAAGGTACTGGCAGAGGGACAAAGCCAAGCGGGTTCCGGGGCCGAGACCTCCAAGCCTATCTCGAACTGGAGTCGAGCATCTTCCACCCAGATCCTCCAAATTCCAGTAGGCGGGGGTCACACCCACCACCTGGCCCCCTGGTGCCGTGTAATCCCATCAGCGGCCAAGACTCGGAGACTATAAAATCCAGATCGCGGACGAGAACAGTAAAGTCTCTGCCCCCGCGCCTGGGTGTTCCTTCCCGGAGTCCCTTGGAGGGGAGCGGGTTGAGCTTTCCTCCCCGCCCCGACCAGGGCTACGGCAGCCGGACACCTCCAGGACCAGCCACCACCATGCTGAGACCACTCTCAGCACATATGAAGATACTGACAGCGGGACAGAGCCACGCGGGCTCCGGGGCCGAGACCTCCAAGCCTACTCGAATTGGAGTCGATCATCTTCCACCCAGATCCTCCAAATTCCAGTAGGCGGGGGTCACAACCACCACCTGGCCCCCTGGCGCCGTGTAATCCCATGAGCAGCCAAGACTCGGAGACTATAAAATCCAGATCCCGGACGAGAACAGTGCAGTCTTTTGCCCCCGCGCCGGGGTGTCCCTCGGCGGGACCCCTTGGAGGAGAGCGGGTCGAGCTTTCCTCCCCGCCCCGACCAGGGCTATGGCAGCCGGAGAACTCCAGGCCAGCCACCACCATGCTGAGACCACTCTCCGCACACATGAAGGTACTGGCAGAGGGACAAAGCCACGCGGGTTGCGGGGCCGAGACCTCCAAGCCTACTCGAATTGGAGTCGAGCATCTTCCACCCAGATCCTCCAAATTCCAGTAGGCGGGGGTCACACCCACCACCTGGCCCCCTGGCGCCGTGTAATCCCATCAGCGGCCACGACTCGGAGACTATAAAATCCAGATCCCGGACGAGAACAGTGCAGTCTTTTGCCCCCGCGCCTGGGTGTCCCTCGCCGGGACCCCTTGGAGGAGAGCGGGTCGAGCTTTCCTCCCCGCCCCGACCAGGGCTACGGCAGCCGGAGACCTCCAGGATCAGCCACCACCATGCTGAGACCACTCTCCGCACACATGAAGGTACTGGCAGAGGGAAAAAGCCACGCGGGTTCCGGGGCCGAGACCTCCAAGCCTAATCGAATTGGAGTCGAGCATCTTCCACCCAGATCCTCCAAATTCCAGTAGGCGGGGGTCACACCCACCACCTGGCCCCCTGGCGCCGTGTAATCCCATCAGCGGCCAAGACTCGGAGACTATAAAATCCAGATCCCGGACGAGAACAGTGCAGTCTCTGCCCCCGCGCCTGGCTGTTCCTTCCCGGAGTCCCTTGGAGGGGAGCGGGTTGAGCTTTCTTCCCCGCCCCGACCAGGGCTACGGCAGCCGGAGACCTCCAGGACCAGCCACCACCATGCTGAGACCACTCTCCTCACACATGAAGGTACTGGCAGAGGGACAAAGCCAAGCGGGTTCCGGGGCCGAGACCTCCAAGCCTACTCAAATTGGAGTCGAGCATCTTCCACCCAGACCCTCCAAATTCCAGTAGGCGGGGGTCACACCCACCCCCTGGACCCCTGGCGCCGTGTAATCCCATCAGCGTCCAAGACTCGAAGACTATAAAATCCAGATCGCGGACGAGAACAGTACAGTCTCTGCCCCCGCGCCTGGGTGTTCCTTCCCGGAGTCCCTTGGAGGGGAGCGGGTTGAGCTTTCCTCCCCGCCCCGACCAGGGCTACGGCAGCCGGACACCTCCAGGACCAGCCACCACCATGCTGAGACCACTCTGCGCACACATGTAGGTACTGGCAGAGGAACAAAGCCACGCGGGTTCCAGGGCCGAGACCTCCAAGCCTACTCGAATTGGAGTCGAGCATCTTCCACCCAGATCCTCCAAATTCCAGTAGGCGGGGGTCACACCCACCACCTGGCCCCCTGGCGCCGTGTAATCCCATCAGCGGCCAAGACTCGGAGACTATAAAATCCAGATCCCGGACGAGAACAGTGCAGTCTCTGCCCCCGCGCCTGGGTGTCCCTCGCCGGGACCCCTTGGAGTGGAGCGGGTTGAGCTTTCCTCCGCGCCCCGACCAGTGCTACGGCAGCCGGAGACCTCCAGGACCAGCCACAAACATGCTGAGACCACTCTCCGCACATATGAAGATACTGACAGAGGGACAAAGCCACGCGGGTTCCGGGGCCGAGACCTCCAAGCCTACTCGAATTGGAGTCGAGCATCTTCCACCCAGATCCTCCAAATTCCAGTAGGCGGGGGTCACACCCACCACCTGGCCCCCTGGCGCCGTGTAATCCCATCAGCGGCCAAGACTCGGACACTATAAAATCCAGCTCCCGGACGAGAACAGTGCAGTCTTTTGCCCCCGCGCCTGGTGTCCCTCGCTGGGACCCCTTGGAGGAGAGCGGGTCGAGCTTTCCTCCCCGCCCAGACCAGGGCTACGGCAGCCGGAGACCTCCAGGACCAGCCAACACCATGCTGAGACCACTCTCCGCACACATGAAGGTACTGGCAGAGGGACAAAGCCACGCGGGTTCCGGGGCCGAGACCTCCAAGCCTACTCGAATTGGAGTCGAGCATCTTCCACCCAGATCCTTCAAATTCCAGTAGGCGGGGGTCACACCCACCACCTGGCCCCCTGGCGCCGTGTAATCCTATCAGCGGCCAAGACTCGGAGACTATAAAATCCAGATCCCGGATGAGAAGAGTGCAGTCTCTGCCCCCGCGCCTGGGTGTTCCTTCCCGGAGTCCCTTGGAGGGGAGCGGGTTTAGCTTTCCTCCCCGCTCCGACCAGGGCTATGGCAGCCGGAGACCTCCAGGACCAGCCGCCACCATGATGAGACCACTCTCCGCACACCTGAAGGTACTGCCAGAGGGTTAAAGCCACGCGGGTTCCGGGGCCGAGACCTCCAAGCCTACTCGAATTGGAGTCGAGCATCTTCCACCCAGATCCTCCAAATTCCAGTAGGCGGAGGTCACACCCACCACCTATCCCCCTGGCGCCGTGTAATCCCATCAGCGGCCAAGACTGGGAGACTATAAAATCCAGATCCCGGACGAGAACAGTGTAGTCTCTGCCCCCGCGCCTGGGTGTTCCTTCCCGGAGTCCCTTGGAGGGGAGCGGGTTGAGCTTTCCTCCCCGCCCCGAACGGGGCTACGGCAGCCGGAACCTCCAGGACCAGCCACCACCATGCTGAGACCACTCTCCGCACACATGAAGGTACTGGCAGAGGGACAAAGCCACGCGGGTTCCGGGGCCGAGACCTCCAAGCCTACTCGAATTGGAGTCGAGCATCTTCCACCCAGATCCTCCAAATTCCAGTAGGAGGGGGTCACACCCACCACCTGGCCCCCTGGCGCCGTATAATCCCATCAGCGGCCAAGACTCGGAGACTATAAAATCCAGATCCCGGACGAGAACAGTGCAGTCTCTGCCCCTGCGCCTGGGTGTCCCTCACCGGGACCCCTTGGAGGGGAGCGGGTCGAGCTTTCCTCCCCGCCCCGACCGGGGCTCCGGCATCCGGAGACCTCCAAGACCAGCCACCACCATGCTGAGACCACTCTCCGCACACATGAAGGTACTGCCAGAGGGACAAAGCCACGCGGGTTCCGGGGCCGAGACCTCCAAGCCTACTCGAATTGGAGTCGAGCATCTTCCACCCAGATCCTCCAAATTCCAGTTGGCGGGGGTCACACCCACCACCTGGCCCCCTGGCGCCGTGTAATCCCATCAGCGGCCAAGACTCGGAGACTATAAAATCCAGATCCCGGATGAGAAGAGTGCAGTCTCTGCCCCCGCGCCTGGGTGTTCCTTCCCGGAGTCCCTTGGAGGGGAGCGGGTTTAGCTTTCCTCCCCGCTCCGACCAGGGCTATGGCAGCCGGAGACCTCCAGGACCAGCCACCACCATGCTGAGACCACTCTCCGCACACCTGAAGGTACTGCCAGAGGGTTAAAGCCACGCGGGTTCCGGGGCCGAGACCTCCAAGCCTACTCGAATTGGAGTCGAGCATCTTCCACCCAGATCCTCCAAATTCCAGTAGGCGGAGGTCACACCCACCACCTATCCCCCTGGCGCCGTGTAATCCCATCAGCGGCCAAGACTGGGAGACTATAAAATCCAGATCCCGGACGAGAACAGTGTAGTCTCTGCCCCCGCGCCTGGGTGTTCCTTCCCGGAGTCCCTTGGAGGGGAGCGGGTTGAGCTTTCCTCCCCGCCCCGAACGGGGCTACGGCAGCCGGAGACCTCCAGGACCAGCCACCACCATGCTGAGACCACTCTCCGCACACATGAAGGTACTGGCAGAGGGACAAAGCCACGCGGGTTCCGGGGCCGAGACCTCCAAGCCTACTCGAATTGGAGTCGAGCATCTTCCACCCAGATCCTCCAAATTCCAGTAGGCGGGGGTCACACCCACCACCTGGCCCCCTGGCGCCGTGTAATCCCATCAGCGGCCAAGACTCGGAGACTATAAAATCCAGATCCCGGATGAGAAGAGTGCAGTCTTTGCCCCCGCGCCTGGGTGTTCCTTCCCGGAGTCCCTTGGAGGGGAGCGGGTTGAGCTTTCCTCCCCACCCCGACCAGGGCTACGGCAGCCGGAGACCTCCAGGACCAGCCACCACCATGCTGAGACCACTCTCCGCACACATGAAGGTACTGCCAGAGGGACAAAGCCACGCGGGTTCCGGGGCCGAGACCTCCAAGCCTACTCGAATTGGAGTCGAGCATCTTCCACCCAGATCCTCCAAATTCCAGTAGGCGGGGGTCACACCCACCACCTATCTCCCTGGCGCCGTGTAATCCCATCAGCGGCCAAGACTCGGAGACTATAAAATCCAGATCCCGGACGAGAACAGTGTAGTCTCTGCCCCCGCGCCTGGGTGTTCCTTCCCGGAGTCCCTTGGAGGGGAGCGGGTTGAGCTTTCCTCCCCGCCCCGAACGGGGCTACGGCAGCCGGAACCTCCAGGACCAGCCACCACCATGCTGAGACCACTCTCCGCACACATGAAGGTACTGGCAGAGGGACAAAGCCACGCGGGTTCCGGGGCCGAGACCTCCAAGCCTACTCGAATTGGAGTCGAGCATCTTCCACCCAGATCCTCCAAATTCCAGTAGGAGGGGGTCACACCCACCACCTGGCCCCCTGGCGCCGTATAATCCCATCAGCGGCCAAGACTCGGAGACTATAAAATCCAGATCCCGGACGAGAACAGTGCAGTCTCTGCCCCTGCGCCTGGGTGTCCCTCACCGGGACCCCTTGGAGGGGAGCGGGTCGAGCTTTCCTCCCCGCCCCGACCGGGGCTCCGGCATCCGGAGACCTCCAAGACCAGCCACCACCATGCTGAGACCACTCTCCGCACACATGAAGGTACTGCCAGAGGGACAAAGCCACGCGGGTTCCGGGGCCGAGACCTCCAAGCCTACTCGAATTGGAGTCGAGCATCTTCCACCCAGATCCTCCAAATTCCAGTTGGCGGGGGTCACACCCACCACCTGGCCCCCTGGCGCCGTGTAATCCCATCAGCGGCCAAGACTCGGAGACTATAAAATCCAGATCCCGGATGAGAAGAGTGCAGTCTCTGCCCCCGCGCCTGGGTGTTCCTTCCCGGAGTCCCTTGGAGGGGAGCGGGTTTAGCTTTCCTCCCCGCTCCGACCAGGGCTATGGCAGCCGGAGACCTCCAGGACCAGCCACCACCATGCTGAGACCACTCTCCGCACACCTGAAGGTACTGCCAGAGGGTTAAAGCCACGCGGGTTCCGGGGCCGAGACCTCCAAGCCTACTCGAATTGGAGTCGAGCATCTTCCACCCAGATCCTCCAAATTCCAGTAGGCGGAGGTCACACCCACCACCTATCCCCCTGGCGCCGTGTAATCCCATCAGCGGCCAAGACTGGGAGACTATAAAATCCAGATCCCGGACGAGAACAGTGTAGTCTCTGCCCCCGCGCCTGGGTGTTCCTTCCCGGAGTCCCTTGGAGGGGAGCGGGTTGAGCTTTCCTCCCCGCCCCGAACGGGGCTACGGCAGCCGGAGACCTCCAGGACCAGCCACCACCATGCTGAGACCACTCTCCGCACACATGAAGGTACTGGCAGAGGGACAAAGCCACGCGGGTTCCGGGGCCGAGACCTCCAAGCCTACTCGAATTGGAGTCGAGCATCTTCCACCCAGATCCTCCAAATTCCAGTAGGCGGTGGTCACACCCACCACCTGGCCCCCTGGCGCCGTGTAATCCCATCAGCGGCCAAGACTCGGAGACTATAAAATCCAGATCCCGGATGAGAAGAGTGCAGTCTCTGCCCCCGCGCCTGGGTGTTCCTTCCCGGAGTCCCTTGGAGGGGAGCGGGTTGAGCTTTCCTCCCCACCCCGACCAGGGCTACGGCAGCCGGAGACCTCCAGGACCAGCCACCACCATGCTGAGACCACTCTCCGCACACATGAAGGTACTGCCAGAGGGACAAAGCCACGCGGGTTCCGGGGCCGAGACCTCCAAGCCTACTCGAATTGGAGTCGAGCATCTTCCACCCAGATCCTCCAAATTCCAGTAGGCGGGGGTCACACCCACCACCTATCCCCCTGGCGCCGTGTAATCCCATCAGCGGCCAAGACTCGGAGACTATAAAATCCAGATCCCGGACGAGAACAGTGTAGTCTCTGCCCCCGCGCCTGGGTGTTCCTTCCCGGAGTCCCTTGGAGGGGAGCGGGTTGAGCTTTCCTCCCCGCCCCGAACGGGGCTACGGCAGCCGGAACCTCCAGGACCAGCCACCAACATGCTGAGACCACTCTCCGCACACATGAAGGTACTGGCAGAGGGACAAAGCCACGCGGGTTCCGGGGCCGAGACCTCCAAGCCTACTCGAATTGGAGTCGAGCATCTTCCACCCAGATCCTCCAAATTCCAGTAGGCGGGGGTCACACACACCACCTGGCACCCTGGCGCCGTATAATCCCATCAGCGGCCAAGACTCGGAGACTATAAAATCCAGATCCCGGACGAGAACAGTGCAGTCTCTGCCCCTGCGCCTGGGTGTCCCTCACCGGGACCCCTTGGAGGGGAGTGGGTCGAGCTTTCCTCCCCGCCCCGACCGGGGCTCCGGCATCCGGAGACCTCCAAGACCAGCCACCACCATGCTGAGACCACTCTCCGCACACATGAAGGTACTGCCAGAGGGACAAAGCCACGCGGGTTCCGGGGCCGAGACCTCCAAGCCTACTCGAATTGGAGTCGAGCATCTTCCACCCAGATCCTCCAAATTCCAGTTGGCGGGGGTCACACCCACCACCTGGCCCCCTGGCGCCGTATAATCCCATCAGCGGCCAAGACTCGGAGACTATAAAATCCAGATCCCGGACGAGAACAGTGCAGTCTCTGCCCCTGCGCCTGGGTGTCCCTCACCGGGACCCCTTGGAGGGGAGCGGGTCGAGCTTTCCTCCCCGCCCCGACCGGGGCTCCGGCATCCGGAGACCTCCAAGACCAGCCACCACCATGCTGAGACCACTCTCCGCACACATGAAGGTACTGCCAGAGGGACAAAGCCACGCGGGTTCCGGGGCCGAGACCTCCAAGCCTACTCGAATTGGAGTCGAGCATCTTCCACCCAGATCCTCCAAATTCCAGTTGGCGGGGGTCACACCCACCACCTGGCCCCCTGGCGCCGTGTAATCCCATCAGCGGCCAAGACTCGGAGACTATAAAATCCAGATCCCGGATGAGAAGAGTGCAGTCTCTGCCCCCGCGCCTGGGTGTTCCTTCCCGGAGTCCCTTGGAGGGGAGCGGGTTTAGCTTTCCTCCCCGCTCCGACCAGGGCTATGGCAGCCGGAGACCTCCAGGACCAGCCACCACCATGCTGAGACCACTCTCCGCACACCTGAAGGTACTGCCAGAGGGTTAAAGCCACGCGGGTTCCGGGGCCGAGACCTCCAAGCCTACTCGAATTGGAGTCGAGCATCTTCCACCCAGATCCTCCAAATTCCAGTAGGCGGAGGTCACACCCACCACCTATCCCCCTGGCGCCGTGTAATCCCATCAGCGGCCAAGACTGGGAGACTATAAAATCCAGATCCCGGACGAGAACAGTGTAGTCTCTGCCCCCGCGCCTGGGTGTTCCTTCCCGGAGTCCCTTGGAGGGGAGCGGGTTGAGCTTTCCTCCCCGCCCCGAACAGGGCTACGGCAGCCGGAGACCTCCAGGACCAGCCACCACCATGCTGAGACCACTCTCCGCACACATGAAGGTACTGGCAGAGGGACAAAGCCACGCGGGTTCCGGGGCCGAGACCTCCAAGCCTACTCGAATTGGAGTCGAGCATCTTCCACCCAGATCCTCCAAATTCCAGTAGGCGGGGGTCACACCCACCACCTGGCCCCCTGGCGCCGTATAATCCCATCAGCGGCCAAGACTCGGAGACTATAAAATCCAGATCCCGGACGAGAACAGTGCAGTCTCTGCCCCTGCGCCTGGGTTTCCCTCGCCGGGACCCCTTGGAGGGGAGCGGGTCGAGCTTTCCTCCCCGCCCCGACCGGGGCTCCGGCATCCGGAGACCTCCAAGACCAGCCACCACCATGCTGAGACCACTCTCCGCACACATGAAGGTACTGGCAGAGGGACAAAGGCACGCGGGTTCCGGGGCCGAGACCTCCAAGCCTACTCGAATTGGAGTCGAGCATCTTCCACCCAGATCCTCCAAATTCCAGTAGGCGGGGGTCACACCCACCACCTGGCCCCCTGGCGCCGTGTAATCCCATCAGCGGCCAAGACTCGGAGACTATAAAATCCAGATCCCGGATGAGAAGAGTGCAGTCTCTGCCCCCGCGCCTGGGTGTTCCTTCCCGGAGTCCCTTGGAGGGGAGCGGGTTTAGCTTTCCTCCCCACCCCGACCAGGGCTACGGCAGCCGGAGACCTCCAGGACCAGCCACCACCATGCTGAGACCACTCTCCGCACACATGAAGGTACTGCCAGAGGGACAAAGCCACGCGGGTTCCGGGGCCGAGACCTCCAAGCCTACTCGAATTGGAGTCGAGCATCTTCCACCCAGATCCTCCAAATTCCAGTAGGCGGGGGTCACACCCACCACCTATCCCCCTGGCGCCGTGTAATCCCATCAGCGGCCAAGACTCGGAGACTATAAAATCCAGATCCCGGACGAGAACAGTGTAGTCTCTGCCCCCGCGCCTGGGTGTTCCTTCCCGGAGTCCCTTGGAGGGGAGCGGGTTGAGCTTTCCTCCCCGCCCCGAACGGGGCTACGGCAGCCGGAACCTCCAGGACCAGCCACCACCATGCTGAGACCACTCTCCGCACACATGAAGGTACTGGCAGAGGGACAAAGCCACGCGGGTTCCGGGGCCGAGACCTCCAAGTCTACTCGAATTGGAGTCGAGCATCTTCCACCCAGATCCTCCAAATTCCAGTAGGCGGGGGTCACACCCACCACCTGGCCCCCTGGCGCCGTATAATCCCATCAGCGGCCAAGACTCGGAGACTATAAAATCCAGATCCCGGACGAGAACAGTGCAGTCTCTGCCCCTGCGCCTGGGTGTCCCTCGCCGGGACCCCTTGGAGGGGAGCGGGTCGAGCTTTCCTCCCCGCCCCGACTGGGGCTCCGGCATCCGGAGACCTCCAAGACCAGCCACCACCATGCTGAGACCACTCTCCGCACACATGAAGGTACTGGCAGAGGGACAAAGCCACGCGGGTTCCGGGGCTGAGACCTCCAAGCCTACTCGAATTGGAGTCGAGCATCTTCCACCCAGATCCTCCAAATTCCAGTAGGCGGGGGTCACACCCACCACCTGGCCCCCTGGCGCCGTATAATCCCATCAGCGGCCAAGACTCGGAGACTATAAAATCCAGATCCCGGACGAGAATAGTGCAGTCTCTGCCCCTGCGCCTGGGTGTCCCTCGCCAGGACCCCTTGGAGGGGAGCGGGTCGAGCTTTTCTCCCCGCCCCGACCGGGGCTCCGGCATCCGGAGACCTCCAAGACCAGCCACCACCATGCTGAGACCACTCTCCGCACACATGAAGGTACTGGCAGAGGGACAAAGCCACGCGGGTTCCGGGGCCGAGACCTCCAAGCCTACTCGAATTGGAGACGAGCATCTTCCACCCAGATCCTCCAAATTCCAGTAGGCGGGGGTCACACCCACCACCTGGCCCCCTGGCGCCGTGGAATCCCATCAGCGGCCAAGACTCGGAGACTATAAAATCCAGATCCCGGACGAGAACAGTGCAGTCTCTGCTCCCGCGCCTCGGTGTTCCTTCCCGGAGTCCCTTGGAGGGGAGCGGGTCGAGCTTTCCTCGACTATAAAATCTAGATCCCGGAACCGCGCGGCCGCCTTTGCGGCCGCGCGACATCTTAACAGGACTTTTTTTTTTTTTATGACATCTTATTGTCTTATTCCTACTTTGGACAACCTTGCAGGCTATCGAATGTAGCCTGCCCACAGGGCAGAGTCTGGCAAACTCCTCGTGGCATACCAAATATGCCAAATACCAGTAACAACGATGGGTCTCATTCTCCTAAAGAGCCGTGAATATAATCTCAGGGCTAGGATGAAAGAGACGTTACTGGGGCCTGCTCGAGGCAATCGACGAATAACGAATAACAGGTGTTTTAGGGGGGCTTGTCTTGTCTTAAAGTAGCCTCCTTAGTTGTTCTTGTAACCATGGTTTTGAGTCTATGAAGTTCCTGAGTTGTTGTTTGTCTGTGAAGCTGTGTGTTGTTCCTTAGGATATGAATGAGAGTCTAGCTGGGTAAAGTATTCTAGATGAGGTGTTTATTTCTTTGAGTTTGTTCACTACCTTCCATTGCTGTCTTCAGGTCCTTGGCGTTTTATCAGATACATCTGCTGTGAAATGTAAGGATGCTCCTTTATATGCAATTTTTTTCTTTGATATTGCTGTTTTCAGAACTTTGTGTCTGTCTATGGGTTTTGTCTTTCTGATCAGGATATGTCTTGGACTACTTATATTTGGATTTCTTTTAGCTGGAATACTCCGGGCCTCCTGGATATGATTGCAAGTGGTCTTCAGCTCTGGTAATGTCTTAGCAATGATGTCTTTGAAAAATTCTTCTTCCTCAGGGTTTTTTCCCTGTCCCTCTGGGACTCTGATGATTCTTATGTTATTCCTCTTAGTTTCATCCTGATTTTCTCTTGAGATCTGTTGATTTATTTTGAGTTCTTTTACATTTTCTGCTCTTGTCTGGAGAATGTCTGCACCTCATCTTGGAGCTTACTGATTCTATCCTCAGCAGCTGTTACTCTGTTGTTGAGGCTTTCCACTGAGTTTTTCATTTCACTTACCAAGTTTTTCAGGTCTGTCATTTCTCCTTGCACTTTTGTTTGAATTTTCCTCACCTCCAGTTTCATATCCTCTTGTATTTTATCAGCAGTGTGTTCCATTGCTTCTTTGAGCTTTTTATACATACTTGAAAGTTCTATTTTAAATTACTTATCTCATACCCCCAGAATCCAGCCACAGTCATGCAGCCATGCTTACGACCACTCTCCACATGCTCAGATGAGCCTCACACATGAAGGAATTGGCAGAGGAACCTAGGTGTGTGGGACCCGGGACTGAAATCTTGGATCTCAGCCTGCTCGAATTGGGACTGTGCCTCCTGCACCCAGCTCCCCCGTCATCCACTAGCTAGACAGTTACACACACCAACTGCCCCCGGGCCCATGTAATCTCATCAATGGCCAAGATTCAGAGACTATAAAACCAAACTCCGGGAAGTGCACGGCTGTGTTTGTGGTCACACGACCTCTTATTGTCTAATTCTTGCTTTCAGAGAACCCGGGAGGCTACTGAGAGTATCCTGTCCACACAGCAGAGTCTGGGAAGCTCCCTGTGGCTTATTTGACATGCCAAAACCCAATAACAATGATGGGTCTCATTTACCTGACCCTGAAAGAGCCTTCAATGTGGAACTTGCAAAAAATCTCAGGGGTAGGACAAATGGAGACGTTATTGGTGCCTGCTTGAGTAAATTGATGAAAAACAGGATGACAGTGATACAGTGATACAGTGATGTCTTAATTTATAGAGTTCATTGTTACTGTTTGATTCATCTGAACTAGCAACTTCAATCATTTGGTTTGGTGAGGTTCTACGTTATTTTACCATAGTGAGCTTTATGTTTTGGAGTTTTATCTAATGTTGTATGTTATGGCCCCTAAAATCAGGCTATCATTTTGAGTGGTCGTGGCTTATTGATAGGTATGTGTGAGGCCTGGGTTAACTAGTACTTCAAATGTGCAGTGCACAGAAAATAAGTTTTTCACGCCAATGCTTTAGCTTCTGCATGATTTTGTGGTTAGGGGTTTAGAAGGTGTTCTGGATAAGTAGATGAGTGGTGACAATAGGGGTCCACACACCTGGGAGAGAAAGATGGCTGTGCAGTACTGGAGGGGTGGTGGCTGGTGCTAGGATTCTTGGCCTGTGGGGTGCTGGGAGGAGTTCGGGTCTGGGTGTCTGGCTGGAGTGCAGGCTCAGGGACTGGATCATCAGTCAGGGAAGTTGATGCACCTGGGAGAGGAAGATGGAAGAGTGGCTCAGGGCCAATTTTTTGTTTTGTTTTCCTGATTCATTGGAGAGGCAAGAAATTCAACAGTGTATCACATCAAAGTGATGAGACAGGACATTCTTACCTTGTCAAAGATCTTAGGGAAAAGAAGCTAGTCTTTCAGCACTAAGCACTACATTAGTTGTAGGATCATTTGTAAAGGATATCAATGAGTTGAAAGAGTTTTTATTATATTACTAATTTTCTGAGAGTTTTGTTTTTTATGGGAAGCTATTGGATTTCTGAAAATGCTTTTCAGCTTAATTGATATGCTATGATTTTCTTTGAAAACCTGCTAGCATGATAAATTTAGTAATCTTTGAAAATTAAACCAGTGAATCATTCTCTAAACAAATCTCACTTGCTTGTGTTGTTTATTTATTAATATTGTATTAGGTTTGTTAATATTGTATTAAGAATTGTTAGATCTAAGTTAATAGAGAATATTGGTATATGATATTTTTTCCATATATTGCTTGGTCTAGTTTTAGTACCAAGACATTACTATCCTCATAAACTGAATTGGAAATTTTTCTTCCTCACCTATGTTCTAGAAGAGATACTTAAAATTGTGTTATTTATTATTTGGTGGGACTGGAGTGATAGCACAGTGGGTAAGGCATTTGCCTTGCACGAAGCCAACATGACCGACCCGAGTTCGATTCCTCCACCCCTCTCGGAGAGCCCAGCAAGCTACCGAGAGTATCTCGCCCACACGGCAAAGTCTGGCAAGCTTACCATGATGTATTTGATATGCCAAACACAGTAACAACAAAGTCTCATGATGGAGACATTACTGGGCCCGCTTGAGAAAATCGATGAACAATGGGAGGACAGTGACAGAGATTATTTGGTGATATTATTACACAAAACTTGTTTTCATGAAAATTTTAATTATATAATTAAAATAAAATTATTTCTTTTCATAGAAATTTGAATTATAAAATTTATTTCTTTTTTTGAGTTTGAGAGTTTGTTTAATTTTTAAAAAAAATTTTATTACTGAAACACCATGAGGTACAGCTGTAGACTTACAAATTTTTGTGCTTGGTTTCAGTTATACAATGATCAAGTACCCATTCCTCCACCAGTGCCCTTTCTCCACCACCACGGGTCCCAGTATCCCTCCCATCCCCCCTCCTCCCCATCCCACCCTGCCTCTATGGCAGGGCATTCCCTTTTGTTCTCTCTCTCCTTTTGGGTGTTGTGGTCTGCAAAAGAGGAATTGAGTGCCAATCATGTTTTGTCTCTAGTCCACTTTCAGAATACTTCTCCTATCCTGGGAGGATCCTCCCAATACAGTTTATTTGCTGCTCCCTTCTCTGTCTGAGCTCCCCTATCCCCTAGCATGTGTGGCTGGCTTCCAAGCCATGGAGCAAAATTCCTGGCACTAATCTTGGCCGTTCTTGGGTGTTAGTCTCCTATTTTGTTACTTTATGTTCCCCAGATAAATGCAGTCTTTCTATGTCTATCCCTCTCTTTCTGACTCATTTCGCTAAACATGATACTTTCCATGTAGTAACACTTGTATGTAAATATCATGACTTCATTTTATTTAACAGCTACATAGTACTCCATTGTGAAAATGTACCAAAGTTTCTTTAACCAGTCATTTGTTCTCGGGCACTCAGGTTTTTTTTTTTTTCAGATTCTGGCTACTGTAAAGAGTCCTAAAATGAACAAACAAGTGTAGATGTCACTTCAACTATACTTTTTTCCTCTCTGAGATATATTCCCAGGAGTGGTATTGCTGGGTCAAATGGGAGCTCAATTTCTAATTTTGAGAATAGTCCATACTGTTTTCCAAAAGGGCTGACCCAGTCGGCATTGCCACCAGCAGTGAAGAAGGGTGCCTTTCTCACCACATCCGCGCCAGCACTGGATGCTTTTGTTCTTTTGGATGTGGGCCAGTTTCTGTGGCGTGAAATGATATCTCATTGTTGTTTTGATCTGCATCTCCCTGACTATTGATGTAGAGCATTTTATCGTGTGCCTTTTAGCCATTTGGATTTTTTCTTTGCGAAAGTTTCTGTTCATTTCGTCGCCCCATTTTTTGGTGGAGTTGGATGTTTTCTTCTTGTGGAGTTCAACTAGTGATTTGTATATCCTTGATATCAACACCTTGTTGAATGTGTATTGGGTGAATATCCTTTTCCATTCTGTAGACTGTCTGTATTTTGGTCATCATTTCTTTTGAGGTGCAGAAGCTTCTTAGTTTAAGATAGTCCCATATGTCTATCTATGTTTTCACCTCCTCGGCCAATGGCGTGGCATCTTTGAAGATACCATTAGCATCAATATCATGGAAGGTTTTGCCAACTTTGTCTTCAATGTACCTTATGGTTTCTGGTCTGATGTTGAGGTCTTTAATCCATTTTGATCTTACTTTTGTACATGGTGTTAGGCAGAGATCTGAGTCCACTTTTTTGCATGTAGCCATCCAGTTCTGCCAGCACACTTTGTTAAAGAGGCTTTCCTTACTCCATTTCACATTACTTGCACCTTTATCAAAGATTACATGATCATATGATTGAGGGGAGATGTCAGTGTATTCAACCCTGTTTCATTGGTCTGCAGTTCTGCCTTTGTTCCAGTACCATGCTGTTTTAATTATTACTGCTTTGTAGTACAGTTTGAAGTTCGGGAGGTTGATTCCTCCCATTTTCTTTTTCCCAAGAATTTCTTTAGCTATTCGTGGGGGCTTATTGTTCCATATAAATTTCTGGAGTGTTTGCTCCATTTCTTTGAAGAATGTCATGGGTATTTTTATAGGGATTGCATTGAATTTATACAATGCTTTCGGTAGTATTGACATTTTGACAATGTTAAGTCTCCCGACCCTTGAGCAGGGAATATCTTTCCATTTCCCCATGTCCTCTTTTATTTCCTGAAGTAGCGTTTTGTACTTTTCTTTGTACGAGTCCTTTACTTCCTTGGTTAAGCTGATTCCTAGGTACTTGATTTTCTGGGGCACAATTGTGAACGGGATTGTTTTTTCATGTACCTTTCTTCTCTCTCACTGTTTGCGTATAGGAAAGCCATGGACTTTTGGGGATTGATTCTATAGCCTGCAACTTTACTCTACAAGTCTATTGTTTCTAGGAGTTTTTTGGTGCAGGTTATTGAGTTCTCTAAGTATAGTATCATATCATCTGCGAATAGTGAGAGCTTGATTTCTTCCTTCCCTACCTGAATGCCCTTAATATCTTTTTCTTGCCTAATCGCTATTGGAAGTACTTCCAGTACTATATTGAACAGCAGTGGAGAGAGTAGGCATCCTTTTCTCATCCCTAATCTTAGAGGGAAGACTCTCATTTTTTCCCATTGAGCATGATGCTTGCTTAGGCTTGTGGTAGATGGCTTTAATTATGTTGAGGAAAGTCCCCTCTATACCCATTTTGGCTAGGGTTTTCATCATAAAGGGGTGCTGGATCTTGTCAAATGTTTTGTCTTCATCTATTCATATGATCATATCCTTTTTATCATTTCTTTTGTTGATATGATGGATTATGTTGTTTGATTTCCGAATGTTAAACCATCCTTGCATCCCTGGAATGAATCCTACTTGGTCATGGTGTATGATCTTTTTCATGAGTAGTTGGATTCTATCTGCTAGTAGTTTGTTGAGGATCTTAGCATCCGTGTTCATCAGGGATATCAGCCTGTAATTCTCTTTCTTTGTGGTATCTCTGTCTGCTTCTGATATCAGTGTGATATTTGCTTCGTAGAAACTGTTTGGAAGTGTTTTTGATATCTCACTTTCGTGGAAAAGCTTAAAGAGGATTGGGAGTAAGTCCTCTTTAAAGATTTGGAAGAATTCACTAGTGAATCCATCTGGGCCAGGACTTTTGTTCTTGGGGAGACTTTTTATTACCATTTCAATTTCCTGGATGGCGGTAGGGTCTGTTCAGGTACTCCAGGTCTTCTTGGTTTAGCCGTGGGAGTCTGTAGGAGTCTAAGAATTTATTCATTTCCTCGAGGTTTTGATGCTCCGTGGCATAAAGCTTCTCAAAGTACTCCCTGAGGATCCTTTGAATTTCTGTAGTTTCTGTTGTAATGACCCCCTTTTCATTTCTGATTCGGTTTATTAGGGTTTTCTCTCTCCCTTTCTTTGTGAGTTTTGCTAGAGGCTTATCGATCTTGTTAATTTTCTCGAAGAACCAGCTCTTGGTTTCATTGATCTTCCGGATTGTTTTTTTGGTTTCCATCTCGTTAATCTCTGTTCTGAGTTTTATTATTTCCTTCCTCCTGTTCGGATTGTGCTCCTTTTGTTGGTCCTTCTGCAAGCTTTTAAGCTGTGAGGTTAGGTTATTTATGTGTGCTTGCTCCTCCTTCCTGAGGAATGCTTGTAGAGCTATAAACTTTCCTCTTAACACAGCTTTTGCTGTGTCCCATAAGTTTTGGTAACTCGCGTCCTCATTTTCATTCGTTTCTAGGAATCTTTTGATTTCCTCTTTGATTTCCTTTCTAATCCACTCGTTGTGCAGTAATGCACTGTTTAATTTCCAGGTGTTTGATTTAGTTTTCTGTTTTTGTGTGTGATTTACTTCTAATTTGAGCGCATTATGGTCTGAGAGGATTGTTGATACAATCTCTATCTTCTTAATTTTATGGAGGTATGTTTTGTGGCTCAGCATGTGGTCTATCTTGGAGAATGTTCCATATACGCTTGAGAAGAATGTGTATTCAGCTTCTTGAGGATTAAGTGTCATATATATATATATATATATATATATATATATATATATATTCTACAAAGAAGTAATCATCCATATCAAGAGAGGGGTTCGGCAGGGTGATACAATTTCACCGAAACTCTTCAGTGCCACCCTCGAGAACATCATGCGATGACTGGAATGGGAAAGCATGGGAGTGAAGATAGATGGTCGGCAACTACACCACCTCTGCTTTGCTGATGACATCGTTCTAATAACACCAAACACCAGCCAAGCGGCAAAATGCTGAACGACTTTGACCGTGAATGTGGAAAGGTCGGACTACAGCTGAATCTTACGAAGACAATGTTTATGAGAAACAGACTTGTTCCTGACGCTCCATTCACTCTCAATGGAACCACCATCTCCGAATGCAACAGTTATATATACCTAGGTCGAGAAATCAACATGATGAATGACCTGGCACCTGAGTTGCGCAGGAGGAAGAGAGCGGCTTGGAATGCCTTCAAGAACGTTGAAGAAATAACTAATGGGACAAAGAAACTCCAGCTACGAGCACATCTCTTTGATTCCACTGTTCTTCCTGCATTAACATATGCCTCAGAGAACTGGACCCTACGAAAACAGGATGAGAACACTATTCAGGTCTCTCAAAGAGGAATCGAAAGAGCTATGCTTGGAATATCACAATTCACTCAAATGCGAGATAGAATCCGGAGTTCTGATCTTCGTCAATGCTCAAGAATCAGGGACGCTGTCTCATTTGCCAAGACATCAAAAATCAGATGGGCTGGACACGTAATGAGGTTTATAGACAACCGCTGGTCTAGAGCCATTACTGATTGGATTCCACGGGACATCAAAAGATCACGTGGACGCCTACCTACAAGATGGTCAGACTTCTTCGTCAAGACCCTGAATGATCGGTTTGAGGCTCTGCATGTTCCTAGAACAAACAGATACCATTGAGCTACGCTAGCACGCAACTGGGATGAATGGAGACTTTACTGGCACCCGCTCGAGTAAATCGATGAATAACGGGGATTAAGTGATTAAGTGATATATCTACTAAGTCCCTTTCTTCCATTGTTTCCCTCAGATGAAGTATGTCCTTGCTAATCTTGAGTCTGGTTGATCTATCAAGAGGTAACAAGGCGGTGTTGAAGTCTCCCACTGGTATTGTGTGGCTACTGATGTCTTTTTCCAAATCTATGAGTAGTTGTTTTAAGTACTTTGCTGGTCTCTCATTAGGTGCATATACATTTATTATTGTAAGTTCTTCCTGTTTTACAGATCCTTTGATCAATAAGAAATGGCCCTCACTGTCTCTTATGACCTTCTTCACTCTGAAAACGATGTGGTCTGATATTAGGATGGCTACCCCAGCTTTTTTATGGGAGCTGTTTGCCTGTAGGATTGTTTTCCAGCCTTTAACTATGAGTCTGTGTTTGCTTTGGCTATTGAGATGTGTTTCTTGCAGGCAGCAGAATGTTGTGTTCAATTTTCTAATCCATCCTGCCACTCTATGTCTTTTAATTGGTGTGTTTAGCCCATTGACATTGAGAGAGATTATTGTTATGGGATTTTGTCCCATTGTTATGTTGAAATTTGGTGTATTTGAGGGGCCTTTCTTGCCTTAAGGTAGCCCATTTAGTTGTTCTTGTAACCATGGTTTTGAATCTATGAAGTTCCTGAGCTGTTGTTTGTCTATGAAACTGTGTGTTGTTCCTTCTATTATGAATGAGAGTCTTGCTTGGTAAAGTATTTTTGGAGAGGCATTTATTTCATTGAGTTTTTTCACTATATCCCACCACTGTTTTCGGGCCATGAGGGTTTTATCAGAAAAATCAGCTGTGAATTTTAAGGATGCTCCTTTGTAAGAGATTTCTTTCTTCGATCTTGCTGCTTTCAGAATTTTGTCTCTTTCTAAGGTTTTGGTCATTTTGATCAGGATGTGTCTTGGGGTATTTTTATTCGGATTTCTTCTAGCTGGTACCCTTCGGGCCTCCTGAATGTGGCCACAAGTTTTCTTCAGCTCTGGAAACGTTGTAGCAATGACGTCTTTGACAGTTTCTTTTTCTTCAAGGTTTTCTTCCTGTCCCTCTGGGACTCCAATAATTCTTATGTTACCCCTCTTGGCTTCATTACCATCTCCTCTTGCCATCTGTTCCCGAATTGTGAGTCTCTTCTCCATTTTTTGCTCTTTTCTGGAGAGTCTCTGAGCTTCATCTTCGAGCTCACTGATTCTGTTCTCAGCAGCTGTTACTCTGCTGCTGAGGCCTTCCACTGAGTTTTTCAATTCGCCTACCAGGTTTTTCAGGTCTGACATTTCAGATTGCATTTTCCTCATTTCTGCCTTCAAATCCTCTTGTCTTTTATTGGCATTGCTTTCCATTGTTTCTTTTAGTTCCCTAAGCATCCTAAGTAGCTCCCTTCTGAATTCCTTGTCAGTAAGGTTGTCTAACACTACAGTACTGTTGATGTCTTCTGGGCTAGACTCTTCAATAAAAACGTTTGGTGGGCTTTTGCATTGCTTTACCATTGTGACCAATATGGTTTAGTCCTTCACTTTCACTGTTACTATTCTGCTTGATATGTAGTGTGAGTTGAGATAGGCTTATGAGTTGTTGGCTACTGTGTTTCTAGTGGCTGAGCTAACCTAGAGAAGGTTCCATGTAAGAGGGTAGATTATGGTTCCTATGTCATATGTAGTGGGAGAATATTTCATGGCTGCATTAGCAGCCATGGCTTGGAAAGGGTCCCTGGCACTGGGCGCCTGGTTGTACCTGGTTGAATGAGGAGAGAGTACCCAGAGACCTTCAACTTTGTTGCTGAGAGATGGGCCTCAGTTCCCGTCCGGCGCAGATCAAGGCGAAAAAAACGGCTGTTCTAGTGGATCAAGCTAGCTGCCCATCTCTGCTCTAAGTTTTATGATCTCTTTCCTTCTGGGCTCCTTCTGTCTATCCTTTTCTAAGGTCTTGAGCTGTGAAATCAAGTTGTTTATGTGCATCCTTTCTTCCATCCTGAGATATGCTTGCAGAGCTATAAATTTTCCCTTTAATACAGCTTTAGCTGCATCCCATAAGTTCTGGTAGCTTATGTCTTCATTCTCATTTGTTTTCAAGTATCTTTGACTTCCTTCTTGATCCACTCATTGTTCAGCATTGAGTTGTTTAATTTCCAGGTGTTTGATTTGGTTCTCCGTGTCTGTGTTTGATTCACTTCTATTCTCAGTACATCATGGTCTGAAAAGATTTTTGATACTATTTCTATCTTCTTGATTCTATTGAGGTATGTTTTTTGGCCTAGCACGTGGTTTATTTTGGAAAATGTTCCATGCGCACCGGAGAAGAATGTGAATTCTTTCTTTTGGGGGTGTAAAGCCCTGTATAGGTCTATAAGCCCTTTTGCTTCTATTTCTTCTTTCAAATTCATTGTTTCCTTGCTGAGTTTTGTTCTTGTTGATCTATCCAGAAGTGATAAGGAGATGTTGAAGTCCCCAGTTACTATTTCGTTGCTAGCAATGTCATCCTTAAGATCTGTTAGAAATTGTTTTAAATATTAGCTGTTCCCTCATTAGGTGCGTATACATTTAAGAGAGTGATTTCTTCCTGTTGTATGTATCCCTTGATGAAGAGAAAATAGCCTTTGCTGTCCCTTCTAATCTTTCTCGACCTTAAATTAATGTTGTCAGATACTAGTATGGCCACCCCAACTTTTTTGAAGGAGCTCTTTTCTTACAGGATTGTTTTCCATCCTTTCACTTTGAGTCTGTGTTTATTCTGATTGTTCAGTTGTGTTTCCTGTAGGCAGCAGAATGTTGGATTTTGTCTCTGAATCCATTTTGCCACTCTTTGTCTCTTAATTGGTGAATTTAGACCATTGATGTTGAGAGAGATTATTGTTATGGAGTTTTGTGTCATCTTTCTTTAAGGGTGTGTTGTGCTTGTAGTGTTTGTGTTGTCTTATAGTAGCCCCTTTAGTCCTTCTTTTAGGTTTGGTTTTGAGTCTATGAAGTTCTTGAGCTGCTGTTTATCTAGAAAATAGTGTACCGTTCCTTCGATTTTGAGTGAGAGTTTAGCTGGATAGAGTATTCTTGGTGAAGCATTCATTTCAGTGAGTTTTTTCACTATATCTCACCATTGCTTTTAGGTTTGGAGGGTTTCCTCTGATAGTTCTGCTGTGAATCTAAGGGGTACTTCTTTGTATGTGATTTTCTTCTTTGACCTTGCTGCTTCAGTATTTTATCTCTATCGGCACCATCAATCATTCTAACTATGATATGTCTTGGAGTGTTTTTGTTAGGGTCCCTTTTATTTATTTATTTTTTTCCCCTTTAATTTATTTTATTTTTTTAAGTTGTAGATTTACAATTTTTTGTGCTTTGGTTTCAATTATACAATGATCAGATACCCATCCCTCCACCAGTGCCCATTTTCCACCACCATGGATAATATCCCTCCCACCCCCATCCCCCCATCCCCCCTTCTCTGTGGCAGGGCAATCCCCTGTGTTCTCTCTCTCCTTTTGGGTGTTGTGGTCTGCAAAAGAGGCATTGAGTGGCAAACATGTTCAGTCCATAGTCTACTTTCGACATGCATCTCCCCTCCTGGGAGGATCCTCCAAACATCCTTTATTTGGTGCTCCCTTCTCTATCTGAACTGCCCTTTCCTCTAGGATACCCGGCTGGCCTCTAAGTTATGGAGTAATCCTCCTGGTGCTGATCTCAGCTATTCTTGGGTATTAATCTCATACTTTGTTACTTTATATCCCCCAGATGAATGCAATCTTTCTATGTCTATCCCTCTCTTTCTGACTCATTTCGCTTAGCATGATACTTTCCATATTGTACCACTTGTATGTAAATTTCATGACTTCATCTTTTCTAAGAGCTACATAGTACTCCATTGTGTAGATGTACCAAAGTTTCTTTAACCAGTCATCTGTTCTTGGGCATTCAGGTTTCTTCCAGTTTCTGGCTATTGTAAAGAGTGCTGCAATGAACAAACAAGTGCAGATGTCACTTCGACTATACATTTTTGCCTCTCTGGGATATATTCCCAGGAGTGGTATTGCTGGGTCAAATGGGAGCTCAATTTCTAATTTTTTGAGAATCGTCCATGCTGTTTTCCAGAAGGGCTGAACCAGTCGACATTCCCACCAACAGTGAAGGAGTGTCCTTTTCTCGCCACATCCACGCCAGCATCGGTTGCTTTTGTTCTTTTGAATGTGGGCCAGTCTCTGAGGTGTGAGATGGTATCTCATTGTGGTTTTGATCTGCATCTCCCTGATGATTAATGATGTAGAGCATTTTCTCATGTGCTTTTTTGCCATTCGGATTTCTTCTTTGAGAAAGTTTCTGTTCATTTCATTGCCCCATTTTTGGATGGGGTTGGATGTTTTCTTCTTGTGGAGTTTAACCAGTATTTTGTATATCCTGGATATCAACGTTAGGGTCTCTTTTAGCTGGCACTCTTCGGACTCTTTGAACCTGAATGGCTTCTTTGTCGAGCTCTGGGAATTTTTCATCAATGATTTGTTTAACCGTGTTTTTTTCCCACTGGTATTCTTTTCCTTGAGCTTCTGGTTCTCCAAGGATTCTAATGTTGTTCCTCTTGGAATCATCTCCTATGACTCTGATTCTCTCTAGAGCTCTTTTGAGGTCCCTTGCCACTGTTTGTTGTTGCCTGTTGGCTTGGTGCAGCTGATCTTCCAGCTCACTGACTCTCTCTTCAGTTATGGTCATTCTACTGTTGAGGGCAAAGACTGAGTTTTTCATTTCATCTACGGAATCTTTTATTTGTAACATTTCTGCTCTCATTTCTTTCTGTAATTTGTCTATTTTTTTCTGTCATGTTACTGGATATCTGTCTGACTGTTTCAATGAGTTGATTGAACATCTTCATGACTTCATATCTGAATTCTTTGTAAGAGAGTTGCCTTAGGTGAGCAGTATCTACAGAGGCTTCTGGATTCTTTTTGTTGTCCTCCCCACGTGGTGGAGATTTGCATTGTTTCTTCATCTTGGTGTGTAGATATGGAGACTAGGTTCCTTCACAATCACAATCACAACCATCCTGTTATTCGTCGATTGCCTCGAGCAGGCCCCAGTAACATCTCCTTCGTCCTAGCCCTGAGATTTTTTTTTAAAAAGTGCCATATTCAAGGCTCTTTCAGAGTTAGGAGAATGAGACCCTTCATTATTACTGGTATTTGGCATATTGGGTACGCCACGGGGAGTTTGCCAGACTCTGCCGTGTGGACAGGTTACATTCCATAGCTTGCCAGTTTGTCCAAAGTAGGAATGAGATAATAAGATGTCGCACGGTCCGGAGATCTCTTCCGGGAGCTGGGTTTTATAGTCTCAGAGTCTTGGCTGTTGATGGGATTACACGGCCCCAGGGGGCCAGTTGGTGGGTGTGACCCCCGCCTACTGGAATTTGGAGGATCTGGGTAGAGGATGCTCAGCCCCAATCCGAGTAGGCTTGGAGATCTCAGCTCTGGGACCCGCATGCCTTTGTTCCTCTGCCGGTACCTTCATGTGTGCGGAGAGTGGTCTCAGCATGGTGATGGCTGTTCTGGAGGTCTTCGGCTGCCGGAGCCCTGGTTGGGGCGGGGAGGAAAGCTCAATCCGCTCCCCTCCAAGGGGCCCCGGTGAGGACAACCAGGCACGGGGGCAGGAGACTCTGCACTGTTCTCTTCCAGGAGCTGGGTTTTATAGGTTCCTTGATAAGGCTAAACTACCTGCGGCCGTGTGAGCGTTGGCCCGCCTAAAATTAGTCCACTCCCACTTCTACAGAAGTCACGCCCACTTCTAAAAAGGCCATGCCCCCATGGATACCTGGTGTGTGGGTGGGGAGTAAGGACTGGGTAGTAAAGATCAGCACAGCTTGGGGAGCGAAGAGGAAGACTTAGAGGCTCAGGGCTGCTTTTTTCCCAGTGTCCAAGAGGACACCTGGGGGGCTTGCAGGGAGAAATCCAAGTCCCGGGTTCAAGTACCAGCGGATGAACTGACCTGGATTTGGGAGAAGATCAGCACAGCTTGGGGGGCAAAGAGGAAGCTAAAATTTATTTCTTGGAAGCAGATAGGGCTTTTAAGATGACTACTTAATATTGATTAAATTTTAACTTGTTTTCAAGAAATAAGATAGTTCTTCGTTGTAAAATTAGAGATTATAAAATGATTCTCAATATTTTTGTTATGATCTTTCAATTGACTATTGGATATGTAGGGATGATCAATATTTACTTTATATTGGTCATTTGTATTCATGAATTTTTATTTTCAGCCTATCTAGAGGTTTATAATTTTTCAAAAAAGAATCATCTTTTTGTTTTACTGATAATTTGTTTGAAAGAGAACTGAAAAGAAGTTTATGCAGTCAATTTGAAGTGGCTATTCTTCGATTTATTCTTTATTTACAAGGTTGGCCTCAAAACTTGGATTTTAGAAATGTTCCCAATATTCTTAGATGAGATAAGTGGCTTCCATTATTAAAATATCTGGACAAGCAGTATAGTTTGTACTAACCACAGGCATTCCTTTGTAGAATCTGAAATTCGGTAATGTGTCCAGCATGTCAGTTTCCCTGGCTCTAAACCTGGATGCAATGTGTCTTTAATCAGCTTCTCTGGTTGGCAAAACTTCATGCATTTTTGTCATGCATTGTTGTTAAGAGAATTAGGTTAATTCTGTGTGATTCCACTGGAGAAATCAACTCTGAACTTCACTTTTGCACCTTTTTCCCCTTGCTGATGCTGCTTTATAGTTCTTCTCCGTAAGAAATCTTAGAAGATAAATGTACATCTATGTTCATTGCAGAACTTGGTACAATAGGATATTAAACAAACCAAATGTTCAATGACAGATGCATGGAAAATTAAGGTGTAGTTTATGTACACAATGAAATATTATTCAGTCATAAGAAAAGATGAAATCATACACATTGCTGAAACTTGGATGGAATTGGGGGCTATCTAGTGGAGTAAGCCAGATGGAGGACATATTACATACTTGTAGCATAATATTAGTTTGTCCTTTCTACCTGGTCACAGGGGGCTGGGTTTGTTGGATTGTACCTGTCACAGTGCTCCTGAGGTGCTCACATTCCTCTGTGTTTATCTTTAACTTCTCTGTGCTCTCTTCCCCAAGTGGTTAATCATCCATTTCCCCTAAGCAGTACCTAATGACTTGTAAAGTCAAACTCAGAAATCTCTGTATTTGTATTTGTAAGTAAAATATTTCTTTTCTCCTTCCCTTATGTGTTTGCATAGTTTACTTTAGAACAATGTCCTTTTTGTATAGATACAGGAAGATAGTTAATGCTATGTTTTGGTAACTTGGGAGTTAATTGAATCCAAATTATATTCACTCCTGGGCATCTGTTCTCTCGATTTAAGTCTCAGTTGCCCTTAGTTCCTAACACTTCAAAAGCAGGGTCCCAATGAGGGACTGGATGGACCCAGGGCAAGCTGTGAGCTACCCTGGTATTGAAATGGGCCACGCCAAAGTGCCACAATACTTAACTATAAGTTAAGAGCATGGTCATGGATAAATTCTGTCATGATCCAAAGAGTAACAACTGGATTAGGACCCTGCTAGTGCTAGGAAAGACTAATCTGGCCTGAGCACTATAGTCTGGAATCTATAATGAGATGTTCCCAGGAGAGTCACACCCTAAGCCTAGCTTATCTCTTACTATGTCCAAACAAAATGACTAATATTAAGAAATAGAATGAAGATGAATGTTTAAATGGCTGTTGAACTAAGGAAAGGAGAAACACACTTGTAGATGATACTTCACCCTTCTCCTAGCTGCAGGAGATCTTTGTCTTATCTTAGAAGAGCTTTCCTCTGAGGAAAGGGCTTTCATATGTTGATTGTGCTACCTCACCTGGATGTCATTGATACCTGAAATGCTTGGAGGTTGGCACTAGACTAAGGCTGTGAGACAGAGCATGGAGCGTGAGACTGGAATGAGGCTTAGTGAGTCTGGAACAAGCACATGGGGAGAATGGAATAAATGGCAACTGGTCACGAACCAGCCTGGTGGCTCTGTTCCCTCCTTCATGGGTCTATTGGCGACAGATGCAGCCCGGTGTGGGGAAGCAGCTCATGGCCGCTGAATGCATGTGGTGAATGAGAGAGATCACACCACTGCCACTGCCTACTTACTTATTTTGTGATTACACACATACTCTTACTCATTTATCGCATACAGAGAAATAAAACAAGGGCACAGACATCATCAAATGATAATAAACTCTTTGCCCTGTACTCTAGAATTGATAGTAGTAAACAAAGTTGATGGTAGGAGTAGAGAATGACAGGGTTGACAGCAAGTACAAAGAAAACACTGGCAGAAAATCTGAGGCATACAGTGGTGGTAAAGTGTGATTATGATATGTAAGGGTTAAATTGTTTTTGCTCTACTCTCTCTGTACCCTTTGAATTGAAAAATGCCTTATCTTAATGTATTGTTATAATGATGTGAACATTAGAAAGATAAACAGCTAGCTAAGCACTGGTATTCAGGGAGACAACTAGAGGTGGGATTTCTGAGCTGCCCACTCTGAGACCGGGCAGAGATGAATCGGTCAGAAAACATTAGTTATGATTCAGAACAGAAAGACCCAGGTCCACCTGTTAAGAGGCGGGAAGGGGAGTGAGGCCACCAAAGTAATTAGTGAATTAATAAATGTCTATAGGACCTAAAACAGAATGTATCCACCACAAAGAGCTCCAGCGACATGGGCCCTCCTCTAAGTTCCATGTTGAGTCCCTTCTATCTCAATGCACCTCAATGTTTTGTCACAACACAACCCATCAAAAAACCTCCTTCTCTTGCTCTCCCTTTTTGCTCCCCAAGTGTGCTGTGTCTCCACGCATTTTCCTATTTAAAGTGTTCTTTCCCCTGCTTGGGGCCACCGTTTCAAGTGCTTGCCTATTGGCAGTCCACTTAATGTTAGAGAATTCAATCTCCTTGCGTTCTTGCCTACAGATGGTGATGGTGTAATTGATTACGTGAACTCCATTACAACGTGGTAACCATGTCCATCAAAACCATAAATGGTAAAGCTGTTATAAACATGTGACCTAAACTATAATGATTTAACAAAATTAAAAAATCTTTGCAGTGAATATGAGTCTAAGCTGAGTCCTTAGGAATCCTTCTAGTGAATCATCAAGATAAGAGTGGTACACAATTTTAATATTTTCCTATTTAATTCCATTGATTTATGTTTATAAATTTTTGTTTCCATGCTTGTTTTAAAAATTCTGTTGTCATTTGTTTCTTATGTGTGTTTCTTGAGTCAAGGCCTTAGACAATGCCTTTGAGACCCTTTTTTTCAAAGGTAAGCATTTGGAGTATATAAACATCATAAATTTTCCTGTCATCATTGCTTTAGCTGCACTCGAAATTTTGATTGATTATGTTTTCATTTGTGCATTTTTGCTTCTGAGACTTTGTAGTTGATGTATGTATTATTTATAATATGCTATTTTATTACAATACATTATAGAGATTTTTCTGTTATTTTGGTATAAATTTCTATTTTGGTTCTTTTGAGGTCTGAAGACATACTGCGTGATTTAAAATATTTAAAATTTGGTGGTGTTTGTTTAAGAGCCTAGAACATGGTCCTTCTTGATAATGTCCTATGAACACTTAAAAAAAACATAAATTCTGCCTTTCCGATAGTGTTCAATATCAATTGGATATATTTACTTATGATGGTCAGATCTTCTAAATCTTTGATGATTTTCCAATGGATAGGTCTATTAATTGCACAGTAAAAAGTCAAAATAGCCAACTCTTGCAATATTTTTGTTTATTTATTCTTCTTATCCATTTTCATTAAAGTGTTTGGTAGTCTGTTTACTCTTTAGTTTGCTCAGATTTTAAAATTTTTGGTTTTGGTGCCACACTGGTTCTGTTTAGAACTTAAGCCTGGCTCTGTACTCAGGGATCACTACTGGCAGTACTTAGTGGGTGCCAGAGAGTGAACCTGGGCTGTTTCATGCAAGATAAGCGTCTTCATGCAGTACTATCTCTCTGTCCCTACATTTAGTATTTTTTAGGTCTTGCTGACTGATTGGTCCTTTTTAGTAATTTTTAAAAACTTAATTTGTATTATCAAATGAATAGAGCCACTCATACTTTGGTTTACTTTGATTGTTTGCAAGGTATGTCATTCTTAATTCTTTGACTTACAAACTGCCTAACACTTTTTAAGTGTGTTTCTTATAACAAGCATATAAGTGAATCATGTTTATCATTATCTACTGTTAACTTTGTGTTTTCGTTGATGCATTTAGACATTTTACCTTCATGATAATTATTAACATGACAGAGACTAAGACTAGCATTCTGTTAAACATTTTTTGTTAGTCTCATTATTTTTCTTTTAAACTTATTTTTTTTATTGAGGTGGGTTTGCTTTAATGATTGCAAATGTATAAATAGATTATGGGTAAATGTTATTTCCTTAAGCAACCTCCAAATTATAGTATCACTCCATCACAGTACACTCTCAGTTCATTTTCTACCCTACCCTCCAGTTCTTGTTAAATTAGTTACGTGTACTGAGACTAAGGATTTGTTTTCACTGTGCATTTTTCTTTTCTTGAGTTTTTCAAAATATAGCAACTATGATTGAGATCACCTAGTATTTGTCTTTTACCTTCCAACTTATTTAATATGACCTCCTTAGTATTATTCATGTTCAAATAGAAGAAAAATTTAATCTTTGCTTATAGCTGAGTAGTATTCCAGAAAGCACATATGCCACATATGGATGTCCTGTTAGCTTTGCTTATTTTGATATTCCTTCATTTAGTGGATATATATGTTAACAAATCTTTATCTCGAGCTCTCTTTTTAAAAAGTAGTCATGGGGGAGAGTAATTAAACTTTTAATCTTTCAAAATTTTATTTTATTAAAGCACCATGAATTACAAAGTTATTCATAGTTGGGATTTTGACATGCAATGTTCCATCACCAATCCCAATACCAGTGTCAACCTCACCAGTGTTCCCACATTCTCTCTCCCACCCCAGCCCCAGCCTTAATCTTGAGAGACACCTTTGAAATTTGATTATTAAAGTTTGGGTCTCATGATTTTAATGTTGTTGACTATAAGGTTAGGATATTTAGCTCTATCATTCCTTAACACCACCTTTGTACCTTAGTGTTGGATGTCAACCCTAAGTGCTTTAGGCTTCACTGGTGAATTGTCTCTTTCCTCCTCCCAGAGAAGCTTACCATGCCTTTGCTAACATGCCAAATTTGGTTAAAGTCTATTTTTAGCCTTTCCTTTGTGTTGGATATTAACCGTAAGTGTTTTAGGCTTCATCAGTGAATTGCCCCCTTTCTTCCTCCCAGAGAAGCTTACCATGCTCTTGCATGTTAAAGTTAAACCTAGTTAAAGTTTATCTTTAACCTTTCCCTTGTATTTTACCTCTCAATGTCACAGTTCCCCAAGTCAGTCTTGATTACTTGTAATCCAAAACTTTCTGGTAATTCTGAACTTTGTATTTGTATGGCTTTGTATTTGAAGCGCAAGCTACCGAGAGTATTTGATATGCCAGACACAGTAACAACAAAGTCTCCAATGGAGACGTTACTGGGCCTGCTCGAGCAAAATTTTCCCTATAGTCTTTTATATTTTCCTATAGAGCAATGTTCTTTGGTTAAACACAGAAGGACCTTAATGCTATGTCCCTAATATTTAGGAGTTGATTGACTCTTAACTATATCTACTCCTGGGAATCCATCATATTACTTGACTTAGGCTTCGGTTGCTGTAGTTCCTAACAACCCAAAAGAGAGGTCCCACCATGGGACTGGGATGAACCTGGGACAGGTGGTAAAGCTAACCTGGTATCAAAATGGGATAGCATAGAAAGCATAAATGCATGGTCTTTTTTTCATTTTTTATTTTATAAGTTATTTCACAATATTTGAGTGCATTTAATATTCAAACACCAATCCCACCACCATTACACCTTCTCACCACCAAATTCGGGACTCTTGATTGAAAGGGTTTTTTTTTTTTCAGTGAATAATTTGAATATGTCATCTCACTCTTTTGTTCCTGTACTATTTTATATGAGACTTGTTGAGGTACTTATATTGTTTCCCTTATATGAAAGGTTTCACTTCTCTCTAGAAACTCAAACAAATCTGTTTCTCTCTTCGCATTTTGTCATTTTGATTACTCTATGTCTTGGAATTGTTCTGCTTCGGTTTATTTGCTTGATACTCTTTGTATCTCTTGGATCTCTATATTAGCCTCTCTCCACAGAGTGGAAGAGCTCAATTTGATCTCTCCCACCACTTTCTTACCACTTCCCATTTCTCTCTCCTTCTGGTATTCCTAGAATCCAGAGATTGTTTCTTATGCTGTTTCCCACTATGTACCTTACATTCTCTTCCATTATAGTATTCTCTTGTATTTTACTGGTTCCTTTTTGTCTTCAAGTTTATCTATATGGTTCTCTACCTGTGAAATTCTGCTACAATGACAAGGGCTTTTGAACTAGTCACTCTGTTTAGTTGAATGAGATATATGACTGTACAGCACTGTAGCACTATTCTCCCATTGTTCATCAATTTGCTCAAGCGGGCCCAGTAACACCTCCATTGTGAGACTTCTTATTACTGTATAAAGGTTGGTGAAATATGGCTGGTTCATCCACTGTTTCATCCATATAAAGAGTGTGTGCAGTAATAATTTTGTCCATGCAATTTTGTGTTTGGAGAATTAGAGCAGACATCTGATAGGGTTATTTCCTCTTTTAGGGGATGGGATCGAGCTCGAGCGGGCCCAGTAACATCTCCATTGGAGACTTTGTTGTTACTGTGTCTGGCATATCGAATACATCACGGGGAGCTTGCCAGGCTCTGCCGTGCAGGCGAGATACTCTTGGTAGCTTGCCGGGCTCTCCGAGAGGGGCAGAGGAATCAAACTCGGGTCGGCCATGTTGGCTGCGGGCAAGGCAAACGCCCTACCGCTGTGCTATCCCAAGGGAGAGGTCTTCTGGATCTTGGAAACAGGGTATTTCTTTAGGACACTGGTCATGGGAGGGAACAGATGGGCAGTCTGACTGCTCAGAAGCATATACCTGGGTTTGGAGAATTAGAGATGATGCCAGAAGGGGCAACTCTCTGGTCAAGGGGTTGAGGTCTGTGGGGGAGAAAACCACAGTGTCCTGGACACAATGCCTTCTGTCCAGAGCCTGACTGTGATGGGAGGGAGCCTAAAATTTTATTAACTGAAAATTAAAAACTTTAAGAATTTTAGATATAAATTATCTTCATTTTTTTCTGTAAATAGTGTAGTCTAAGAATTAGCTTATTAATTCTCAAAGTGTAAAAGTAAAGTAAAGGCCCTCCCGTTGATCATTGATTTGCTCGAGCAGGCCCAGTAACGTCTCCATTGGAGACTTTGTTGTTACTGTGTTTGGCATATCGAGTACGTCACGGGGAGCTTGCCAGGCTCTGCCATGCGGGCGAGATACTCTCGGTAGCTTGCTGGGTTCTCCGAGAGGGGCAGAGGAATCGAACTTGGCTCGGCCATGTTGGCTGCGTGCAAGGCAAACGCCCTACCACTGTGCTATCGCTCAAGAAATGTAACATAATTCTTTATTTTTCATTTTTGTATTTATTTTTTCTCCCATTTCTTCCATTTATTCCCAGACGTTGTGTTTAAGTGCTCCTGATGGTTTGATCCCTTAACCAATATATAATGTCCATTCTTGTCTCTTATTATATCTTTTTACCTTAAATACATTGTGCCTGATAAAAGTATGACAGTTTCTGTTATCTGTAAATCAGTATTCACTGTATGATTTTTTCAATATTTTTCTCTGAGGTTTTATTTATCATTGAAGTTTGAGTGGATCGCACATAAATAGCAGAAAGTTAGATTGGACATTGCTGTGGTTCTGAAGCTGTGAACTAGAAATTTGTAGTCCTGAGTGTCCAATGGCTTTGGACTACAATCCTGGGATTACAGTTGTTAATTTCTGGTTATGGCTCTGGTATCAAAGTCAAGTGGGCCTGTGAAACAGCTGGGGCTTGTGGTTACAAGTGATCAATAATGTCTGTAGCTTTAGGAAGACCAGTATCGTTAATAGAGGATTTTTTTTTTTTGAGGACTTGGTGTGTTGGATAATATTGGGCTGTCTTTGCTCCTCCCTCAGGGAACTTAAGGTTTATTGAACTGCTCCCACAACAGTGTCCCTGATGCACACCCAGTTCCATCAAGTACTAATAATCCTATATTGCTTTTCTATTTTCCTTTCTGTCATTTGCATGGTTTATTTAACAAAGTTCTTTTTGTATTGACACAGGAAGACAGTTCATGCTATGCTTTGTAACATGAAAGTTAATTGACTCCAAAATAATATTTACTCCTGGGCATCCATGTTTACTTGACTTAAGCCTCAGTTGCCCTTAGTTCCTAGTATTACAAAAACAGGACCCAAAGAAGGGACTGGACAAACCCAGGGCAAGGTATATGCTACCCTGACATCTAAAGGAGACAAACTAACACTATACATATAATAAGTTAAGAGTACAGTTATGGGACAAACTCTATCATGACTCAAAAAGTAGTAGCTGAATAAAGGACCCTGCTGGGGTTAGGAAAGACTAACATGTCCTGAGGACTATGGTCTGGAATATATAGCAAGATGTCCTCAGGAGGAGACAATCTTTAAACTTAATATATCTCTTACTGTGTTCATACAAAATGACTAGAAATATTATAAGATGTAAATTTATTATGAATGGTTAAATGAATTACTAGCTGAGTAAAGGAGAAAGCAATCCATCCTGGATGGAATCCTTCCATTAAGTGGATCTCCTAGTAATCTGGAGTGCTGAACTCTCAGATGAGATTTTGTCCTTGAGTTAATCTCCTGAAGGAGATTTACATCTGTTTGTGACTTTATATCTGTTTGTTGTTATGATAATGTTCAACCCCACCTTTGTGGATCCCACCCTTCATGATTTCTATATAACTATGCTCTAGGGGTAAAATGGGACTAAAAAGTTGACAACTAGAAAGAGGATGAAACTGAAACTTTGGAGACCTTGGGACTTTGAGGGCTAAAGGGTCTCTGAGGACTAGAAGGAGGACTAGATGACAACAATGACTGGAAGTAGAGGACTACGAGACTACGATGAGATGAGGAAGAAGCTGTAACAAGGTAGAGGACTTTGAGTTCTACGAGAAGACTAGGATGATGAAACTATGATGACTGGGACTATGACCAAAACTAAGCACTATAAGAGGAGAGATTGAACTACACTGGGGAGGAGAGAGAAATAAAGAGACTAACAATCAGCCTGGGGACCTGTTTCTCAGTTCCCCCAGTCTGTCATCCATCAGTTGCCCATCATCCAGCCTGGGGAGGCAGCTCTTGGCCACTGATTGCTTGAGTCTCCCTTGCACCCCTGCTCCTTTTTCTTCTGAAAATCACACTGGTGGAAACTGTAATGCCAAGAACTCTGTGTAGTTCCTATGATATGAACTTGAAATTGTTTATTAAGGTCGGTGGCACAAAAATTTGAGTGGACCTTGGATGGAATAAAATGTTCATAATCCTGGTACCCATGTACACCAAATTTGAGCAGACTTGATAATAATGGGACCTAGAGCATGTAAGTGCCCTGGCACACTGCTGCAAGAAATTTAAATAAACTTGTGAAATGATCTGTTCAAGACTGCAGTTAACTTTGAGCAGACCTGGATAGTGACCAATGGTGTGCACTGCCAAGAGCCCATGGGCAGCTCTGTGCCAAGTTTGAATAGTCCCAGGAACTACTTGTGATAGTAGATTGTAAGTACCTGTGTGTACCTGTGGGCCAAATTTCAGCAGGCGTGGGTGGGAGAGACTAGGAATATGCGATCATGAGTGTCTAGAGTCCAGTCCCAGAGGCACCCGTGTGTCAAAATCAAAATGTGAATTTCTTCCAGGTTTCAAGTGCTTTGAAGTCCCAAGATTGCCCTATGCTTGCCTGAGAAGTTTTGTGGGGAGCATACTTAAGAGGAGGTTGGGTTCTCCCTCACAGAACTTCGGGGTAAAGCAGTGCCAGAGAAGGCAAGGGAGGACAGACCCCTTTGGTAATTGGATATGCTTTGAGAGCTGTGAATAATACTTTGTGACTATGGTGGTGTTTCCTGCTTGTCTAGTAGTCAGACTAGAGGTGGAAGCTAGTGGGGGAAGGCCCAGGTCTATATATTTATTATAAATACACAGGTTAATTGGCTATAATATTGAGCTGTGTAGATCTCACCTGAAGAATTTGCTTTCAAGATCTGTTGCTGAGAAGAGTGATCAAATATGGTGTTTCTTGGAGGGCAAGATTGCATAGTCACTTAAATGATGCATACTGGTTACTATGACCATAATTTAATATCTTATTTTTTTTAATGTTCTTTCTCCTGTTTCAGGTTTTAGATATAGAATTAGAATTGGGGTTCTGGATGTTCAGCATAAATACACACACAATGCTCCCCATGAATTTCTAATGTTCCCCATGAATTGCTGATGGCCGTGTACTGCACATTAGACATCTCTTACCACTTGTGCATTGCTGCATGGCGTGTTTGGCGTGCCAAAAGAAAAGAACACTTTTCTTTTGGCAAAGTGTTCCTTTGCCTCTGATCCACCCGAGATCTCTCCTATTCAAGATTCAACAATGGTTCAGGTCCATTTCTGTGACTAATCCAAGTTTTGGTATAGATCTTTCTATATCACAGGAGGAAACAGTGCTACTATTCTCTACTAGAAAAATAGTACTGTGGGCAGGGCACTTGTTTTGCACGTATTAGACCTAGGTTTGATCCCTGGCATCACATATGGCCCACCAAATCCCTCCAAGGGTGATCTTTGAATACAGAACCAGAAGAAAATGACATATACTGCAGGGTATGTCCTAAAACAACAACAAAAAACAAATGCAGATTTTCCTTACTCAAATTTCTTTCATTTCTTTTATTGCCATTTTCCTTGTCTAAACTTCCAGTAGGTTATTTGAAACTGTTTTTCAGATTGCATCTATAAAAGAAAAGTTATTTTTGCAATTTTTCTAATGGCTAAGTATTTCAATATACATGTAAGACTTATGGAGAGCTAGTGGTTATCAATATTTTATTATTTCAAGTGTAGTGAGAAGTCTCATTGCCTTTTGAGTCTCATTTTAAATATAATTTTTTCTGCTATCGGAGTAGTATTATACTTTTTGTTTCAGAGCATTTTATATACAAAACTTAGAACAAAAATATTTCTTTTTTTTTCTTTGTGAAGCACCATGAGGTACAGTTGTAGATTTACAAATCTTTGTGCTTGGGTTTTGGTCATACAATGATCAAATACCCATCCCTCCACCAGTGCCCATTTCCCCCCACCCCCCTCCCACCCTGTCTCTGTGGCAGGGGATTCCCCTTAGAACAAAAATATGTCTTACCTGTACCTATATTTCTTCTTGTTTATTGCTTCCTTTTCCTTTTATCAAAAGTTCCTTATTCCAAATTCATGGATTTTCAACTGCTGGCCAGTAGACCAGTGATTATCCTCAGAAATTTCCTGTTTGTCCATGAAAAGTTATTGTACCTGCTACATAATCCCTGTTTACCATGCATTATGTGACAATCACTATTTTGCATACTAACAAGAAATGTCTGCCTATTGGCTACAGTCTGCAGATTGCTAGTTGAAGAAAGCTATTCTAAATTTTCTATTTGAAAACAGTCAGCTCTTCTTTAAAGGTAGACATAGTGACAAAATCATTTAATTTTGTCCTCTAATTTAGAGGAATAGATAAGATGGAACAAAACTAAATGAAGAAGGGGCTGAATGCCAAGGAGGCCCACCTTCTTCATGTCAAGGAGACCAGGCAGATTGATAGGTGGAAGCGGTCGTACAATAGTATCTGTGAAACCTGGGAGCCCACGGAGGAAGAAATGGAGGCCTACAGAATGAAACAACAAAGGCCAGATGACCCTATGGCTCCTTCTTAGGACAGTAGAGACTAGTCACAGACATCACCTGAGATACACAGTGAACTCACTTTTCTCGGCTTCTTACCGAAGATGAGAAATGGAAAAAATCGTGTCTGCTCTTCATGCTGCCTGACTTAAATAATAAAACTTCCAGAGGTTGCATAGTAAATTCATTCCTTTCCTCAGTGAGGATGGACTGAAGCAATAGGACTGTGGGTAGGACGTTTGCCTTGCACGTGGCCAATCCAGGTTCTATCCTCAGCCCCTCTCGGAGAGCCTGGCAAGCTACTGAGAGTATGCCACCCCGCCCCCCCCACACACACAGCAGAGCCTGGTGAGCTCCATATTTGATATGCCAAAAACAGTAACAACAAGTCTCACAATGGAGACTTTACTGGTGCCCACTCCAGCAAATCAATGAACAACAGGACGACAGTGCTACAATGCTTCATCTTATAATGTTTTTATTTCTTATTTATTCCCAAAGATATTTCCCAACCACAATTTGTGGTTGAGAGTTATTTTCCTCTAACATTTGAAAAATATTTATGGTAAATATGCCAGTCAAACATTATTTCTTCAGATTTTTTTTTTTAGGCTTTTCTTCTTTTTTCTTCTGGGACTCTGATCAGTGTTGGAGATTTTATATTTTTCTGCATAGGCAACCAAGATTCTTCTCTCCTGCATTCCTGCCTTCCTTTACACTTTCTACTTATTTATTTTTGTCTACATTTGCATTATTTTCAGATTAAATTAATTCTATTGATCTGTCTTCAAGTTCATTTTAACCTGCAGCATTTACATTCTTCTATTGAACTATTCAATTTTAATATTGATTTTTCTACCCTGTGATTTACCTTTGGTTCCTTTTTCAAAACATGTGTTTATTATTGTATATTTCATGGCATCCGTTTTTTTATGTTTCTCATCTATTTCAAGAGAGTTCGCAATAAAATATTGGGATAATCCTATAGCAATTTCTTAAAATTCCTTGTCAAATAATTTCAGTGTTGATTCATTTTTAGTGTTGGTATAAATTGACTGTATTTTCTTATTAAAATTGTGATTATTCTGTTTTGATGATGCAGGTGATTTTTAAATAATATTTTGAAATTTTTGCCTATTTTAGTCTTCTGTCTTTGCAGATATTTGCTTTTTTCAGGATTAATGTAGTTTCCTGAGCTGTTTCTTTGTTACTTGAGTCTTTTGGGTTTGTCTCTAGTCATGGTTCCCTGCTGGTGTTAGCTGGAGGATGGAGATTTTCCAGACTAGACCACCCATGTCTTTTCCCACTGTACCACTCACTTATCTTAGTACTTCTAGGGAAAGGGGAAAGGCTGGAACCTTAGTCCCATTAGTAGAAGTATACCCCTTGCACTTGATTTTTGAGGTATCTTGGTACATCTGTTCATTTTGTATGACGTTTCCGTTGCTCCTTTAAAAATAATTGATTGACTGAGATTCTGTGGTTCACAATACTAATAATGGTTCCTTATGCATATAATTGCAACACCTCACTCATCACCAGTGTATCCACATCCATCCCTCAGAGACCCCAGTGGCCCTCCCTCTCAAGCCTTCCCCCTTTTTATCAGGAGAAATGAAACAATCTAGTTGCTAGGCTATAGACCTGGGTAACAGGTTGATTGGTGAATTAATTTTTTTAACATTCTTCTGTTGATTGGTAAATTAATTTTTTTCCTATCCTGCTTCAGAGTTATTCTTTCATACATGGGTCTCTCACCAACTTAACTTCCTCTTCTATTTTTCAGAGGTTTTCTTTGGTAGCCAAATCTCTTTCATTGCTTATAGTTGTTATAATGAGAAGAGACAGAGATAAAATGAATCAGATTTTTTTATTCTTTTAAATTTTTTTTAAATTTTATTTTTCAAAAAGTTGTTCACAATAATTGATTACATTCAATATTTTAACACCAATCCCACCACCATTCACATTCCCACCACTTTGATTTCGAATTTTCCCATCATCACTCAAGCCTGCCCCACGGGCAGATACTTTTTGTATTGCTTGGTATGAACAGCATGAAATGCTGTGGCTGCACGCTTCTGGAATTCTAAAATTTCAAATAATTGGGGTCCGGATACATCTTTGCAGCAAGCTGCTCTATTCTTAGATTCATTTAGAGTCTTAGAGTCTCTGGATTATGACCATTAATGTGTTTAAATGGTACCTGGAGGCAGTTCATAGGCATAACAACGAAGACCCTGATGGGGCAGAGAGATGGGAAGGAGTGACCCATCCCTGAACCCTTGAAACCTGGAGTTTTCAGTCACTGGTCCTGCTTACCTGTCATTAGGTTCTGGAGGTTTGTGGCTGCTGGGATTCATATGCGGCAGGTAGAGGGATGATTCCTGCTCCCATCTGAGGCATCCCAGTGAAATCACCTGGTGCAAGAACATCTTTGGGTGAGTTGCTTGGTTCTGAGATTCATTTGTGAGTCCAATCTATGCTATTTTTTTCCTTGACAAAACCTTATGTATTATCCATTATGTTCTTAAAGCCTTGTTATTCCTTAGAACCTACCCTGTTTGTCTGTTCTGTATGTGCTTTGGCAAGCTGGAGTTATCAAGAAACTTAGATGAGCTAGGCCTTCTTCAGGAGAAGCTTACTCTCCAATACCCAATTCTGTTGAACTCTGGAGCATAGTAAACAAGGCGAGTACCTCCTCAGAGGACAGAACCGGATATTTGGGATGGGAGTCCTCATGATTCCCCTCATAGGCTGTTGTATGTAAGTGCTACAATACTGAACATGTACAAGAATCTTTCTATCAATATGCATGTGGTAAATGGAATAACTTTCTTCCACCTCACTGGTGAGAAAGCAGTGTGTCTTAAAGGAAATATAATAATTTCTTAAAACTACTCTGACTTCTCCAAAATTCTCAATAGAATGTTCTACCTGAAAAATTATACAGAAAGCAAGAGTAAACCTGGCTTATCAGTCATAATACAACCACGCAAATGGATATTCATGTAGTTGTTTTTGATTTTACATTAGTAATCATTACACTAATGTTTGTCCATTGACATTAAAGATCATCAGCATACTTAAGCTATTATTGTTATGTTGATTTATAGAAATTTGCTAAATGATCTGTCAAAAAAAAGAAAGTCATCAAGATGGTACTTGTATGAATTAAAACTCTTAAGTAAAACAGAATCAAACTTGGGGTGTGGAGCAGGATTTTTTTCAGATTATTATTGGACCGTATGTCATTGAGAACATTTAAAAATATCTTTAATGAGAAATTGGAAAAGTTACATGTCTCTTTTTGAAGTTTTCTGATCTAAAAGAATATGCTCATGCAGAATTAATGATTTAAGAAGGTAGATCCTCAAAATGTAAAATTTTGCACATCACTCCAAGAACTATCTTATTAAACAGATGTGTCAATAATACCTCCTGTTTTCTCAAGAATATTTCTGCAAATAGTATACTTGCAGAATGAGGTAAAATCTCAATAGCATCTATTCAGTTTTCCTTTTAATTTTTTGGGGGTAACATTGGCTGGTTGAATAAGCAAATCAGCTGCTCAAATTCAATAGCAGAATGTCATAGATAAAACAGTACTACATGTGACTGCTTCGGCTATAAGATTGTAAGCACAGTTTCCATTAATACTACAGGGTCCACAAATACAAGGTTCAGTGAAAAACCTGTAATGGCAACTTCCAAATGGAATGATTGCCTTAATTGGTAAATTCTGCTTATATTAGATTATAAAAAATTATTTAAAATTTTATCACTATTAGGGCCAGAGCAATAATACAGCGGGTAGGGCATTTGCCTTGCATGCAGTCAACCCAGGTTCAATCCCTGGCATCCCTTATGGTCCCCCAAGCTCCACCAGGAGTAATTCCTGAGTGTAGAGCCAGGAGTAACTCCTGAGCATGCTGAGTGTGACCAAAAAGAAAAAATAATTATCACTATTTCTAGCTTTTAAATACCAAGGCCTAATGATATCTGTAAAGAGTATTTCTAAGATTACATAAACATTAAAGATAAATAGTGTACAAATTATTTTATATATTTCCATGATGCTTATTTTAGCTTACCCTACCAGGCTTATTTGACAAGCACTGTTCTAAATGATTTCATAATTATGATACTATCATAAAAACATTATGAGGTAGGTACTATAACCTAAATTATGAAAGATAAAACAGAAACACATATTTCCACTACTTATCTTGGGTAGCTTTTTAGCTGCAGTCACCTGAATCCTTGGAAGGTACATCTAGACCTGATGATGAGGAACACATGAATTCAGAGTCATGGACTTTGAACTGTGTAAACACTCAATTGAGATTTTTGGAGTACATCTTTTGACAATAAAGTGTGAAAATAGCAGGCAGGGGGTAGCTATAACAAAATATGAAACATTATATGTACCTTAACATAAGAAGCTTATCAATATAATTCTATTTTTTCACACAGCAATGTCCTAAGAAATTACTGAAGGCTGATTTACACAAACTACAGAAGTACTAAACTTGTTTCTGATAACTCGGCTAAGGTAATCAAGTGACAAGTGAATCTTAAGGTGATATATGCAAGGGGTATTAAGATTAAACCTCTGTCTCTTTCCTTTGTTCTTTCATATGGAGAATGCTGTGTGATAGTATGATGCTGAGAGCAGTGGCAAGGATGAACAAGGGCACTCAACAAGAAAATGACAATAGGAAAAATCTTGGCTCCTGGACTATATCCCCAAGTTGGTAAAATAATCCCAAATAACCAAAATCTTTCTTTTTTAAAAAAATTTTTATCAGTGAATCACTGTGAGGTACAGTTACAGACTTACAAAGTTTTGTGCCTGCGTTTCAGTCATACAAAGTTCGAGTACCCATCCTTCCACCAGTGACCATTTTCCACCACCAATGGTCCCACCATCCCTCCCACCACCCCTGCCCCGTCCCCTCCAAAATCTTTCTTAAGTAAATTACAGATAATTTTAGGGTTTAAATTATTTTCAGTAAGATTTTCTGTTCCTTCTCACCAAAAGCATACTAAATATAGATTTATAACTTTGTTCTTCTTACCAGCTAAACTTTGCTTCCAGAATTGTAACCCATCTGATGTAGCCACTCTCCAGACATATACAGAGCTGCATTCCTTCCCATATCCTCTAGTATCTGTCAGGATACTAGAGGATGCATTATGACAAAGAGAGTTTTATAGGATCATAGTATGCATTATGACAAAGAGAGTTTTATAGGATCATAGGATGCATTATGACAAAGAGAGTTTTCATGGCTTAATGTTTTACTTATAAAAATTTTATTGTTCAAAAACAATATGTATTAGAGAGTGAGAAGTCTGGAGAGAATTTTGTCTCACTGTTGGTTTACTGATGAGGTCCTGTAAATGATAAGGGTCCTTAAGTAGACACAATAGCAAAATTATCAAAACAAAGCCAAAATCTGATAGAAACCCAGGCTTCCTCACTCCCAGAAGACTTTTCCTGCTACGTATCCTGTGCTCCTGAGACATCAGACTCCAACAGGCATATGTGGTTGCATCCACTGTGAGTTCTTTTTGTACCTCAGTTTTACTTTACTTATAGCAGCTGATGGGGTTCTTTCTGTACATTCTCTTGGAGCTTTTGGAAATGTCAAAAGCAGAAGGAATGATTAGCATAGATCTTTACAGCCAATTTATTTGCAAGAAAACCAATCCCAGTACCAAAAACAATTATGTTTGCCGTTTTGGATTTTTGCCAGGTGAAATGTCCTTGGTAACAGGAATATCTGGCTAAGACAGTAGGGCAAGTGTGTGAGCCATTAATAGAACGGAAGCAGTCTTACTTCCTGGAGTGTAGCCACCTCTCAACCTGGGAGTAAATGATTTTTCCCAAAGAAAAATTTTCTTCCAGGCCAGCAAATTTCCAAGAAGCTTCTTCTGTCACTACACACTGTTAAGAAGGGCATATCTAGTTTTTAAAGGAATTCCAGTATTGTTTTTCAAAATGGCTGGACCAGTCAGCATTCCCACCAACAATTAAAGAGAGTCCCTTTCTCCTGCATACATGCCAGCACTGCTTGTTCTTGTTCTTTTTGATGTTTGCCAGTCTTTGTGGTGTAAGATGATATCATATTGTTGTTTTGATTTGCATTTTCCTGATGATTAGCAATGTGGAGCACTTTTCGTGTGCCTTTTGGTCATTTGTATTTCTTTTTTTGTGTGTGTGGAAATTTCTGTTCATTTCCTCTCTCCATTTTTTGATGAGGCTGGAGTTATTTTTCTTGTAAAGTTCTACCAGTGTCTTATATATTCTGGATATTAACCCTTTATATAATGGTTATTGAATAAAAAAATTTTCTCATTTTGTGTGCTGTGTCTGTATTTTGGTCACTGTTTCTTTTGAGAAGCAGAGGCTTCTTAGTTTAATATAGTCCCATTTGTTTATGTTTGTTTCCAATTGCTTCAGTGGTGTTTCATCCTTAGAAATGCCTTTAACTTCAATGACATGGAGGGTTCTGCCTACATTTTCTTTTATGTACCTTGTGGATTCAGGTCTGTCTGATATTATGATCTTTAATCCATTTTGATGTAACTGCTATGTCTAATATTAGACAGAGGTCTGAGTTCATTTTTTTGCATGTAGCTGTTCAGTTTTCTCAGCACCACTTATTGAAGAGGCTTTCTTTGCTTCACTTCATATTTCTTTCTCCTTTAACAAATATTAAGAGATCATATATTTGAGGGTCTTTGTCAGGAGATTAAACTCTATTCCATTAGTCTGTGAGTCTGTTTCTATTCCAGTGCAATATAGCTTCTGGGAATATACCTTGGGTGCAAAAAAACACAGTATAAATGACATTTGCACTTGTATATTCATCGTAGCTCTGTTTGCAGTAGCCAGAATCCAGAAACAACCCAAGAACAGACGACTAGTTAAAGAAACTTTGGTACATCTACAAAATGAAATACTATGCAGATGTTATAAAAGATAAAATCATGAAATTTTCATACAAGTGGATAGACATGGAGAGTATTATGCTAAGTGAAATGAGTCAGAAAGAGAGGGACAGAAAAATAATGCCCACATTCATTGGTAGAATATAAAATAACAGTATGAGACTAACACCCAAGGACAGTAGAGATGAGGGCCAGGAGGTTGGAAGTCTGCCTCTAGTGCTGGGGGAGAGGGTAGTTGGTATAGAGAAGGGACTACAAATTCAATGATGATTGGAGAGATCACTCAGGATGGGAGATATGTGTTGAAAGTAGACAAAGAACCAAACATCATGGCCTCTCAGCATTTGTATTGTAAACCATAATGCCCCAAAGTAGAGAGAGACAGTGATAGAGAGAGAGAGAATAAGGGGAACTGCCTGCCATAGGGGGTGGAGTAGGGGTGAAATCTGGTTGCTATGCCCCATTCATCAGCATCAGGCCGGAGGGACACTGGGGACATTAGTGGTGAGAAAGCTACACTGGTAGAGGGATGGTGTTTGATAATTGTATGACTGAAACTCAATCATGAAAGCCTTGTAACTGTCTCACAGTGATTCAGTAAAAAAAAATTAAAAACAACATAAAACCTTTTGTGTAAATGCCAAAAAAAAACTATACCTAGTAAAGGAATCCATATTTCTGAAGCTTCCACAGGCTTATGAACTCTGCATCACATTCCAGATAGGATGCAGCATCCTATGAGCATCCGATGCAGCATCCAGATAGGATGCAGCATCCTAGTGAGATGAAGCATTCTAGGGTGAGACACACATGCCAGAGTCAGATCAGGGCTCTGTTCTCTGCTGTCCCCAAAAGAAATATAGCCCCTCAGGATGAGCAAACCACTGGACCCTCAGCTGGACTGATAATAATAATTATTTGGTGGAATTCTTCTGTGGGCCATACCTGACTGTGCTTAGGGCTTACTTCCAGATCTGTGCTCATCACAGCCTCCCCTGCTGCTGAGCCCCTCACTCTGAAGTCTGGGTTGAGTGAAATCTGGTTGCTATGCCCCATTCATCAGCACCAGGCAACTGCCTCTATTCTTCTCCAATACAGGACATGTTGCTACTTCTGCTCCTTTTCTAGTGGAAGAACAACTGTGCACTAAAACTTGGCTTCATAACTTCTTCCACTCACCACCCCTCTTCACTCCAGACATGCAAGATGGGAAAGTGCTGCCATAAACACCTCAGAATCATTATACATCTAATTTCAAATTCCTTGCTCCAATAACCAAGTTTCAGATATTGGAGTCTCTTCCTGTAATCTCTGTTCTATCTCTTATTCTCCTAGATACTCTGCTATTTCCCGCTTTCCCCAGTACCTGAATTAGAGTGTGAGAAGAATAAGTGAAAATTCCATCTGTTATACACACAATTTAACAGCGTCTTTTTTCCATTGTCTTCCCTTTAATGTCCAAAGTTTGTTATTATAGCCCAGCATTATTACTAGTGAATTCTGACAGCTCTTGTCAATTTAATCATAGGGGAGGGATAGAACTTTGAAGTTTCTCACTGTGTGATTTTTATTGCCATCACTCATGGCAATAAAACAGAGGTGCAAAAGCTTTCCAAAGTACAAGGAGAATAATTTTTTTATAAGGGAGCAAAAGCAGTTAGGCAGCTATCATCAAATAAATACATTAATTGGACCTGCACTTCATAACATTAAAAGTTTTTGTACACTTAAATGCAATATGTGGTCCTAGTGGTGCCCAGCACATCATCTTAGGTCAAACATAAAATCACTGACTGTTTGCTGATTTGGAGGGCTCTTTCATCCCCTACATATTGCCTGAAAGACCCTTCCCTCCGAAATAACATGATCAGATATTTCACCAAAGGACACATAAAGACATGATGTGTCACTGGGAAGCACCATTACCCACTGGGAAATGAAAACTTGAAGTTTTGATATAATATATTTACCCATCTATCAGAATGGATAAAATAAAAATAGTTACAATGCCAGATACTAGTGAGGTTGTGGAGAAACAGTAATGCATGAATGATTATTCATACATTACTGATGGGGCTATAAAACATTAAAATTTTCTGGAAATTACTTTGCCAGTTTCTTATAATACTTTATATGTTGCTACTACTTGTAGAAGCCATTGCATTTCTGGGTATTCATATCAAAGAATAAAAAAGTATCCAAACAAAATCTGCACATGAATATTCATAACAGCTATATTTATAATAGATCAAATCGGAAACAACCCATATATCCTTAAAATGGTAAATGATTACACACACATTATAAGTCATGAAGCATTCCTAAGAAACAAAAAGGAACAAAAAGAAACTCTTAGACATAGCTGTTGGAAATAAAAATTGGTGTAAAATGTGGAAAATAGTATGGTGTTTTCTTAAAAATTAATAACTGAAACATCACATGATACAACAACCACCTGTCTTCTTTTTACATGAATAATATAAAAAACACTAGTCAGAGGGATATGTGTACCCTTGTGTTTATCACAATACCATACATGATAATCTAAACATAAAAGCAACTTAAATATCTACTGACAAATAACTGGATGAGAAGATATGGTAAAGGGATGTTAAAATACTGATGAAGGGATGGTACAGTGGCTCTGCAACTGTGAAGCAATGATGACCAAATTATTGTAAACTATAGTGACCATTTACTTGTCATTTATGCCTCCAGAAATGCTCTGCATCTCTCCCAAGTAACTCCACTGACTTTCTATCTGACCTCAAATGTCACTCCTCTCATGTCCCTCCTAAAAGCTCAAACCAAGTTCTCTACCTTCTTTGTCTATAAGAGAAAGAAGGTTCCTGCCAGTCTGCTAGGTGACTTTCAGATTCTCCAAATACACCAAAAGTCAGGACATTGTCTACTATTGTGTTAATAGTTGAATTCCCAACACCCATCCCAGAAATACTTGAAATTGGGCCATTTTTGTAAAATGTATGTAAAAGTTGTGTTAACATTATTTTAAATAGAAGAGGACACTGTTTTCATGACCATTAGCTCCTTAAATTTTATAAATCAACTAGTGCAAAAAATTTTTATTGAATTTAAGAGAATGTGTTTTATGCTTCGTACTTTGCATACTTTCTGTGCTATTATGAGGCCTGATTATGCTGTAAAAAGCAGTCTGCACATCAAAACACTGGGATTACCTCTACACTCCCTGGGGATCATTTGCTATAATATCTTAAGTCAAATGCTGATCTTCTAATCAAAGACTTCACATCTCCCTCAAACCCCCTTGTGAAAGCAAAAGGGAAAGAAGGCCATCTCAGCAATCTGGGTTCTCATCCTTAACAAACAGTTCTCATAAAATGCTAATTAAGTGATAAATTCAGTGGACAATTTGAATGGCTGACTTGCATTTTTTAAGCTAATGAATATTTGTAGTTGCCGATATTGCAAGGGATCATTATGGATCTCCTGGTGCAATTTTGACTGCTGGGTCATAAACCTACCATCTCTAAGAGAGGTCATTGCTCAAGGCCCATAAAAATATACCTGGGGGTGGAATTTACATATAATACTTTATTCTTTGAGTCTCCCAGAAACTAAAGTATGTGGAAACTAATTAAAAGCAAACAGCATATGCTACATGCATACATGCACAAGCAAATTACACTATTAATGTTTATGCATAACAGAAGTCTAATGCATTTCAACAAGATATAATCAACAATTGACAAATACTAATTGAAACCAGACCTCATGTTCATGCCTGGGGCAATCATAGTCACAAGTCTCAGTATCTCCTAAGCCTCTCTGGACCATACTCTGGTGTACTAAGTCTCTTATTTTTCTTTTTTTGCTAAAAATTCCATTAGATAATGAGGCAATTGTTTGAAAGATCTCAAACTTGCCCATTGTTATAGAATACTGTCAGAGTCCATTGTCACAGCACACTGAAATGCAGAGGATGTTTCTGTGTTTTCTGGCAGCAGGTACAAACCTCTTTTGTGAGACAAAGAAGCTTATGACCATTATTTCTCTTTTTTATTTTTAAATTTTTTATTTTATAATTTAGTTCACAATATTTCATTACATTTAATATTCAAACACCCATTCCACCACCATTATGCCTTCTCACCACCAAATTCGGGATGTTTCCATCCCAAGCCCCAATCCCTGTCCCAAAATACAACCAAAATAATAATAACATGTTGTCTGTGGGTTGGAGCGATAGCACAGTGGGTGAGGTGTTTGCCTTGCATGCGGCCGGCCTGGCCAACCCAGGTTTGATTCCTCCACCCCTCTCGCAGAGCCCAGCAAGCTACCAAGAGTATCTTGCCTGCACAGCAAAGCCTGGCAAGCTACCCCAGATGTATTTGATATGCCAAAAACAGTAACAACAAGTCTCACACAATGGAGACGTTACTGGGCCCGCTGGAGCAAATCAATGAACAACATAGGACGGTGACTGTGTCTGTTATGGAGAACTGCTGAACATGCCTACAAAAACGTGTTCATATAGGAGACAGGGTGAAGATTGTTCTATTTTGACAGGAGCCATTAAGAAATTCTATAGGATAACACTAACGTTAAAGTTTGGGTGATGTGAGCTTTGATATATATATATATATATATATATATATATATATATATATATATATCTGTAGCACTGTAGCACTGTCCTCCCGTTGTTCATCGATTTGCTAGAGTGGGCACCAGTAATGCCTCACAACAAATTGTGAGACTTGTTGTTACTGGTTTTGGCATATTGAATACATCACAGGTAGCTTGCCAGACTTTGCTGTGCAGGATGGATACTCTCAGAAGTTTGTCGGCCTCTCTGAGAGGGGCAGAGGAATCGAACCCGGGTCAGCCACATGCAAGGCAAACACTCTATCCGCTGTGCTATCACTCCAGCTCATATATATCTGAAAATATGTATATATGCATATGTATATTTTCCTCTATGATTTGTTGCCGACTACCTTAGCCCCATCGAATGTGGTGTGGTAATTGTGGAGAATGGGTAGGGAATGTTTTATGATGTGTTGTGCAGCTGAGAAATCAGCTGTGCAGTCCAAGAATATGTTTACTAATATGTGAGACTCGGCCAGAGCGTGTGGGAAGCGGCTTTGAGTGTGGCAGTGGTTGGGTTGCGGAGGTTTTGGCTGCTGGGGCTGGGTCCAAGGGGCCAGGAGGGCTCTTACCCGCCCCCCTCTGGGGCGCCTCCTGTGAAACAGCCTGGCTCAGAGTCAGGTGGCATATAACCATTATCTCTTGTTCTTGTAATCCCAGCTCTATAGTCTTCCTGGCTCCCAGGTTGAAGTCTAGGGAGGGGGTAAGAGGGAAACTGGGAACATTGGAGGAGAAGAGGGGACACTAATCAAGAGATTGGTGTCAGAACAATGTATGCCTGATAATCACGAGTAACTTGGTAACTTGGTAATTTACTTAGTGATTCAATGAATTTCAAAAAAGATTCTGATGAAATTCTGTTACAGGAACCTTCTTTATAGAGTAGGATACCTCTCATCTCTTCCTACTGACAGTTAAGGTACAAAAACACTCTTCAAAAAAAATTTTTTTTAAATTGAATCACCGTGAGACACACAGTTACAAAGTTGTTCATGATTGGGTTTCAGTCATACCATATTCCATCACTCAGTGTATATTTTCCAGTATACATTTTTTTTACTAGTGTGTAATTTTCACCATCAATGTTCCCAGTTTTCCTCCCATCACTCCTTCCTCAAGTAGCCTCTATGGCACACACTTCTCTCTCTCTCTCTCTTGCTCACTCTCTCTCTGTTTCCCTGTCTTTCTTGCTCACTCTCTTTCCTTTTGGGCATTATGGTTTGCAATACAGGTATTGAAAGGTATTGAATAGCCCTTTACCACTTTTCAGCATTCAGTTCTTGTCGAAAATGATCATTTCCAACTATCATTGCCACAGTGGTCTCTTCTCTGTCCACCCTTAAGCTTGCTCTTCATGTCTGTGTTCTCACTTGAATATCTATCTTGCTTGCTTGTCTCTATGTTTCGTTGCTTGCTTATTTCCTGTCTTAAAGAAGCCATAGTCTCTCTTAAGTACGTACCTCTCTCTCTCTCTCTCTCTCTCTCTCTCTCTCTCTCTCTCTCTCTCTCTCTCTCTCTCTCCCCCTCACATCTTTCTTAATAAGTTTCAATGGACCATCATGCGTCAAAAAAAAATAAAAATACTCAAGTAATTTTTGAAAATCTTGACCACGGATTTAAAGTTCATAGTATTTTTAGAATCCTCAAAAGAACATCTAAACACATGTGGCAAGAGAAAATGGGGATTAAGAATTTTTTCCAGTCCATGGGTATATTTTCCAAGTAGAACACATTTTAGTACCTTATAGTATATTTAAATCAGGAAGCTTTCAGGCTTTATTTGCTCCAGGTCAATAAAGAAGTGTATCAGCTGAAATAGAATATGGTAAGTTTATTTTAGTTTTTCAGTACTGGCTTGTGTTGGGAAAATTGGAACATGCTAATTATAATTGTTTTCTTTTTAGAAACATTTTAAGCTCAGAATACAAGTCTTTATGGAACTGTTTCTAGTGTCCCTCAAAGTCTCAACAAAATTCCAAACTGGAAAATAAACTATCCAATATTTTTGTCTTTGAAGTATTTTTCTACTTGTCACAATTTTCAAGGGAAAACAAAAATAATTTTTCTTGAATATTTTTTATAAAAATTAAAATTGGATCTGTATAATCTACAAGAAATGGATGTTTAAAATCTCACAGCCTTCCAAGATTCATTCAGGAAGAGACGGAGAGCTAAGTTAAAATTTATAGGCACATAAACTGAAACAGTAATTGAAAAACTCCCTATGTGTAAAAGCACAAGACATATGGATTCACCAGTGTATTATACCAAAGATTCAAAGAAGATCTAATATCTATACATCCCCAAATCTTGCAAGAATATTTTAAAAAGGAAATAATAACAAACACATTTTATAAGGGCAGTATAACCCTTATGTATAAATTAGGCAAAGGGTTCCTTAGAATCTGTAGACTTCTATCTACGATAAATATAAATATAAAATTTTTCAACAAAAATGTGGCAAAAGAATAGAATCCAAAATTACCTTAAACATAGTCAAGTGCATTTATTCCTAAGATGCAAGGATGACTCAGTGTATGCAATCAACTAATATAATATACCACATCAATGAAAGGAAATATAAAAATTATATAATATATTAATGGATGCTTAAAAAGCATTTGAGAAGATCCAAAGCCCATTTATGATTAAAAACTTGATAAGTAATACATTTCAATATAATAGAGGCCTCATATGAAAAACTCACAGATAATATAATTGATACTTTTTTGAAAACTGGAAGTTTCCCACCAAGTATCAAGATTAAGTCAACAGTGTACAGTAATCATTATTCAACAAAGTTTTGAAATTTAAGTTAAGAGAAATTAGGAAGAAAAATATATAGAAGATATCTTATTTAGAAAAAGAGTTAAAAAGCATAGTTCAATGACATTAAAACATACATTATAATAAAAATTCTAAAAACTCCATCAAAAACTCCTAAAGATAAAAATTAATACATCAAAGTATCAGGATGCAGAATTAATATACAAAATTTTATTTCTTTTACACATACAAAAATGAATTAGAGGAAAGAAAAATAACAAAATCAATCCCATATAATTTTATCTAAAGTATGGCAGTAAGCTTGATAAGGGAGGTGAAATATAATAATGAAAAGTTTAACAAAGCTAAATAAAATATAAAACAATGCAAATAACTAAAAAGATGGTCCATATTTACATAATGGAAGAGAAAAAATTGTTAAAATGGACATAATTATCTAAAGCAACTTACAGATTCAACATAATTCCTACCAAAATCCAATGGCATTTTTCAAGGATATTGGGTAAGAAACATCTAAAACTGGATGGAACTGCAAAATTGTCAAATTGACTCAAATTGACAAAGCAAAGCAGTTTTGGAAGAAAGAGAGAGAGACACAGAGAGAGAGAGATAGAGAGAGAGAGAGATTTTGTTTTCTGACTATAAACTAAACTATAAAATGAAAATAGTATTAGAACACAAATACACAGACAAATAGAGTAGAATGGACAACCCAAAGCAAAAATCATATAGTAAATGATAGTTAATTAACAACATAACAACCAAACTTATATAACAGAGAAAGAAAAGTGTCTTCCAAAAATGGTGTGGAACCTAAATAGCTACATACAGAAATAAATAAATAAAGCTAAATTGTTATTTAAAAACTCAGAAAAATTAATTTTAAGTAGATTAAAGATTTAGAAATAAGACCTGAAAACAAAAAATACTTAGAAGACAAGACAGAAATGTTCATTAACCTTAAAGAATTTCAGTAAATTAGATGCCAACTGCAAAAAAAAAATGGCAAGAGAAGATCGTGATGAAGCCAAGAGGGGTAACATAAGAATTATTGGAGTCCCAGAGGGACAGGAAGAAAACCTTGATGAAGAAGAAACTGTCAAAGACATCATTGCTACAACATTTCCAGAGCTGAAGAAAACTTGTGACCACATTCAGGAGGCCCGAAGGGTACCAGCTAGAAGAAATCCGAATAAAAATACCCCAAGACACATTCTGATCAAAATGACCAAAACCTTAGACAGAGACAAAATTCTGAAAGCAGCAAGATCGAAGAAAGAAATCTCTTACAAAGAAGCATCCTTAAAATTCACAGCTGATTTTTCTGATGAAACCCTCATGGCCCGAAAACAGTGGTGGGACATAGTAAAAAAACTCAATGAAATAAATGCCTCCCCCAAAATACTTTTCCCAGCAAGACTCTCATTCATAATAGAAGGAACAACACACAGTTTCACAGACAAACAACAGCTCAGGAACTTCATAGACTCAAAACCATGGTTACAAGAACAACTAAATGGGCTACTTTAAGGCAAGAAAGGCCCCTCAAATACACCCAATTTTAACATAACAATGGGACAAAATCCCATAACAATAATCTCTCTCAATGTCAATGGGCTAAACGCACCAATTAAAAGACATAGAGTGGCAGGATGGATTAGAAAATTGAACCCAACATTCTGCTGCCTGCAAGAAACGCATCTCAATAGTCAAAGCAAACACAGACTCAGAGTCAAAGGCTGGAAAACAATCCTACAGGCAAACAGCTCCCATAAAAAAGCTGGGGTAGCCATCCTTATATCAGACCACATTGATTTCAGAGTGAGGAAGGTCATAAGAGACAGTGAAGGCCATTACTTATTGATCAGAGGATCTGTACAACAGGAAGAACTTACAATAATAAATGTATATGCACCTAATGAGAGACCAGCAAAGTACTTAAAACAACTACTCATAGATTTGGAAAAAGACATCAATAGCAACACAATACTAGTGGGAGACTTCAACACTGCTTTGTCACCTCTTGATAGATCAACCAGACTCAAGCTTAGCAAGGACATACTTCATTTGAGGGAAACAATGGAAGAAAGGGACTTAGTAGATATATACAGGACACTTCATCCACAAAAAGCTGAATACACATTCTTCTCAAGCGTCCATGGAACATTCTCCAAGATAGACCACATGCTGAGCCACAAAACATGCCTCCATAAAATTAAGAAGGTAGAGATTGTATCAACAATCTTCTCAGACCATAATGCGCTGAAATTAGAAGTAAATCACACACAAAAACAGAAAACTAAATCAAACACCTGGAAATTAAACAGTGCACTATTGAACAACGAGTGGATTAGACAGGAAATCAAAGAGGAAATCAAAAGATTCCTAGAAACGAATGAAAATGAGAACACGAGTTACCAAAACTTATGGGACACAGCAAAGGCTGTGTTAAGAGGAAAGTTTATAGCTCTACAAGCATTCCTCAGGAAGGAGGAGCGAGCACACATAAGTAACCTAACCTCACAGCTTAAGAGCTTGGAGAAGGACCAAAAAAAGGAGCACAACCCAAACAGGAGAAAGGAAATAATAAAACTCAGAGCAGAGATTAACGAGATGGAAACCCAAAAAACAATCCGAAAGATCAATGAAACCAAGAGCTGGTTCTTTGAGAAAATTAACAAGATCGATAAGCCTCTAGCAAAACTCACAAAGAAAGGGAGAGAGAAAACCCTAATAAACCGAATCAGAAATGAAAAGGGGGTCATTACAACAGAAACCACAGAAATTCAGAGGATCCTCAGGGAGTACTTTGAGAAGCTTTATGCCACGGAACATCAAAACCTCGAGGAAATGGATAAATTCCTAGACTCCTACAGACTCCCAAGGCTGAACCAAGAAGACCTGGAATACCTGAACAGACCTATCACCATCAAGGAAATTGAAATGGTAATAAAAAGTCTCCCCAAGCACAAAAGTCCTGGCCCGGATGGATTCACTAGTGAATTCTTCCAAATCTTTAAAGAGGGCTTACTCCCAATGCTCTTTAAGCTTTTCCACGAAATTGAAATATCAAAAACACTTCCAAACAGTTTCTACGAAGCAAATATCACACTGATACCAAAAGCAGACAGAGATACCACAAAGAAAGAGAATTACAGGCCGATATCCCTGATGAACACAGATGCAAAGATCCTCAACAAACTACTAGCAAATAGAATCCAACTACTCATCAAAAAGATCATACACCATGACCAAGTAGGATTCATCCCAGGGATGCAAGGATGGTTCAACATTCGGAAATCAATCAACATAATCCACCATATCAACAAAAGAAAAGATAAAAAGCATATGATCATATCAATAGATGCAGAGAAAGCATTTGATAAGATCCAGCACCCCTTTATGATGAAAACCCTAGCCAAAATGGGTATAGAGGGGACCTTCCTCAACATAATTAAAGCCATCTACCACAAGCCTACAGCAAGCATCATCCTCAATGGGGAAAAACTGAGAGCCTTCCCTCTAAGATCAGGGACGAGACAGGGATGCCCACTCTCTCCACTGCTGTTCAGTATAGTACTGGAAGTACTTGCAATAGCGATTAGGCAGGAAAAAGATATTAAGGGCATTCAGGTAGGAAAGGAAGAAATCAAGCTCTCACTATTCGCAGATGATATGATACTCTACTTAGAGAACCCAATAACTTCCACCAAAAAACTCTTAGAAACAATAGACTCGTATAGTAAAGTTGCAGGTTATAAAATCAATACCCAAAAGTCCATGGCTTTCCTATACGCAAACAGTGAGAGAGAAGAAAGCAACATGAAAAAAACAATCCCATTCACAATTGTGCCCCAGAAAATCAAGTACCTAGGAATCAGCTTAACTAAGGAAGTAAAGGACCTGTACAAAGAAAACTACAAAACGCTACTTCAGGAAATAAAAGAGGACATGAGGAAATGGAAAGATATCCCCTGCTCATGGGTCGGGAGACTTAACATTGTCAAAATGGCAATACTACCGAAAGCATTGTATAAATTCAATGCAATCCCTATAAGGATACCCATGACATTCTTCAAAGAAATGGAGCAAACACTCTTGAAATTTATATGGAACAATAAGCCCCCACGAATAGCTAAAGCAATTCTTGGGAAAAAGAAAATGGGAGGAATCAACCTCCCGAACTTCAAACTGTACTACAAAGCAGTAATAATTAAAACAGCATGGTACTGGAACAAAGGCAGAACTGCAGACCAATGGAACAGGGTTGAATACACTGACATCTCTCCTCAATCATATGCTCATCTAATCTTTGATAAAGGTGCAAGTAATGTGAAGTGGAGTAAGGAAAGCCTCTTTAATAAATTGTGTTGGCATCACTGGACGGCTACATGCAAAAAAATAGGCTCAGAACTCTGCCTAACACCATGTACAAAAGTAAGATCAAAATGGATTAAAGACCTCAACATCAGACCAGAAACCATAAGGTACATTGAAGATAAAGTTGGCAAAACCCTCCATGACATTGAAGCTAATGGTATCTTCAAAGATGCCACGCCACTGGCCGAGCAAGTGAAAACAGAGATAGATAAATGGGACTATCTTAAACTAAGAAGCTTCTGCACCTCCAAAGAAACAGTGACCAAAATACAAAGACAGTCTACAGAATGGGAAAGGATATTCACTGAATACACATCTGACAAGGGGTTGATATCCAGGATATACAAAATACTGGTTAAACTCCACAAGAAGAAAACATCCAACCCCATCCAAAAATGGGGCAATGAAATGAACAGAAACTTTCTCAAAGAAGAAATCCGAATGGCAAAAAAGCACATGAGAAAATGCTCTACATCATTAATCATCAGGGAGATGCAGATCAAAACCACAATGAGATACCATCTCACACCTCAGAGACTGGCCCAAATTCAAAAGAACAAAAGCAACCGATGCTGGCGTGGATGTGGCGAGAAAGGGACACTCCTTCACTGTTGGTGGGAATGTCCACTGGTTCAGCCCTTCTGGAAAACAGTATGGACGATTCTCAAAAAATTAGAAATTGAGCTCCCATTTGACCCAGCAATACCACTCCTGGGAATATATCCCAGAGAGGCAAAAATGTATAGTCGAAGTGACATCTGCACTTGTTTGTTCATTGCAGCCCTCTTTACAATAGCCAGAAACTGGAAGAAACCTGAATGCCCAAGAACAGATGACTGGTTAAAGAAACTTTGGTACATCTACACAATGGAGTACTATGTAGCTCTTAGAAAAGATGAAGTCATGAAATTTACATACAAGTGGTACAATATGGAAAGTATCATGCTAAGCGAAATGAGTCAGAAAGAGAGGGATAGACATAGAAAGATTGCATTCATCTGGGGGATATAAAATAACAAAGTATGAGATTAATACCCAAGAATAGCTGAGATCAGCACCAGAAGGATTACTCCATAACTTAGAGGCCAGCCGGGTATCCTAGAGGAAAGGGCAGTTCAGATAGAGAAGGGAGCACCAAATAAAGGATGTTTGGAGGATCCTCCCAGGAGGGGAGATGCATGTCGAAAGTAGACTATGGACTGAACATGTTTGCCACTCAATGCCTCTTTTGCAGACCACAACACCCAAAAGGAGAGAGAGAACACAGGGGATTGCCCTGCCACAGAGACGGGGGGATGGGGGGATGGGGGTGGGAGGGATATTATCCATGGTGGTGGAAAATGGGCACTGGTGGAGGGATGGGTATCTGATCATTGTATAATTGAAACCAAAGCACAAAAAATTGTAAATCTACAACTTTAAAAAAAAATAAAATAAAATAAAGGGAAAAAAAAAATTTAAAAAAAAAAAAAAAAAAAAAAACAAAAATTTTTGTACAGCAAAAAAAAAAAAACTTCCATAACAGTAAAAATAAAACCTTCTGATTAGAAAAACATATTTCACAGCGATAGCACAGCGGTAGGGCGTTTGCCTTGCACGCAGCCAACATGGCCGACCCGAGTTCGATTCCTCCGCCCCTCTCGGAGAGCCCGGCAAGCTACCGAGAGTATCTCGCCCGCACGGCAGAGCCTGGCAAGCTCCCCGTGACATATTCGATATGCCAGACACAGTAACAACAAAGTCTCCAATGGAGACGTTACTGGGCCCGCTCGAGCAAATCGATGATCAACGGGAGGGCCTTATTATTATTACTCAACAGTTATGGGATTAATATTGTCACTGTCACTGTCCTCCCGTTGTTCATCGATTTGCTGGAGTAGGCCCAGTAACGTCTCCATTGGAGACTTTGTTGTTACTGTGTTTTGGCATATCGAATACGTCACGAGTAGCTTGCCAGGCTCTGCCGTGCGGGCGAGATACTCTCGGTAGCTTGCCGGGTTCTCCCAGAGGGGCGGAGGAATCGAACTCGGGTCACCCATGTTGGCTGCGTGCAAGGCAAACGCCCCACCGCTGTGCTATCGCATAAATAACTCAATAGGCTTATCAGTAAAAAAACTATAAAAAATGTGGGCAGAAAAATCTAATAGATTTTTAAAGATGTGCAGATGACCTATTATTGATGTATTATTATGGAAGCAAATTAAGATATGCTTTTGAACACATATGCTATAAAAAAGACTGGAAAAATTGATAAAGGTATGATCTTCACACCTTTATCAATGTATCTTAATTTACATTCCCATTAACAAATTCTGATACAATTTTGGTGGGAATGTAAATTGATACAGTGTGTGAAAATTAGTATGGATTTGGACACCATGCTTGTTTATCTGAAGAATATAGCACTGTAGCACTGTCCTCTCATTGTTCATCATTTGCTCAAGCAGGCACCAGTAACGTCTCCATTGTGAGACTTGTTACTGTTTTTGGCATTTCGAACATGCCATGGGGAACTTTTCAGGCTCTGCTGTGTGGGCAGGATACTCTCAGTAGCTTGCTGGGCTCTCCGAGAGGGGTGGAGGAATCGAACCCGGGTTGGTCACATGCAAGGCAAATGCCATACCCACTGTGTTATCGTTTCAGCCCGATCTGAATAATATAAAAAGTAATTAATTCCAAGGTATATAAGCAACCATATGTTCATAGTTAGCTTACTCACAGTAACCTTTGCATGGAAACAAATGGAATGCCCATCCACAAATAACTGGAAATGATAATGTAGTGTATATACTCAGTGGAATATGATTCTCTCCATCAAAATGAAAAAAATCTTGACTTTTGCCACAACATGACCAGTACGAGGTGAGTTCACTAAGTGAAATTAGTCAAAGAGTGGATGGTTTCTTTTATATGCTCAAGATAAATTACTGAAGCAAGCAAACTAACAAATCACAAGAAGAGTAACTCTGTCAAAGATATGACGGCTGGTGGATGGGAAAGGGGGGAGATTTGAGAAAAGGTAGAGGGTCTCAATCGGGAACGGGAAAAGGGAAAACACAATGATGATGTGTGCAGTGATTCTCATTTGCATAGAAACTTGGGAAGGCTTGCTGCTGGAATTTACAATGTGTTTAAACCAATGATAGCACTGTAGCTCTGTCCTGTTGTTCATTGATTTGCTCCAGTGGGCACCAGTAACGTCTCCATTGTGAGACCTGTTGTTACTGTTTTTGGCATTTCGAATATGTCATGGGAAGCTTGCCAGGAACTGCTGTGCGGGCGGGATACTCTCGGTAGCTTGCAGGGCTCTCCAAGAGGGACTGAGGAATCGATCCCGGGTCGGCTGTGTGCAAGGCAAATGCCCTACCCGCTATTGCTCTAGCCCAATGATAAATCAATAAAATATGCTAAAATAAGAAAATTGCTTTTCTATGGTAAGTTTATGGCCCTAAAAAGTGTGAGATTGGTAGAAGGAAACCTGTAGCCTTTGCTTTCCCCCAAAGCCTGTCTCTGCTCACTCATAGACCTGGGATCTCTGTGGTGGTCCTGAGAGCCATACCTGTGCTGCTAATTCCACGGAACCTCCTTTCCCCTCGAACCTGAGCTTCCTTGAGCTTGTTGGCTCACATAGAGTTTTTAGAATAACAGTTTTTATTATTATGGGGGGAAAAAGGTCATTTGAACCTTGAAGAGTCTATCTGGGGTTCTTGCAACAGCATTTGGGAGAATTGAGTTCTGGTAATGAGACTGACTATGCTAAGATTACCCTCCAGGGGCCACACCCCAGCCTCTGCCTTTATTCTCAGCAAGGCCTCTAGAGGCCGGAAAGACCCAAGACATCAGTGGGAATGAAATTCTCTGCATCTTCCAGATCCATTCATGTACTATCTGTTGGTCTGTGGTTTTCTTGCCACGAAGCAGAACAATCACCAGTCAGACCTGCCTCAAGTTTTTATCCACAAATCCAGCACCATAATGAAGTGACATGTGTTTTAAGCCAGAATGTGTTGTTTATTGCATTGCCTAGATAAGTATATTACTAAAAGACAGTAAAATTTAAAAATAATTTCTCTTTGAAGTTATTTGGAGGATGAGGAAAGAACAAAAATACATTTCATATGGTGAATGATGAATAAAACCTTATTTTTAACATTACTTTTGCTATTTGAAGATTTATATACTTGAAGATATATATTATATCTGCTTCACATAATTGTAAAATCTACATCAAACTAGACAATTGATACAGTTAATAGCAAAAGCCCAGCACTGGAGGATACCATGAGATCATACAAGTAGAAAAAAGGAGGCATCATGATCAAAGGGGAAAAGGCAGCTGGAATAGAGAAGGGATCACTAAGAAAAAGATGGCTGGAGGATTCGGTCAGGATGGGAGATGTGTACAGAAAGTAGATAAAGGACCAAACATGGTGGCCTCTCAGGGTCTGTACTGCAAACCATAATGCCCAAAAGTAGAGAGAGATTATGGGGAATCATGTCTGCCATGGAGGCAGAGGGAGGGTGGGAAAGGGGGGTTACACTGGGGATATTCGTGGTGGGGAATGTGCACTGGTGGAGGGATGGGTGTTTGATCATTGTGTGATTGTAACCCAAACATGAAAGCTTATAACTATCTCATGGTTATCTCATGGTGATTCAATAAAATTTTTAAAAAAAGGAAAAAGGAGGCATGGACTTGTCCATTTTTATAAGTTTTACCTCCGAGCCTACAGTTTAGATGAACTAAATTGTAATATTTTCAGTCTGTGCTCACTTTTATTAAAGAAACAAGCCTCTAATCCTGCTCTGTGCTGAGCACTGGAGGTCAGCTTGTGGATATGAATGTGATAGGACTGGTTTTCCCACTGATTTGGTGGGTGAGCTGGTTCGAAGACATTAATAGAAAAGCTCTACAAAATTATAATAGCTGAGGAAAGCACTGTGAGCAGAGGGAACAGCTCTGAGCCAGCACACTAAAGCTGAGAGTGTTAGTGAAATGGGCCAGGGAGAGAAAACAGGGTTGGAAGCCAGAAACAGCTCAGTTTGTTAAAAAACCCAAGGGAAAATATTTGATCTTCATTTGAGGAGCTACAGGGACCACAAGTGGATCCTAAAAATGGAAAGGCCTTGATCAAGTATTCACTTTAAGAAATGCTTTAGAGGTAACCTAAAGGCTGCAGATGGCCAGGGGAGTAGTGTGGCTGGGTACTAGGGTTCTGGCTGAAGTTCTGCCTGAGAAGAGGAACTGAAGACTAGTTATTGGGTCTAATGATATTGAATAGGCAAAGGCAACCGTTGAGAGTGCACTGGCTTCATAAAATTGATGAAATAGGAAGCATTGCAACTATGGCCACCATTGTTAACAGCTTATTCATCCACAATACAACCACCACCAACACTATTAGCATCATTGTCATCATCTCCCTGAGAAATTTCTATCATGGGACTGTCTATTTGAGGTACTGTGTTTTGTTTACTTATTTACTAAAAATTGGTAAATCTATTTTAAATAAATTTTAATCAATGTCACTGTCACTGTCCTCCCATTGTTCATCAATTTGCTCAAGCGGGCCCAGTAACATCTCCATTGGAGACTTTGTTGTTACTGTGTTTGGCATATCGAAAATGTCACGGGTAGCTTGCCAGGCTTTGCCGTGCAGGTGAGATACTCTCGGTAGCTTGCTGGGCTCTCCGAGAGGGGCAGAGGAATCGAACTCAGGTCGGCTATGCTGGCTGTGTGCAAGGAAAACCCCCTACCCGCTGTGCTATCACTCCAGCCCAAATAAATTTTAATAAATAAATTAAGCCTAATTGTTGGTTTCATGCTGTGCAATGCTGTTAATGGTAGATTTTTGTGCATAAACATTTAAGCACCACATCCTCCATAAGTATCCATTTTGTACCAGCATTTCCATCATTGTACCAGTGTTCATCCCCCCTTCTCATAATTCCTCCCCACTCCATTCTGTTGCCATAGTATTCCTCCTACTGAAGATTAGTTCTCAGTTTCTGTTGCCTTTGCGTATTTGTTATTTCTTATGGTGTTTCTTTATATTCCAAATGTGGTAGAGATCATTCTGTATATGTCCTTTTCTTATGAATGACGTCACTCAGTATGATGCTCTACAGAGCCATCTACATGGCAGAAAATTGCATAGTTTAATTTTTTCTTATGATCAATTAGTACTTCATTTTGTTTATGTACCATATATATTTTTATTCTAGTCATCTGTTGGGCTGGAGCGATAGCACAGCAGGTAGGGCATTTGCCTTGCATGCAGCCAACATGGCCGACCTGAGTTCGATTCCTCTGCCCCTCTTGGAGAGCCCGGCAAGCTACCTAGAGTATCTCTCGCCTGCATGGCAAAGCCTGGCAAGCTACCCGTGATGTATTTGATATGCCAAACACAGTAACAATAAGTCTCATGATGGAAACATTACTGGGCCTCCTCAAACCAAATCAATGAACAACGGGAGGTCAGTGACAGTGACAATCATCTGTTCTTGGACACTTAGATTATTTAAATATTTAGGCCATACAGTATAAATAGTGTTGTAATAAACAGAAGTGAAACCATTTGTCATTGCTGCACTTAGTAAATTTCTAAGATAGGGAATCAACCTAGGTGTCTAACAACAGATACATGGATTATGAAGATGTTATATAAATACCTAATAGAATACTATACAGCTACAAGGAACAATAAAGTCCTGTAATTTGCTGCAACCTGGTTGGAACTGAAAGATATCATGTTGAGTGAGGTAAGCCAGAAGACAAACGCAGTTATCAGAAAAGACAAATCTCACTATTTAAATCATCACTACCATCTTATTATCTACATCATCACTATATCAAGCTAAAGACAAATTTCACTTATCTGTGTCATGTAGAATACTGAATGAAGAAATGTATTGTTAAAAAGCGGGAGTACCTAGATTATCCTTGACCCCAGAATCTAGGGAGAAGTAGAACAGAAAAGGAAACAAATCAAGGAGGAAGAAAATGAGGAAGGGAAGTAATGGGAGAACAGGGTAATGGCTTCAGCTGTAGGATGACATTGATTTGTCCTTTCTATCTTGCCACAGGGATCTTAGGTTTATTGGGTTATTCCCATCACAATGCTTCCATTCCTCTGTGTTTATTTGTAACTTCTCTCTTTGTGCTCTATTAACTGGTAAATATTGTTTTTCTCTTCTCCTTACGGTCCATTGCATAGTTAATTCAGAGCAATGTCCTTTTTGTATGGGCACAAAACGACAGTAAATGCTATGCTTTTGTAACGTGGGAGTTTATTGACTCTCAGTGATTTTTCACCTCCTGGACATCTGTTCTCTCAACTTAAGCCTCAGCTGCCCTTACTTCTAGCACCCCAAAAGCAGGGTCCCGCCAAGGGACTGGATGGACCCAGGGCAAGCGGTGAGCTCTGTGTTACCCTGGCATTGAAATGCGCCTGGCCAAAGTGCCATAATGATTATATATATGTTAAGAGCTTGGTCATAGACAAATGCTGTCATGATCCAAAAAGTAATAACCATATTCGGACCCTGCTAAGGTTAGGAATGATCATCTGGCCTGAGCGCTGTAGTCTGAGTCTGTGGCAAGATGTTCCCAGGAGAGCTGCCCTACAAGCCTCAATGTATCTCTTACTGTGTCCATACAAAAATAACTATTATTAAGATGTTGATTGAGTTATTAGACTGAGAAAAGGAGAAAAGCACCTTAAGAGGTATTTTGCCCTGTGGGCAGTCAGGAAGGGCTTTGGAATATCCCTAGGTGTGCTTCCTGCCCTTGAGCCTGATGGGCAGTCAGAAAGGGCCTTCTTATGTTGATTTTGCTACCTGACTGGGTGTAGCTCGACCCAGAGTGCTAGAGTTGGAGGGACAAGAGAGTTGGAGAGAGACAGGAGTTGGGAAGAGATGAGAGAGAGACCAGGGCAGCAAGATGAGGTGCAGAGAGACTAACAAGAGGGACAGAGGGAGAATAATGTAGAAAAATACAGGAGCAGACACGTGGAGAGAGAGAGCCCAGGCTGCGAGATGGAGCATGGAGAGATGAGCGGGAAAGACAGGAGGAGACGGGAATGAGGGGAATGAGGAACAGCGTGAGACTAGAATGGGGGCTCAGAGAGATTGGAACAGATGCGTGGGGAGAATAGAGTAAACAGCAACTGATCAATCAACCGGCTTGACCCTCATTTCCTCCCTCCTTCTGCCCCATGGCTTGACTCTCCCTGGCTGCCCTGGGAGAATATACAGCTTCAGTTATACTGGCGATGGGGTAGAGTGGTACAGCTATATATCTAAAGCACTTGAAAGCAGTGAAAACATGAGATCTAAGGTGCAATCACCAAACTTAGTAATGTGCATATCAATGTGACGTGGGAAATGGGATGGAGGGTGTGGGGGTGGGATATGGGAACACTGGTGTGGTGGGAGGTTTACACTGGTGGTGTGATTGGTGTTGAAATATTGTATGCCTACAACAACTATCATTAACTTTGTACATTACATTTCTTTAATGAAACAAATTATTTTTTAAAATAATGTAAATATCTTTTCTAAAGAGTTTTTTGGGTGGTGAGATAAAGTGGAACATCAAGGTCACATGTAAACTCAATCCCTGGCTTTTTGAGAAGTGTCCCTCTTACTTTCCAAAAAAAAGTCACATCCAGTCGACATTCCCACTAGCACTGAATAAGGATCCTACTTTCCTTATTTCTGTATCAACACTGTTTTTTTTCCCTTGTGATGCACCAGTTTCACTAATGTGAGATGATATCTATTTCTTTATTTGCATTTACACAACAATAAATAATACTGGCAAAGACAGAACACATACTAGATCACAAAATGTATTTCCATAAAATCAATAAGATATAGATATTATCAACTATTCTTTCAGATCGTGAGGCATTGACATTGAAAGTTATTTATAAAGGGAAAGACTTGAAAATTGACATCTACTGACGTGTCAACTCACCCATCAGTCCTGCTCCACCACCGACTAACTCTCACAGGAGATGCCACCAAGCAGTTAAACCTTATGTAATTGCCACTGTGCTGCTGTAGACCCCAGAGTACCCACAAAAGGAAGGAGGCCTAACACTTGCCAAACCAAGGCTCCAGCAGCAGCACCCACCCCTACCTCTCTAGCTACGTCAAGGGTTCAACTCCACTGCCTCATGGATATTTTCTGTAGAGACACCAATCTCCAAATAATTTCAGGTACAAGTGCCCGGATTAAGAATTCTGGGGCTTTGTTCAGAGTTAAGATGGGCAGCCTCTCCCCCACCCCCGCCCCTACTTCCAAAAGCACCAGCAGTCCCACCCATCATCCACATCTGCCCCCTTGTTGACTCTTTGGCCCAGATCAAGAATCTGGAAATGCAACACCTCCTAAAGCAAAAAAAAAAAAAATCTTAGTAAGTTCTTTGATAAGAACTTACCAACCCTGCAATGAGATGCAGCAATGCTCACACAATTTCATTTTCTAGATCTATCGATATTACTATTGCAACTTTGTTATCAATTTTAATCCTAGAATTATATCAACAGTTGCCTTTTTTCTACATTAAATAAAAATAAAGAAAATTGAAAAACTTACAGCTGAATAATCAATGGGTCAAAGAAGAAATAAAAAAGAAAATCAAAAAGCTCCTGGAAACAAATGAGAATAAAAATGGAAGCTACGTCTGGGACACAGCAAAACCAGGGTTAAGAGGAAAGTTTATAGCAATTCAGGTACTCATTAGAAGCAAGAAAAAGCCCAAATAAATAGCCAAGCAATACAGCATAAGCAGCTAGAAAAAGATCAACGAAAGGAACACAAAACAAAAATACAAAAAAAAATTTAAATCAAAAACTAATAAAATGGAAATTAAAAATAGTTCTAAAGATCAATGAAATCAATGCTGTTTTATAAAAGAATGAACAAGTTTGACAAATTGTTAGCAAGATTCATGAAGAAAGTAAGAGAGAAATGCTAGTAAACAAAATTAGAAATAAAAGAAGTCACAACAAATGGCACAGAAAATAGGATTATTAGAAATTATTTTGAAAATACGCCACAAAATTGGAGAATTTAGGATAAATGGATAAATCTTTTGACTCCTATAATCTCTCAAGGTTGAAAGAATCTAATGGAAATCCAGTACATGAACAAATCAATTACTATCAAAGAAATAGAAATGGTAATAAAAAATCTCCCCTGCAAAGCAAAAGTACAGACCTAGATGGATTTACTAATGGATTTTTCCAAACCTTTAAAATCCCAATCCTTGCAGGTTCTTTCAGAAAGTTGAAGATGCAGAAATTCTTCCCAAAAGTTTCCATGAGGCAAATAATACCCTGATACCAAGAGCAAATGGAGATATCACTTAGATAAAAGAACCAAGGACAGTAGAAAAAAGGGCCTGGAGGCTTAGTCTGTGATTGGAGGTTGGAAACCTGCCTTAAGCACTGGAGACAGAAAGCAGTTGGGTTAGAGAAGGGATCATTATGACAATGATAGTTGGAAATGATCACTCTGGGTAAAAACTGTGTGCTGAAAGGAGGTAAAGGAACAAACATGATAACCTCTTAGTACCTGTATTGCAAATCATAATGCTCAAAAGGAGAGAGAAAGAGGAAAAGTGTTTGACACAGAGGCAGGCTTGGGGGGTGGGATGGGACCATCATGAACAGCTTTATAATTGCGTGATTCAATTTACAAAAACAAGCAAACAAACAAAAACACCTATAGACTATGTTTCTGATTTACATGCGTATGCGTTTAAAGATTCTCAACAAAATACTAGTGAATGAAACGCAACAGTACATCAAAAAGACTTTTCACTGTGGCCAAGAATAATTTATATAATAAGTGGTATCAATACAATAAAAAACAAAAATCTCACGAGCATATCAATAGATGCAGAGAAAGCATTTGACAAGATTTAAAAAAAACACTCAGATCCAAAGACACAGCAGTGAATCCCGGAAGACAGCAGCTCACTGGAGATCTCTCTGGACCCTGTACTGAGCCAATTCCTCTGGGGCACCTCAGATGAAGTGGGTGTCCCATCTCTGCCCACTCCACATGAAATCCCACTGGCCAAGAGCTTCCAGAAGAAAAACTCAGGTACACGGGTTCAGGGACTAAGATTCCAGGCCACATGGCAGCAGTGGAGATAGACCATGGTCCCTTCCTGTCTCCTACCCACTTGGGGTCCTGGTTGTCACGTCCATGATCTGTCTCTGGCGCCATCTCAGTGCATCAATGGCCTTATCCAGAGACTCCCAAGTGAGTCTCAAAATGGATTAGCTCCCTACAGAGATGTCTCTGGACCCTAATCATTTACAATTTTAGAATTCCGGGAATGCAAGGCCACTTTTGCAGCCGCATGACCTCTCATGAAATTCATAATAGGCAATAGAAAATAAATTATCCAGCATCTGCCCCTGGCAGGCAGGCTTGAAAGATGGTGGGAAAATTCGAAAAAATGGTGGTAGGAAGGCGTAATGGTGGTGGAATTGTTGCTGAAATATTGAATGTAATCAATTAATGAGCAATCTTATGAAAATAAAATAAAGATTTTCCTTTGACAAAAATATTAAAACTTTAAATCTCAAACAAAAAAAAAATTGAATTCCTGGAGTGTGCAGCTGCATTTGAGGCTGTGTGACGTCTCATGCTCTAAATCACTGATGTACCAGGAGTAGCATACCACATTGTATGGGGTGTAAAGTAAAAGGCAACCAATTTGATCAAAAAGAAAAAAAATATCAGCACACAAGGCTCCAACATGTAACATGTTATTCATCTCATATATAGGGCTTAATGGCTCCAGGCGGAAATACAAGAATCTTTACACACTTTCTTTTTTTCTTTTTAAAATAATGTAGGAGTACTGATATTTGTTTAACAATTGATTAAGCCGATTGAATTGGGCATAAACTCAAAATTACTTTTTTATTTTATTGTATCACCGTGAGATAGAGTTACAAAGCTTTCATGTTTGAGATACAGCCAAATTCAGTTACAATGATAAAACACCCATCTCTCCACCAGTCCATATTTTCCAACACCAACATCCCAAGTATCTATCTCCCCCCCCCCCCCCCACACACACACACATTGCAGTCCTCACCCTGTCTCTATGGCAATTTCCCCAATACTCTCTCTAATTTGTGCCACTAATTTTGCTCAAATTTTCCCACCACCATTCAAGCCTACCTATATAATATATTTTAAATAGCTCATTTTGAATATCACGAGAGCTCACACGGGTGCGATTGTTAACGTAAATTTCTAGATTGTAATTGGTTGGGGCCCAGAGACATCTCTACATGGCACTAATCCATTTTGGGATTCAATTGGGAGCTTCTGGGCCAGGGCTGTTGGTGTGCTAAGATGGCATCCGGAGGCAAATTGTGGGCATGACAGCCAGTCTTCTGGGCAGGTGGTGACCTGGGGAGGGACAGCTCAGGTCCTCTGCCACCATGTGGCCTGGAGATTCAGTCCTGAACCCGCATACCTGGGCCTTGCTTTGAAAGCTCTTGGTCACCGGGATTCCATGTGGAGTAGGCAGGGAGACTGCACCTGCTCCATCTGGGGTGCTCTGGTGATATTCGCTCAGTATGGGGCCCGAAGAGATCTCCAGTGCTGTGGTGTCTTCCAGGACTTACTGCTGTGTTTCTGGCCAGGGCTCTTGGTGCGCTAAAATGGTGCCTGTAGGCTAATTGTGGGCATAGCAGCCAGTCTTCTGGCAGGCAGGGACCTGGAGAGGGACAGCCCAAGTCCTCTGCCACCATGCAGCCTGGAGATGTAGTCCTGAAACCTGCATACTTGGGTCTTGCTTGTGGAAGCTCTTGGTCACCAGGATTCCATCTGGAGTAGGTGAGGAGACTACAACTGCTCCTTCTGGGGTGTCCTAGTGAAATTGAATCAGTATGGGGCCTGGAGAGATCTCCATCACTGTGGTGATTTCTGGGACTTGCTACTGTGTCTCTAGGCCAGGGATGTTGGTGCGCTAAGATCCACATTACAAAAATTTCAGCAGATTATATCTTGGTGAGGTCCATCTTGAGATGGTGGAGTCACGCTTGGGTTATGGCTGCAATTTTGGATTGTGGAAGCAAGTGGCTTCTGGGGACTCTGCTTGCGTGGGCACGGGCCAACCCGTTCACTCCAATTTACTCCGGAATGTTCAGCCATGTATGGGTCTGAGTTTAACTGCGGTTTTTGATCTCTTTCGAGATTTATTTAGGGGTCTCGAGTTAAGGTTAATAGTAGAGCTTGCAGGTTGGTGCTGGAGTTAGTTCATGGGGGTGACTGCCAGTTCTTCCATGTGTATTGGGAAGTGGGGAAGATAGCTCATCCCAACGAGCTTGTATAGCTGAGCTGGAGGTGGTTTGTGGGTGTGACTCCCACATACCTAACTTTTGACCGTTTAATTTCTTGGTAAACTTGTTTCCAAGTTGTTGGGGTCTGGCCAAAGGCACAGCGGCAATTTTGGGGTATCTGGAAGCCTGAATGCAACATCAGACTGCTAATGCACTCTCCCCGCAGGTACAGGTTGACCTATTGGCAGCACCATACCCCCCACACACTTTCTTCTAAGGAAACTCTTTTGATCATTTTTAGCGGATTGGGGCAGACTTGGATGGTAGTTGGGAAAATTCGAAATAATGGTAGTAGAAGGGGTATTGGTGCAATAGTGGATTAGTGCCAAATATTGAATGTAATAAATTATTGTGAACAGCTTTATAAAAATAAAATAATTATAATCTTAAAAAAAGAGAAAATGCATTGATCCATGATCACAAACTAAAAAAAAAAAAATACCAAACACCCATTCATTGTAAAAACTACCAGCAATATGGGGGATTAAGCAATTTCTCAACATAGTTACAGTCATTTACCACAAGCCCACAGAACATATTAGACTCAGAGTTGAAAAACTGAGAACCTTCTAAGATCAGAAACAAGGCAAAGCTGTTCATGTTCACCACTACTATTAGAATTAGTATTGAAAGTTCTTGCCATAGCAATTAGGCAAGAAAAGATAAGAAAGAGTAGTCAGGAAAAGAAGTCATACTTTCACTATTTAAAAATAACATAATACCATATTTAGAAAGCCCTTAAGGCTTTACAAAAATGCTCCTAGAAACAATAGATTTGTACAGTAAAGTGGCTGGTTAGAAATATCAATGCTCAGGAGTCATGGCTTTACTATACACAAGTAATGAGTTATAGAAGAGAGAAATTTTTAAAGTATGATCACTCTCATAATTGTGCCTCAGAAAATTAAGTACCTGAAAATTAACATAAAAGGCAAGAGACAGGGCTGGAGGGATAGCACAGCAGGTAGGGCGTTTGCCTTGCACGCAGCCAACATGGCCAACACAGGTTCGATTCCCAGCACCCCATATGGTCCCCTGAGCACTTCCAGGAGCAATTCCTGAGTGCATGAGCCAGGAGTAACCCCTGAGCATCACCGGGTGTGACCCAAAAAGCAAAAAAAAAAAAAGGCGAGAGACATGCAATGAAACTATGTCACTACTACAATAAATGAAAAAGACATAAGAAAATGGAATCATATCTCCTGTTCATGGATTGGAAGCACTAATATCATCAAAAATGGCAATCTTCCCCAAAACATTATACAGATTCAATGAATATTTTTAATTAAGATATCCATGACTTTTTTTTAAGACATAGGTAAAATACTGTTGACATTTATATTGAATAGTAAAATCCTGAATTGGTGAAAACTCACCTAGAAGATGGGAGGCTTCTATCCCCCTACCTTTAAATTATACTATAGAGCTGTAGTAATAAAAACAGTGTGTTACTGGAATAAGTACAGAGTAGATCAGACCACCAGAATAGAACAGAGATTTCAAAGACAAATCCTTAGACAAAGTGACAGTTACACATTTACAGAGGAGCAAAAGTATCAAGTGGATCAAGTAAAATTTCTTGAATAAACAGTGATGGAAAAATGGTTAGTCTTAAACACACGTGCTCACACACATACACATGTGTGCACAGACACACACACTTGCCACCCCCCTCTCAAAAAGAAACAATCAACACACCCTCAGATCTTTTCTAACACCATGAATAAAAGTCAATTCAAATGGATTAAAGATACTGAATCTAGAGTTGTCTTCAAAGATACAATGTAATTTGCCAAGCAAAGGAAAGCAAGGATAAACAACTGAAACTACATCAAATCAAGAAACTTCTGCATTGCAAAAGGAAAACAAAGACCAGAATAAAAAGACACCCTACAGACTGGAAGAAAATTTATGACTACCACTAATCTCACAAAGGGTCCCTATCCAAATCACTATCTGTCTGTCTGTCTGTCTGCCTGCCTCCCTCTCTCTGTCTATCTCTGTCTCTCTCTCACTCACACATACATACACACACACGCTCAAACACAACAACAACAATAATCCAACTCTATCAAAAAATGGGGGAAAGAGAGGAAAAGAAACTTCATCAAAGAAGACATATAGATGGCCAAATGGTATACAGGTTTACTGTGTTCTAAATTCAGAGTATGCATGCAGTAACTCAATATAAAAGAAAAGACATAAGAGGCTGGAGAGATAGTATACTAAGTTGGATGCTTGCTTTCCATGTGGCTGACCAGAGTAAGATGAGCCCACCAGATGTGAAGACAGAGCTAGGAACAACCCCTGAGCAAAGCTGGGTGTGACCATCCTCTCAACATTAAATGAATGTGGTATTTCTGGGTCAAATGGGAGATCAATTTCTAGCTTTTTGAAGAATATCCATATTGCTTTCCAAAAAGGCTGAGCCAGCTGGCATTTTCATCAGCTTTGAATGAGGGTCTCTTTTCCCCCCGCATTCATGCCAGCACTGGTTGTTTTTGTTCATTTGCATGTGTGCCAGTCTCTGTGGTGTGAGATGAGATCTCATTGTTGTTTTGATTTGCATCTCCCTGATGATTAGTGGTGTACAGCATACCACTTCTGGGAATAGACTCTGGGAGCAAAATAACACACAGCAGAAACATCAACTGCACTTCTATGTTCATTGCAACACTATTAACAATAGCCAGAATCTGGAAAAAACCTGAGTGCCCCAAAACAGACACATGGATGAAGAAACTATGGTGCATATACACAATGGAATAATACAAAGCTGTTAGAAAAAAATAGGTCATGATATTTGCCTATAAACGGATATATGTGGAGAGTATCATGCTGAGTGAAATGAGTCAGAAGGAGAAGAACAGATATTTATGTGTGTTATATATATAAGAAAACAGTATGAAAATAATATCCAAGGCTAGGGAAAATGAACCAGGAGGACAGGTCAATGGCGTGGGAGGTGAAGGGCAGTAAAGACAGAGGAGGGTCCATTATGGCAATATTAGTCGGCAGTAGTCACTCTGGATAAGAACTGAGTGTTGAAAGAAGGTAAATGGATATAGATGATAGCCTTTCAGCTATCATGTGTGACACAGATGTCACAAACCATAATGCTTAAAAAGAGAGAGAGAAAGAGAAAGAAAGAGACAGAGAAGAGAGGTGCCTGCCATAGAGGCAGGCTAGGGTGGGAGTTCACTTGAAGAGGTGGGAGGAAACTGTACACACTGGTGCCCAGAAATTACTCTGGTGGAGGAATGGGTGTTGGAACAGTGAATGACTGAAGGGCAATCATGAACAATCTTTCAATGCTTTATCTCATTGTGATTCAATTAAAAAATGTAAAAATTAACTGTACATCAAAATCAAACATTGGTATTGTTATAACCATGTTCCCTCAACTAGAATTAATTCCTATACTCTTACTATATTTCCTTATAACATGCATAGAAGAAAGGCCATTCTGTCTCTGTCTCTCTCCTAACTTCACTAAGCATTATTGTCTCCAAATTCATCTATGTAGCAGCAAATTGCAAAAGTTCATCTTTTCTTATAGCCATGTAGCATTCCATTGCATATATGTACCATAGTTTATTTCAAGTACAACAGAAACCGAGAGCCTGTCTTCAGCTGGAAGCATACCATGGGGCTGAGGGAAAATAGGGTAATAGAGAAGGGAAACCAACACTCTGATGTGGTGTTAAATTAATAAGAACTTAATTTATGCAAGAAACCCTACCATTAACTGTATTGTATGCCACAGTGGTCAAAAATGAAACAAAAAGTTTTAAATTGAGACATGAATGTGATTTTTAGGTCCTTTTCTTCTGGTATTCTGAGGAAGCAAAGACAAAACAGCCACAGTTCGACTTGTTCAGGATTATCATACTTTTTGTTCACCATAAATTCACAAAATTACTAAAATTATACTAAGCAAATATTTGCATGTGAAGGCCATCATCAATAATAGTAAGTTGACTTAGACTAAAAGTGTTTCAAATGTAGCTAAGAAATAAAAACTCAAACCATTTGACATTTTATAATAACTACTGCACAGTAATGTCCAATGTATGGGGTGGGAAAAAAACTAATACCAAGCAATAGACCAAAAGAAGAATTACGATAAGAGTGCTAAATGGTTTTAAGTATTTTTAATATTTATTTAGTATTTTTGTAACGCCCTGTTTGGCTATGGCTTTGATGACTGCTTCCACCTCAACAGAATCAAAGGCCTTCTTTAAATTAAAGAACATTAGACAGAGCGGCATCTTGAACACCCAAGAAACCTCAATATGCTTGGTTATCATTTGGATATGGTCGATTGTGCTGAATCCTTTGTGGAACCCGACTTGCTGGCATGGTTGTCCTTCATCTAGTGTTCGCCAATCCTATTTAGGATTATTCGAGTGAACAGCTTGTAGATGACAGACAATAGGCAGATCAGGCGATAGTTGCCAATGTCGTGGATATCTCCCTTCTTGTACAGTAGTACAGTCCTGCTGGTTTTTCATTGGGATGGAACCTTAAATTCAGACAAGGTAGTGTGTGAAGAGCCGAGCCAGTGTATTGATGAGTACTCAAGGCAGATTCTTCAGGTTTTCGGGTCTGACCTTGTCTGGGCCAGGTGCTGTTCACTTCTTTACCAATGAAATGGCGTGCCGGATTTTGGAAGGGAGAACATTGGGAATGACATATCCATCCTGCAGAATTTGATATGTGGGTAGGTGGACTTGGCTATCAAAGAGGTCCAGGTAGAAGTCATGGATAATCTTCTCAATTGCCCTTCTGGAAGATGTGATAGATCCATCAGGACGTCGGAGGGCAGTCATCTTGGTCTTATAGTTAGCAAAGGACAGGTGGGCATTGAGAATGCTTTTCCCAGCTTCTGCCGCATCTGCCAGAACTGCTGCTCTTCTCTCTTTGAGGTCTTTCTTTATCGCTTCTCTGTACTGTTTTGCAAGCTCGGACATTCATTTGCAGTTGCCTAAGGCTTGCGCCAAGCCAACTCAATACATCAGGATCCTCTGTGAGCTGTATCATGGATTCACTACCAGGATCTCACTATTCTACAAGGAAGTGATCATCCATGATAAGAGAGAGGTTCAGCAAGGTGATGCCATTTCAACGAAACTCTTCAGTCCCACCCCCAAGAATGTCATGCAATGACTGGAATGGAAAAGAATGGGAGTGAAGATTGTGGACGGTCAGCAACTACACCACCTCTGCTTTGCTGATGACACCGTTCTAATAACACCAAACATTAGCCAAGCAGCACAAGTGCTGGCTGACTTTGACCGTGAGTTTGGAAAGATCAAACTACAGCTGAATCTCATGAAGACAATGTTTATGAGAAACGGTCTTGATCCTGACATTCCATTTGCTCTCAATGGAATTAACATCTCCTAATGCAACAGTTATGTGTACCTAGGTCGAGAAGTCAACATGTTGAATGACCTGGCACCTGAGTTGAGCAGGAGGAAGAGAGTGGCTTGGAATGCCTTCAAGAGCGCCAAAGAAATAGCTAAGAGGAAGAAGAACCTCCGGCTCCAGGCACATCTCTTCAATTCCACTGTTCTTCCTGCATTAACATACGCCTCAGAGATCTGGGCCCTATGAAAACAGGATGAGAACGCTATTTGGGTCTCCCAAAGAGGAATCAAAAGAGCTATGCTTGGAGTACCATGCTTCATCAAATGAGGGAAAGAATCCGGAGTCCCGACCTCCATTGACAGTCAAGAATCAGGGACACTGTCTCGTTTGCCAAGACATTGAAAATCAGATGGGCTGGACATGTAATGAAATTTGGAGACAACCGCTGGATTAGATCTGTTACTGGCTGGATTCCACGGGACAACAAAAGTTCATGTGGTCACCCACCTACAAGATGGTCAGCCTTCTTCATCAAGACCCTGAATGATCGGTTTGAAGCTCTTCATGTTTTTGGAGTGAACAGACACCATTGGGCTACACTAGCACGCAACCAGGATGAATGGAGATGTTACTGGCGCTCGCTCGAGCAAACTGATGAGTAACGAGATGTCAGGTGATTAAGTGACTTAGTATTTTAGTTCTTTGCATTTTTAAGAAGAAAGATCAATATATTTATGCTTTTAAATTAAGTAAATATATAACTGTAGCACTGTCTGTCCTGTCCTCCCATTGTTTATTGATTTGTTTGAGCAGGCACCAGTGACGTCTCCATTGTGAGACTTGTTACTGTTTTATGCATATTGAATACATCCTGGGGAGCTTGCCAGGCTCTGCCGTACAGGTGGGATACTCTCGGTAGCTTGCATAACTCTTCGAGAGGGATGGAGAAATCGAATCTGGGTCAGCTGCACGCAAGACAAATGCCCTACACACTGTGCTATGGCTCTAGCCCACACATAATTTAATATTTAACTGATTTAAGTGTGTAGTCTTAAGTACATTCACACTGTTAGAAAATCAATCTATAAGAGTCTTTCCCTTCATTGTAATATATTTAAAATTAGGGTTTGGAGTGATAGTACAGCAGGTAGGACACTTACCTTGCACTCAGTTAACCTATATCTGTATCTGATTTCACCTATGGTCTCCTAAGCCCTGCCAGAAGTGATCCCAGAGTACAGAGCCAGGAGTAAGCCCTGAGCATTGTTGGGTGTGTTTCCCCAAATTTATATATAATTAGTTTACAATGTTTTATAAATTTAGTGGTATAGCTTAATACCATTTTATTACATATATAAGATTCTCAACACTTCACACTATAGTTTCAGTGCCATCACAATAAAAAATAGCCCTCAGCCACATTTCCACTTTCCTCTTTATTTCTTCCATCATAGTTTTTAATGAATTTAGGAGTTCATTTTACTGTGGTTGCTAGTCTGTTTGTGTTCATTATTCATATTCTACATGTGAGTAAAACCATCTGGCAATTGTCTTTCACTTCCTTATGTAATAAACTTAGCATAATAACCTCACATTTTGTCGAGGAATTTTCTCAACTTGTGGAACTGAAGCTTTGTATGTATTAAACAGCAACCCCTCTCTTCTCTTTTCAACCTTAAACATATTTTATATCTCTGTAAATTTGATTACTATATATACATTGTAAAAATGAAATCGTGCAGTTCTGTCCTTTTTTCTTTCTTTTTTTTTTGCTTAACTTTTTTTAATTGAATCACCATGAGATACAGTTACAAAGCTTTCATATTTGGGTTTCACTCATACAATGATCAAACACCCATCCCTCCACCAGTGCACATTTTCCACCACCAATGTCCCCAGTATCCCTCCCCCATCCCACCTCCTCCTCCTGCCTTTATGGCAGTCACTTTCCCTCTTTCTCTCTACGTTTGGGTATTATGGATTGCAATACAGTTACTGAGAGGCCATCATGTTTGGTCCGTTATCAACTTTCAGCACACATCTCCCATTCTGTCTTTTTTTTTTTTTTTTGCTTTTTGGGTCACACCCAGCGATTCACAGGGGTTATTCCTGGCTCTACACTCAGGAGTTACTCCTGGCAGTGCCAGTGCTCAGGGGACCATATGAGATGCTGGGAATCAAATACGAATCGGTCGTGCAAAAAGCAAACGCCCTACCTGCTGTGCTATCTCTCCAGCCCCAGATCTTTTTTCTTAATGAATAATTTTCCTTAACATATGTCTGCAAGCTTCATTCAAATTATAATATGTGTTATAATTTATTTATGTTTTGAGACTGAGTGTAAATGTTATATTTTGCTTATCTATTGCCTTGTCAATGGAAACCATTACTTCTACATTCTGGTTGTTGTGAGTAATTTTGCTATATTTTCAAGATTCTGAGTTGAAATATTTTGATCTAGTGACTAAAAGTAAGAATGGTGATTATAATTTTATTATTTTTTAGGAAATGCTGTGCTTTTCTTTCTTCACTGCGAAACTTAGAATTGCAGGCCAAAAACCAGAGATGAAGAATCTTGAAAGCAGCAAGTGAAAAGGAGCTGTTTCTGTTAAAGTATATTAAATAAGATCGTTAACAGTTTTATCATAACCCTAGATGGCAGGAGGCAAGGTATTCATTACCAACAACAAATTCTGTATTTGACAAAACTTCAAGAAGTCAGTGAAATCAATTTATGAAAATGAGAGAATAATCACAGAATAGGCACACAGCCGCAGTAAGCTTCCCACGAAATTACAACCAGCAATCAACTACACAGAGTAGAAAAAAAAAGAGTTTTTGGCTAGAAAAATGCTACAGCAGATAAGACATTTGTCTTGCATGATCCTGTTCCATCCCTGAGCACCGCCAGGAGCAATTCCTGCGTGCAAAGCCAGAAGTAACCCTTGAGCAACACTGGGGGTGACAAAATAAAATAATAAAGAAAATTTAAATATAAGAATAAAGTATTTTATTTTCCAGAATGGTCTGCCTGAGAGACATATCATATACATGTCTAAAGGTGATTGATCATGGCATGGGATTTAAGGGAAATTGATCAGTGAAATATCAACAAGATGGTGCATTTATTGTTATTACTATTAGAAGAGATAACCCTACTGGGGCAGTGTGTGTGTGTGTGTGTGTGTGTGTGTGTGTGTGTGTGTGTGTGTGTGTGTGTGTGTGAGATAAGGTGATAAATGTCCTATAAAATCAATGATCTGAATGGGGGTGAAAGATTTCACCTCTAGCAGAAACTCAATGGCAAAATATAAATAGTCCTGGCATTTAAACTTGCAGCTGCTGCACCTCTTGGGACCTTCTCTCCATTCATTTCAGGAAATAATGCAGAAGTTAGAATGTGATCCAGAGGCTGAAAGCTGTAACGCAAACCTTGGACATATAGTGGTTCAGAGTAACTACAGAGGTATAAGGCCAGCTTGGAGCTCTCATTTTTGCTGATTCCCTCTTACTAAGTCCACAAACCAAACTGTGATCATTCATAATTTTCAGAATCCTCATTTCCAAACCCTTCTACTACTACCATTGCCACAAAACGAAGAAAATTTCAACACTAAAGCCACAGCAACACCTGCAGGAAGTGAAAAGAAGCTAACCTAGATGGACTAGTAGAAACTTTCTTCAGGAAACCAATATAAAAATAAGATCGAATTTCTCAAACAAAATCACAAGTCTCTAGAGAGCAAGTTTTTGTTTAATTGAGGAGGGTCACAGACATAATAAAGAGAGCCAACAAAGTTAGAGAATTTCACGTGAACACAGGTCATCAAAAAACCTATAAGAGCACTGTCAGCAGTGATCCCTGAGCCCAGAGTCAGAATGAGTCCTGAGCAGAGGCAGGCATGGGGAAAAAAATCAAAACAAAAGAGATCTGTGAATTTCAATAGAAGGACATTAAGTCAAATTATATTAAAGCGACATTTTCTAAGGGTAACTATAAAGGGAAAGGAAATTATAAACACTACATTATTGTAATTTTAAAACATAAAACTGCTTTTTTCCATGATATGAGAATGATATATTAAAACAATTATTAGCTTTGTTATTTATATTAAACAAGTTTCGGATGAACAAAGACATAAAGATGTTGTTTTTTTTATAATAATTGAAAAAGAGTGGTGAAGAACTTGGAATAGGGACTAGCCAGAAACTTTGTATGCCATTGAAGTAAATTGGTATAAACTCAAATTAGAGTGATAAATGTAATCCACTGGTAACCAGATGGAAAATATCTGTGATTATATATAAAAAGAAATGCAAAAATAAAACAATATTTTACTATAAAAATGAAGCAAAATAAGATATTGATGTAGGCAAATGGGGTCGGAATTAATTTCATGTAGAAAATGAGTAACAATGTCATAAGTAATTACCTCCTTATAAATAATTTAAATTTAAATAGATAAACTGTACCATATAAAGATAAAAATGTAAGAAAAAAGAAATCAGGATCCAACTACATTTTATGGTTTTAGATAGCATTGTAGCACTGTTCTCCTGTTGTTCATAGATTTGCTCAGTAACGTCTTCATTGTGAGACTTGTTATTACTGTGTTTGGCATATTGACTACGTCATGGGTAGCTTGCCACGCTTTGCTGTGCGGGTGAGATATTCTCGATAGCTTGCTGGGCTCTCCAAGAGGGGTGGAGGAATCGAACCTGGGTTGGCCAGGTTGGCTGTGTGCAAGGCAATCACCTTACCCTCTGTGCTATCACTAGAGCCCATGGTTTTAGATAAAGTATGAAATACATTGATAGTGAAAGGACAGAAAAATACATTCAATCTAAACAATAAATAAAATAATTGTTATGGCCATGCTAACATTAGACAAATTTACTTTGAATTAAAATAAGTTTATAACCAGGTGTGTGGACCCAGGGGCCTGTGCTGCCTATTCCTACCCCATTCCCCCTGTCAAACCCAGACTTCCACCCAAAAGGAGATCCTCCTCCCAGTATATCGCCAGAAACCACCCTCCCCTGCCAGCTGTCACTTCCAGAGTGCCGAACTAATTTCTCCAACCAGGTGTGTGGACCCCTACCACTGGCAGCTAATTTATCCCTCACAGCATACCCTTAAAATCTCTAATCACAAAACCACATGGACATGATAGCGTCCATTCAAAGAAATTGCTTTGTCTGCACTCCACATTTGAGGTTTCAGTTAAACCAGGCCTCATATTTCTTTATATATCAATAAGGCATAGTAACACACAAAGATAGCCCCACTATTGGGGCCAAAACATACAACACAAGGGAAAGAGCTCCAAAACACAACGGTCACAATGGTAAAGCAATGGGGAAATTCACCAAGCTTAATGACTGAAGTTTCTGTAGTTAATTATTATTGTTTGATTAATCTAGGCTTAGCCATATGAATAATAATGAAAGATATAACCTCTCAGATAAGGAATTTAGAATAGAGCTTTTAAGAATGTATGAGGAGCACAAAGAAGCAATGAAACAAACTGCTGATAAAAACAGAGGATATGAGAGCAGAGATTAGGAAAATGCAAACCAAAATACAAGCAGAACTGACAGATCTAAAAAAATTGGTAGGTGAAATGAAAACCTCAGTGAAAGGTCTCAGCAACAGAATAACAGCTGCCGAGGACATATCAGTGAGCTCCAAGACAAGGTGCAGAGAATCTCCAGATAACATCAGAAAATGTAAAAGACTCTCAAAATAAACCAACAGATGTCAAGAGAAGATCAGGAAGAAGCCAAGAGAAATAACATAAGAATCCAGAGGGACAGGAAGAAAACCTTGATGAAGAAAAAACTGTCAAAGACATCATTGCTGAGACATTCCCAGAGCTGAAGTGTACATGCAAACAGATTCAGGAGGCTCGAAGGGTACCAGCTAAAAGAAACTCAAATAAAAACACTCCAAGACACATCCTATCAGAATGACAAAAGCTATAGACAGATAAAATTATAAAATGAGCAAGAGCCACGAAAGAAATTGCTTATAAAGGAGCATCCTTAAAATTCACAGTTGACTTATCTGATGAAACCCTCAGGGCCCAAAGACAGTAATGGGATATAGTGAAGGAAATAAATGCCTCACCAAATATACTTTAACCAGCTAGGCTCTCATTCATATCAGAAGGAACACACAGCTTCACAGACAGAAAACTCAGGAACTTCATAGACTCAAAACATAATTAGAAGAACAAAAAATGGGCGACTTTAAGACAAGACAAACTACTCAAATACACCAAACTTTGTCAGAAAAATGGGACAAAACCCTTTAACAATAATCTCTCTCAACGTCAATGGGCTGAACACTAATGAAAAGACAGAGTGGCAGGATGGATTAGCAAATTGAACCCAACATTCTGCTGCCTGCTAGAAACACATTTGAACAGGCAGAGTAAACACAGACTCAAAGTGAAAGAATGAAAAGCAATTATACATGAAAATTCCCTCAAAAAAGCTGGGATGCTATATTAATATCAGATCTCATAGACTGAAGAAGGTTACAAGAGACAGTGAAAGTCATTTCCTAATGATCAAAGGATCCGTACATCAATAAAAACTCACACTCCTAAATGGATATGCACCTAATGAGGAACCAGCATAATACTTAAAATAGCTACTCATAAACTTGAAGAAAGACATTGATAGCAACACAATAATAGGTGGAGATTTCAACACTGCTTTTCACCTCTTGATGGAACATCCAGACTCAAGCTCACCAAGGACATACTTTATCTGAGGGAATAAATGGAAGACAGGGGCAGGGGTTTAGCATATATATATATATATATATATATATATATGTATATATATATATATGACACTTCATCCCCCCAAAAGCTGAATATACATCTTATCAAGTGCACATGGTACATTCTCCAAGATAGACCACATGCTGGATCAAAAAACATACCTCCATAAAATAAAGAGGATAGAAATTGTATCAAAGCTCTTTTCAAAGCATGATGCACTGAAAATAGAAATGAATCACACACAGAAACAGAAAATCAATTCAAACACGTGAAAAATTAAATAGCTCACTATTGAACAATGATTGGCTTAGAAAGAAAATCAAAATATTTCTGCAAACAAATGAGAATAAAGACACAAGTTACCATAATTTATGGCAAAAGCTGTGTTCAAAGGAAAGTTTATAGCTCTCCAAGCATTCCTTAGGAAGGAAGAGCAAGCCCACATAAGTAACTTAACCACACAGCTTAAGGTCTTGGAGAATGACCAACCAAGGGGAACCCTAATCTGGCAGGAGGAAAGAAATAATAAAACTTAGAGCAGAAATTAATGACATGGAAACCCCAAAAAACAATTCAAAAGATCAGTGAAACCAAGAGCTGGTTCTTTCAGAAAATGAACAAGATCAATAAACCACTATCAAGAGTCACATAGAGAAAGAGAGAGAATCCTATTAAACAGAATCAGAAATGAAAAGGGGGACATTATAAGAGAAACTACAGAAATTCAAAGGATAGTCAGAAATTACTTTGAAAAACATTATGCCTGAAACAACAAAACCTTGAGGAAATGGATAAATTCCTGGATTCCTATAGCTTCCAGAGGATGAACCAAGAAGATATTCTAGATATGCCAAATACAGTAACAAAAAGTCTCACAATGGAGACGTTACTGGTGTCTGCTCGAGCAAATCGATGAACAACGGGAGGACAGTGCTACAGTGCTACAGTGCTCCACTTCACTGCCTACAGAGGTTCATGTCACTTTCCTCCCTCTCTCTCTGTATTAAAGGTACAGCCCTTTTTGTTGTCTCCGCATCTTTCATTCCCTCTCCACACCAGAATCATGACCAGCAAGATACACCTTCGAAGCACCTTCCCTTCTACTACACAGTTGTGCCTCTCATGGGGAGAATAGTCAGGATGAGTTTGTACAGGAGGTGAGCACTGCTCTGGGAAGGAGAAGGCCCTGTGGGGTTACATGGGCCATGCGGTGATGGTTCTGTCACAGTGCCCTTGAACCATTCTGTGGGCCATGCTGCCAATGGCTGGCACATCAGCTCTTGGAACCTTGGTAGAATTCCTGAGGCTCCCCCTAAACATGAGAGGTGGAGGTCTGAGAGGAGCAGCAAAGGCCATTCTCCCTGCACCCTGTGAAGTGGTCATGGAACAATCTCTGGTTACCTCCCGTTTCAATGAGGTAAAGTCACTTTCTGCCTGCCAACCCCTTCAGGGTTTATTCAACTATATATTGTAAAACCACTTAGAGGTTTCCTAGGTTGGACTCCTCAGGAAAGGGGTATTCCCTTCACTCTCTATTCTCCAGGCCTATTTGTTAAGGTGGGCTGGAGTGATAGCACAGCGGTAGGGCGTTTGCCTTGCACGCAGCCAACATGGCCAACGTGAGTTCGATTCCTCCGCCCCTCTCGGAGAGCCCGGCAAGCTACCGAGAGTATCTCGCCCGCACGGCAGAGCCTGGCAAGCTCCCTGTGACGTATTCAATATGCCAGACACAGTAACAAATCGATTTGTTAAGGTGTTAGAAAAAATGACATGGGATTCTGGAACCATTGGTCATTCTTCCCTGCATTATCTATGCCAGTCACTAATTCAATCTAAAAGCTTTTCATTGCATCTCTGCTAATAGGATAAGCTAGACCTTGGAAACTTAGTAAAGGGTCACATTTCTTTAACCAGGCAGAAGAGTTGGTGCAGCAATATCTGGACTGAGAAATCTGAGTACATAGTAATTTTGTTGCTGCAAAGACTAACCCTTATAGTCAACGAGTCCAAACATAAGCTCTTTCATAAGTTTCTGTAAAATCTGCAAACATTGAGGAGGAAAGCAAAGAGCGAAAAAAAGGAGGACACCTGGTTACTCATCAGACATTAAGGCTTGACAATAAACTGTTGGGCACTGGTGGACAATATTTTGACCACTGATTTTTTTTCTCCAATTGGTTTAGACTTTGAAAACGGGTGGAGAAATGTCAAGAACTTGGGTTTGTCTTAACAGGACTTTATAGGATATGAGAGTCTTTGCTTCCATATCAGATGCAGGGAAATATCTGGGAGAAGTCTGCCACAAATCTGCACACACCCGACTGAGAGAGGGACAATAGTATGCCAGTAAAAATTGGGCCTAGCACTGCTCCATACTGGAAGTGAGTTCCTGAGGGCAGCGCCAATGCTGCTCAACAGCACTTATGTATCATCATGGGCAAGATGAGCAGCTTCACACGAGCCAGCACATTTCAAAGGTTGGCTGAGGTGGTGATAGGATATTTAGCCGAGCTCAACCTTATATCTTTTCTCTACATCAACAGTTGTAAATTCTCTGAGATATTTAGAAAGCACAGAATGTCTGTGTCCCATACTCAGAAATTATGACTCAATTTGTCTACGAAGTATATTTTTAAATTTCCCCAGGTGATTTTTCTAGAAGGTCAGACTGAGAAACACCACCACAGAATGATCTCCCCAGGGGTTGTTCCCTCAGCAACCCTTATCACATCTGTTCATCACCTCTCTTGCGATATTGATGCTTGGTACAAAATCTTGATATCTTATTTATGTTCTCCTGTGAGATGAAATAACTATGGGTATTTTAATGTCATTGAATTTCATCTTTTTTTATAAAGTAAAACAAGCTTATTGGGAAGATAAAGAGAGAGAAGGAAAGAGGTAAAAATATGTGCTCAAGAAAAAACATGGGATTCTCAAGAGTGGAGAGAACCCAAGGTATCATTTTAGGGAAACTTAAGAGTGAGTATTTTCCAAAATCACCTTTGTTCAAGTTCTTTACGCAAGTATAAGTTAATGCAGTTTTTGTCTGAGGAAATTCTGATGATCCATTCTTGATTTCCTATCACAACCTTTATCTGTGCACTCCTGGAAAAACTCCCAGGGATCCATTCCTATTTGGGTTTAGAATTCTGCTCTCAATAGTTTTCCATGATCCTGAGATTGGTCTTTTGTGTCAAAGATTCTGTTCTTCTCAACTTATAGTAACAGGGCCCCCTTAAGTTTTTAAGGAGCACATCATCTTCTGAAGCACATCATCTTCTAAAAAAAAATCCCCTTCATGGCTCTTTGCTCTTTCTGCAACATCTGAGGACCATATTCTGTTGGTCCAAAACTTTATTGCAGTGTACCAGAGAATGTATTTGCTGAGGGCCTGGGGTGATATTCTGGAGTAATCTTACTTAACTGGCTATGGTGGCAAAGCAAGAAAATGAATTTGTGCTCTTAACGGCAATGGGAATAATGAAAGGAGTAAAGGGAACATGTTGGGCATATAGCTATAGATATAGCCACAGTATTAGCATATAGTGAGCCAGAATAAAGTTCCTAATGTTACTACACACTTGGTAATTTGTGTGATGTCTCATAATAATACTACATGGTGCACATTAGCAGAATGAATGTTCTAACAAATCTTTCAGTAAGGAGAACTTCTGAGCCTTAGTAGTTTCATGGGACCTGTGATTGTGTTAGCTTTAATGAAAAGAAGACTTGGATAATGTGATTAAACTAAAGGTTTTGATGTGAGGGTATTATCCTGGGTTATTCAGGTGCAACAGTGTAATCATGAGTCCTTACAAGTTGGATGATGAGCGGAAGTATAAATAAAATGGTGTTACAGAAACATGAACACCTTAGTCTTCATTGCTGGATTTAAAGATGGAAGTGGTCATGATCCAAGCAATGTAGGCAGTCACTGAAAGATAGAAAGACAAAAATTTGATTCCCCTACAGTTTTTAGAATAAGTGCAGTACAAATGTCACTGATTTAAATCTAGCAAGATTCATGATAGACTCTAGAGTTGTGTGATAGTGAATTTGTAGAGTTTTGTTTTATTTTATTTTTACACTTTTTAGCTTTTTGTTTTAGGACCATGATCAGTGTGCTCAGGGCTTACTCCCGATTCTGTGCTCAGGGCGTCACTCCTAATTCAGAGGTTACCCCAGTTGGTGCTTGGGGTTCCAGGGATCAAACTAGAGTCAGCCACGTACAAAGAAAACTCCTTTCCCATTGTACCATCTCTGACGCCCCTATGTAGTGTTTTAAATTACAAAAATTTGGGTAAATTATTACTGGAGCAATAGGGAACTCCTATGGAAAAGGATTGAGTATTACTCATCGTATTCTAACACTGAGTCAATTTGCGATCATAATGAGAGTAAACTGCTTAGAATTGATTTTACATAGTGTTTCACATAATCCAGCTCTGCCTTAGTTTTCTCAAATGCAAAGCAACTATAATAAAATGTCTGCTATGAAATAAGTAACTTGTTAATATACTTGTACATTCTGGAATTATAAAAAATAAACCTCCTCTAGTAATGCCTTGCAGAGGACCTGGATCTTGCTAATCCCTCTTCCCCTTCCTGTTCTTTGAAGTAAGATCTGCACAGACTTCTTTGGCCACTATTAGATCGTTAACAGCATAGCAGGCAGTCACTAGAACTTCTATGCACGCTGATGTGAGACTCTATGCCTGGTTCATCTAGAACATACTCACCCATGACCTCTGTCACTCAGATGTATGTGGGGACTCATTGCAAGTTGTGAGATAATTGCTCATTAGGCAGAAGGAACACTCACAGAGCTGGCTCAACAGCCTGATAAAATACCAAGTGACTTTTAGAGTTTGATTTATGGGCATGGGCTCCTCTCCTTGCTGACTCTTCTCAGAACAGGCTGGAGAGATAAGGACACACTTATCTGTGGGTTTTAATGAATGACAGGAAGACTTTGTATCAGAAAGGCAGCAAAGTCCCCAGTGGGAAGAGGATCATAACATCAGAAAAGCCCAATCAGCCTCCTTGTGGGAGGACAATTAACAGAATTAAAAGCTAGAATTTTAATTATCATACAAATTAGAAGGAAATTAATCAGCTCCTATTTTATGACTTGCCTTGGTGTGGAGCATTATGGTTAAGTTTTATGGCAAATCTTTGATTAATTCGAGACGCAGCAGGAAGGTATAATAGATACACTCTAGCTGCATGTTAATATCTTCCTAAACTTGGATGCTCCCAAGGTTAAAAACCAGGTGAGAGAGATGGATGATGCTTGAGGGCACACAATTAATGTAGCATTAAACACATGCTCTCAACTGACTCACTACAAATACTTTTCCTTCTTACATTTTCATTATGTGAGAAGGAATCTTTGCTTCTCCTCATTATTTTCATTTTTATCTATCAATTTCTGTTTCTTCTGCCATTCTGGGTTGGGAGAGTCCTGAACTTGGAGTAAGTTGACTCTCCAAAAGTGGTCACAGGACTGAAGATGATTTTAGAGTCATCATCCATCACTCTATGCGTCTATGTGTCCATCTCACTTTTGAGGACCTGGACCACATTAAAACTTGGCACCTGGGCATGATTTTGAAGAGTCATTAGTCAACAACTAGAGCCTATTGTCCACTAACAGTACGTTAAACGAAGAAAATGATTCAAAGACACAGTTGATTGTTAATCAAAGAACCTGGGACATAGTAATAAAACAAGACCTGTCACTTTGTAGCTTAGAACAAACCATATTTTGTAAGTACGTGTCTCTCATAGAGCCTATAGAGTCTTTGGGTACAGAGGGAAGATAGTCTGGGCGTGGCCCGACATGATGCAGAGGGTAGAAACACATGACCATAACATCTAATGAACAAATCAACTGTAATGTGTCTGAATTGAGCCATCCTGCACTTCACTCTTCCCTTCCAAACTTCATTCTCCACAATCTTCACACTTGCATATGTTCAGAATTATCTGATATTTCAGAAAAATGTATGTTCTACTAAAGAAAACCTAAGCAAGAATCAGGCACTTCTCATCATTCGTTGAGATACACTATTCCATTCTGTTGCTGTCATCTGATCATATGGGTTATGGTAATACTTTCTCCTTAGTCCTGCTATGACTGATATTTCCTACTTTGAATCCTCTAAATGCTACAAGAATAAATGCAACAAAGTAAGAAAAGAGGAGCAAAAGTCTCAATATTGAGTGAATGCTTCTGGTGCACAGAGTTCCAGATGGACACCTGTTCCCATATTAACACAATTAGATGGCAAAATAATGCCCCAGAAGCTCCATTCAACTGTGGAGCACCTGAATAAGGGATGTACTTGCATCATCAGAGGAAGGCAGGAGCTCTCAGGGATGCAGTTGATCTCTGCATACTAGCAAGAGGAGTAGTAAGTGGCCAGAGACATTCAGATAATAGGACATTAGAAATTACATAAAAACTTGAAGAACTCAGCCAGTTCATTATCAATCAGAAAATCTTCCAATTATTGAGACCTTTTAAACATACTTCAAGAAAATTTTATAACAACAATTATATTGACATTTATTTATCTACAAAGGACATTGGAACAATCAATGAACTTGAAGAAAACCTGATAGAAAAATGAAATAACTCTTTAAAAAAATAAAGGATCAAAAGAAAATAGTAGCAAGTCTCATCAGCAGCAAGGTTGAAGCTGAATATTGAATCAATGAGCTCAAAGATATGGTGCACAGACAATAAAAAAAAGTGTGAGAAAAGGATAAGGAGTATTAGAGATTTTGTTGATAATGCTAGGCAAAGCAACCTCAGAGTCATCTTTGTCATTTTACATATTAATAAGACAAAATATCAATAAAGCAACAAGATCCCTAATTTAGGAATTGAAATACTAATAGACTATATAGCACCCGTCACTCCAAAAAGATAATCACACATTCTTCTCTAGCATATATGGGCTACTTTTCAGAATATAAGTCATATTGCAACACAGTTCAAGTTTCCATAAAGTCACACACATAAAAAAGGAACCGTATCAAGTTACTGTAACTTTTAAGATTAAAATGTTATGAAGGTATAAATTAGTCATTAAAAAGTGGAGAAAAATCTCCGACATTTGGAAATAATGAACATTCTAAAAATAAAAAATGGTTCAGAGAAGTAATCAGAGAATAAATTAAAACAGTTTTCAAAACAAATGAGATTAAAAACACAAATACTAGAATTGATGGGGTACAACAAAAGCAATAAATACCAGAACTTAAGAGACACAGCAAAAGCAGTACTAAGAAGGAAGTTCACAGCAATTTTGGTTTACATTAGAAAAGAATAAAAAGTTCAAATCAATGACCTAACTTCACAATGTGAGAAAGTTAAAGATAATCCCAAATGAATGTAATTAAGAAAATAATAAAAAATTAGAGCAGAAATTATGACATAAAAGTCAAGAAAATAGTGTGAAGTGTAAATGAAATCAATTTTTTTTAATAGGCTAGCTTGATAAACTCTAAGGAAAAATAATGAAGTAGTGAATGGTGTAAACACAAATAATATGGAACAGAGATGAAAGGAAATAAATAAAATAGACAACTCAGAAATATCAAAGATCATAGGAGGTTATTATGAGCACAGTACAATTAAGCTGGAGAATCAAAAAGAATAGTATAAATTCTTGAATCAGGAAGAAGTAGAAAGTATGAAAAGGCCAATAATGAGTACAACTATTTAAATAGAGATTAAATAGTCTCCCAAAGGACAAAATTACTGGTTCATATTAGTTCATTACCGACTTCAACCAAACCTCCATTACAAACCAACCAAATCCAAAGAAAACTTACTCAGCATCTTTTCAAACTCTTCCAAACTACAAAAGAAACAGCAAGTATTCCTAAAAACTTCTATAAAGACAATATTACTATAATCTTAAAAACTAAGGACAGATATAATTAAAATACCAGATTAATATAGCTGATGGACTTAAATGCAAATATCCTCTAAAAAATTTTAGTGAACCAAATCCAACAATATATAAAAAGGATTCTACATAATGAACAGGCAGGATTCAGTCCAGGAATGCAAAAATGGTTAATTTTATGCAACTGAATTAATATCACGTACCATATAAAACAAAGCACTGTAGCACTGTCCTCCCATTGTTCATCGATTTGCTCGAGCGGGCAACAGTAACATCTCCATTGTGAGACTTGTTGTTACTGTTTTTGGCATATTGAATACGCCACGGGGCAACAGAACTTTCCAGGCTCTGCCGTGCAAGCGGGATATTCTCGGTATCTTGTCTATCTCCCATAGCTGCCACGTTGACTCACCTACCAACCCTACTCTACCAGTTTCCAACTAAACCTTTCTGGAGATGCCTAAGAAGCTAAAATTCATGGTCTCTGTAGTTGAAAACTCTTGGTTTCCAGGAGGTGAGCAAGACAAATACCTGCCTTGACAAAGTCCTGGCAGTTGAATCCATACCCCATCATCACAGCCATGCCAAGAGCTCAGCTCCACCACTTCACCAATATTCTCTGCCAAGACACCAAACTGTGAACAATTTCAGGTACCCCAATGCCCAGGTTTATAACTCTGGTGTTTCTCGGAGTTGAGGTGAGCAGTATTCCCAACATCCACCTCCTACATCTGCCACCATATCAACTAATTGACCCAGACACCATAGATTGGGAAGTATCTGGACCATGTGACTGAAATTTCAGTAGGAGCATACCATATTATATAGAGAAGTAACATAGAAGCTGACTAACCTCAACAAACAAAAACAATACCAAGTAACAACAAACAGCTTAGTAAATTCTTAGATAAGGACTTAATCTATGATCAGATGTAAAAATTTTCAAATAAATTGATATTCATATTTATTCACATATCAGGGCATTGTTATCTAATCAATATCAACTCTAAAAATTGTATCAACAGTAGTGGCTTTTGTCTACATTAAAATTAATTAAAATTTTTCAAAACAAAAAGAATAGTAAATATAAAGTGATCATATCAATTTATGCAGAGAAAACTTTTGACAAAACTCACATATGTGATTAAAACCCTTAACAAAATAGGTTAGAAATGAATGTAACTCAGGACAGTGATAACATCTACAATAAACCCATAGTAACATCATATTCAATAGTGAAAAACTTAAAGCCTTCTCTTTGAGATTAGGTATAAGGTAAGTATGCCCACTTTCTCCTTTTCATCTAATATAACTTTGGAAGTTCTTTTTATAACTATAAGGCAAGAAAAATAAACCAAAGAAATCTGAATTGGAAAAGAATAATTAAGTTATCTCTATTTTTAGATGATAATACACACAGAAAATCATAAAGACTCCACTAAAAATTGTGATGCATTTCAATCCAATTTCCTTAAGTGAAAGGTTTTGCTTTGATTCGATGAATTACTAATTCAGAAAATAAAATAGATATAATAAAAACTTTTAGAAGCAATACAATAATACAACAAAATAGCAGACTAAAAAATTTCATCAATACAAAAAATTTTGTTGCATTTCTCTATGGAAATAATGAACTAGAAGAGGTTTTAAAAAGACAACCTTATTTGAAAATGTCCCAGAACACCAAATACTTAGGAATCAACTTAACATAGGATGTGAAAAACTTACACATTGAAAACTATTGTCACTATTAAAGAAATAGAAGACAACAGGAATTGAAAAATATTCTATGTTCATGGATGGAAAAATTAAAATAAGTCAAAATTACCATGATATCCAAATCATTATACATATTCAATGCATTTTTCATCAAAATTTTGATGACATTCTCAAGGACTTAGGAAAATAATCTTTATTAAAAATTCATTGAATCATAAGTCTCCCTTAATATTTAAAGCAATTCTGAGAAAAATATGGGAGGCATTGCATGTTCTCACTTTAAACTATGCCATAGAACTAAAATAATCAAGTTGGATGGTACTGAAATAAAGAGAAGCTCTTAGACCAATGAAACAGAACTAAGAATCCAGAGTTAAAACAGATTCATGGGCAGTTAATTTATGACCAAAAGGAGCTCTGTGCATAAGATGGAATAAGTAAATCTTCAACAAATGGTTCTGGGAAAACTAGAGAACCACAAGCACTTGATCACTTGATCACTTGACTTCCCGTTAATCATCGATTTGCTCAAGCGGGCGCCAGTAACGTCTCCAGTTGTCCCTGTTGCGTGCTAGTGTAGCCCAATGGCGTCTGTTCGTTCTAGGAACATGAAGAGCCTCAAACCAATCATTCATGGTCTTGATGAAAAAGTCTGACCATCTGTAGGTGGGCGACCATGCGGTCTTTTGACATTCCATGGAATAGAGTTGGTAATGGCTCTAGGCCAGCTGTTGTCTCTAAATCTCATTATGTGACCAGCCCATCTGATTTTTGACACCTTGGCAAATGAGACATCGTCCCTGATTCTTGATCGTCGACGGATGTCAGAACTCCGAATTCTTTCTCTCATTTGAGTGAAACGTGATATTCCAAGCATAGCTCTTTCAGTTCCTCTTTGGGAGACCCGAATAGTGTTCTCATCCTGTTTGCATAGGGCCCAGGTCTCTAAGGCATATGTTAATGCAGGAAGAACAGTGGAATCAAAGAGATGTGCCCGAAGCGGGAGATTCTTCGTCCTCTTAGCTATTTCTTCTACGCTCTTAAAGGCGTTACAAGCCGCTCTTTTCCTCCTGCGCAGCTCGGGTGCCAGGTCATTTGTCATGTTGATTTCTCGACCTAGGTACACATAACTGTTGCATTTGGAGATGGTGGTTCCATTGAGAGTGAATGGAGCGTCAGGAACGAGGCTGTTTCTCATAAACATTGTCTTTGTAAGATTTAGCTGTAGTCTGGCCTTTCCACACTCATGGTCGAAGTCGGCCAGCATTTGTGCCGCTTGGCTAATGTTTGGTGTTATTAAAACAATGTCATCAGCAAAGCAGAGGTGGTGTAGTTGGCGACCATCTATCTTCACTCCCATTTCTTCCCATTCCAGTCGTTGCATGATGTTCTCGAGGGTGGCACTGAAGGGTTTTGTTGAAATGCTATCACCCTGCCGAAGCCCTCTCTTTACTTCTTTGTAGAATGGTGAGATCCTGGTAGTGAATCCATAAATACAGCTCATGGAGGATCCTGATGTATTGAGAACCACAAGCAAAGGAAAAATATTGGATCTATATTTCACACCATATAAAAAAGTTAATTCAAAATAGGTTACAGACCTTGAAATATGTCCAAGATTCATAAAATACTTGAGAAAAACATATGAAAAACTCTCCAGGATATGGACCTCAGAAATATCTTCAGTGATTTGACCCCAAAGCCAAAGACAAAAATAAATAAGTAAATAAACAACTGAAACTACATAACACTAAACTAAAAAAGGCATCCTACTGAATGAGAGAAACTATTTGCACTGACACATCAGAGAAAGAGCTGATATCCAAGACATATGAAACATTACAAAAGAAAAAGAAAAGAAAATCAATTAAGCCTGCCACCCTAATGGGGAGAGGAGACGAACAGAAATGTCTCTGAAGAATATATACATGGGCGAATAGACATATGAAAACTTGTTCATTGTCACTTGTTATCATGGAAACAGAAGATAAAACAAAAACAATATATCACGTCACACCAATATAAATGAGAGATATCTAAAGACTTGGAAATAACTAGTGTTGACAGCAGGTGGAGAAAAAACAAGCCCTCATCAACTGTTGGTGAATAGCAGTATTAATAAAAAAAAATGAGTATCCATTACTTATCAAAGACTCAGCTCCCAGGAGAGAACAAGGAAGAGTCTTCTACCCTGTGCCTGAATGTCTCTACCAGGACCCAACAGCTGAAGACCTCCGGGCCCCAGCCAAGGCCATGCTGGGACCACTCTCCACACACTTGGATGAGCCTCACGCATAAAAGAACTGGCAGAGGAACCCAGGTGTGTGGGACCCGGGGCTGAGATCTCCAAGCCTGCACGGTTTGGGACTGGACCTGCCAGTAGCTAGACAGTTACACCCACCAACTGCCGTGTAACCCCAACAACAGCCAGGATCCAGAAGATTATCACACTCGGCTCTTATCATCTCATTCCTACTTTGGACAAACTGGCAGGCTACCGAATGTAACCTGCCCACACGGCAGAGTCTGGCAAACTCCCCGTGGTATACTCAATATGCCAAATACCAGTAACAATGATAGGTCTCAGTCTCCTAACCCTGAAAGAGCCTTGAATATGGCACTTAAAAAAAAAATCTCAGGGCTAGGACGAAGGAGACGTTACTGGGGCCTGCTCGAGGCAATCGACGAACAACAGGATGGTTGTGATCGTGATCAGACATTGATAAGTCTGTCGATACAAATAAATAAGACAGGCCATGTGATTAACACTTTGTGTTGAAGACAAAGATTTGGAATATTGTCAAATTGGATTAGAGATTTTTCCTGGTAGATATAAGAGCACAGAAAAATCATTAAAATAATATCCAATTATTAGGCCAGTTTTCAGGAGAGAAATAAGTCTACATGAATCAAATTAGATCAAGGATCCCTGTATTCCAGACTTCTAATATATTCTTCTCACCAAATTTCATGGCAATGTGAAGACCATGGTAGTAATTGGATTGTGAGGTGTCTCTGAATGCTCACAATGAATGCTATCTAGACTGAAGCACAGAATTGTCAAGACACAGAGTGTTCAGCTTTATCAACCAGTCAACCCTGAAGTCCAAAATAATAATAATATTTCAAAATAGAAGTAAAGTGAGATAAATTGTTGGTGCTGTTCAAGAACATCCTGAAAGATTCAGTGGGACATTTTGGGTCTTAGACACCTTGAAAAAGGTCACATCCACTGCTGATGTCTTTTATAGCAGAGTAATATCGTTTGAAAATGTAATTCCAAAAAAATCTGACCAAAAAGACATGTCAGTTTTTCATTTTGAAGATAAATGAGTACTAGATGAGAGAGGAGGGTGCATTATCATTTCCTTTGTGGATTGTTACTGGTTTAGTGTTTAATTTATCCCAATAATAAATGTTTTATAATACAGTCAGATGTAGCACTGTAGCACTGTTGCACTGTTGTTTTTGCTCGAGCAGGCACCAGTAATGTCTCCGTTTGTCCCTGTCATGTGCTAGTGTAGCCCAATGGCATCTGCTTGCTCCAGGAACACGAAGTGAGACTTGTTGTTACTGTTTTTAGCATATTGAATACACCACAGATAGCTTGCCAGGCTCTGCCGTGCGGGCGAGACACTCTTGGTAGCTTGCCTGGCTCTTCGAGAGGAATGGAGGAACTGAACTGAGGTCGGATGCGTGCAAAGCAAACTCCCTACCTGCTGTGCTATCGCTCCAGCCATATGGTTATGTAAGAGAAATAAAACATTGGTGATGCTAACTTGTTTGTCTACACAAATACAAACCAAGAACTTTGTTGATAAAATTCCTGAAATCCTTGAATTTCCACTTAAATCTGGTCTAATTATTCTCTGATAATTTGAACCAGGGCATAGCAAATCCCCGGATGAGAGATTTTCTTGTCTATTAATTGCCCTGTGTCCTAATATCTTCCATGTGTGCCTCCACATGTTCCCTTCTCTATTTCCCACTGAGCTTAATGTCCTAGAAATTGACTTTAATGGTTTAAATCTTTTAACAGTTTTCTGGGTAACTAGGCACAGGTTGAATCCAAGAATGGAGAAAAGAGGGTGACAGACAAGAAAGTCAGGTGTCTATTCTTTGTCTCCCTCTCACAAATGACTTCTTTCAACACGTAATGCATGTCACAGACACATTATGGGTTCACTCTCTTGGGAAGAATTTCCTTTCACTCTTGATGGTTGCTTGAAAAGCTTCTTGTAAAATTTTTGTGAAGAGGAAAATTGATGTAGACTTTTGGGGGGCATTGTATTGGCTATTTCTAAATCCTATAGCATCACAGTAGGGCAAATTCAGCTTGGTGCTTCTTGGCAGACTCTGCATATTTTCCTAAAATGATGTGTTTCCCAGGGCCTTTTCCATTTTATTTTTTAAATTAAACTTTTCCTGCTCTCCTTCTACCGGGCAATTTCTTCACACTTCTCTGAGAATACAGGGAGGAGGGCTTGGGGGATGGTTTGTTCCTCATTTACCATACAAAGCCTGATATACTGAGTCCTAGTCCAAGGGTTTCTTAATGGTATATGCACAGAACTCTGAAACTTGAATATTGGCATACTTCCTTGGTTGGAAAATTTGATTTTTTACAAATCTTCTGAGTGATCCAGAGAGAGGGTTTCAGCGTTAATCACACTTACCTTGGGCCAAAACTTATTTAAAGCACTGTATGTGAGCTACCAGACACTGCCATTAGTGATCCACAATCATAGATCCAGGAGGCAAACTATGAGTAACACTAGGTATAGAACCAAACTTCCCCCTTGCCCAAAATTGTTTGGAATTTTTCTCTCATTTTCAAATTTAAGTCTTTATAAAAATATGATTAAAATGCATCGTTTAAAATAATTCAAGTGACTTAACCCCAATACTGGAAGCTGCTATCACTGTTATGAGATTCCTTGATTAAAAATACCACTTCATAACTATGAATACTTTTTAATTCACAGAGATTTAACAAAAATGGTGGGAAAAAATACCACTTTATTTCGGAGGACAAGTGACACAAAGCATGTGGATAGTAAAGGAGGCGAGGATTAAGGAGGTAATGAAGACGAGGTTTCTTCCCCTTTTTGTAACAAGTATATATTATTTAGTTTTCACTTTTCTATACCATGTTTCTCCAACTTATGATTTGTAGAAAATCTTTCTTTAAAAGGGGAAATTTCAAAGACAAGGAGTATAGGACCCTTAGGCAGACAGAATAACATTGTCTTAGATTATTCTAAAAATGCTTGGCTTTGAAAGTAGACTATAGACCAAATATGATTGTCACCCATTGCCTCTTTTGCAAACCACAACACCCAATAAGAGAGAGAGAACAAAAGGGAATGCCCTGCCACAGAGGCAGGGTGGGATGGGGGGTGGGAGGGATACAGGGATCTGTGGTGGTGGGAAATGGGCACTGGTGGAGGGATGGGTATTTGATCATTGTATAATTGAAACCTAAGCACAAAAATTTGTAAGTCTGCAACTGTACCTCATGATGTCTCACTAATAAAAATTAAAAAAATAAAAATAAAAAATAAATAAAATAAAAATGCTTGGCTTAAAATTATGTGGTAAATATGTAAATAACAATGTCGTTACATCTTTACTTGTAAATAAGACAGTGTTTTTAAAAGTTAATTTAGTGTGATAAGATGGGAACTTTTTTATTAATATGGAGCAGAACACATTTTGAAGGAACTTGATGCCTTTAACCTGAAATTTAACTACTAGAAAATTATCTTACATAAAATCTAGAATACTAAAAAAAATCACTGTAAAAAGATGAATTTATTTAAAAAGTATTTATTGAGTTACTGTTTACCAGATATCTTGCTAGGTGCTAGGAGTATAGAAGCGAATCAGGATTAAAAACTTCTATTAATGCAAGTACTCCTTCAAGACATGAAAGGGAGCCATTAAATAAACAAACAAGTGAGTATTAAAACAATATATGGTTACAATATTATATAATTAATATAGTCCTTTTGTGGCCAAAATGAAGGAGTTCCATTTAAGCTTATATTTTTTTTAAAAAAGTTACAGCACTCTCCACTCTCCACAGGTTCAGGCAAGCCTCACCCATGAGGGAATCTGCAGGAAAACCCAGGTATGCGGGAACCGTGACTGAAATCTCCACGCTCGCTTGGAGTGGGTATGGGCCTCCTCTCCCCATCTCCCGAGTTTACTAGTAGCTTGGCATTCACACCCACAGACTGCTCCTGGCACCATATAATCTTCTCAGTGGCCCAGATCCAGAGACTCAGAAATAAAGTTCCTGGAAGAGAGTGACATAAAATGTCCTGACCCAGCACGAGGCTCTCTTTAACGGGGCAACTCGGAGGGGGATGGGTTAAGTTTCCCTCCCCGCCCCAACTGAGCCCCAGTAGCCGAAAACCTCAGAAATAGAGCTCCCAGAAGTGAGTAACATTGGCCTCCTCCATGTTTGAATCTGCTATATAATCCTAGTCTAAATTTTAAAGTTCCTGGAGCATGCGACCACAAATGTGGCTGCGTGACCTCTCATTCTCTACACCACTGCTGTACCATGAGTAGCACAAAATATTTGATTGGCTTTAACAAACGTGTTAGTAATCTCTTAGACAAGGGCTTAATGGCTCCAGGTTGAAATACAACAATCTTCACACACTTTTCTCTAAGGTAACTTTATTGGACCATTTTTAGCAGATTATTTATAATAAGCAATACAAAATTAATGGTTTAAGTTCTGCTTTGGGGGACACACTTTGGGATTTGGGGTGCAAACATTTGAAATGTGGTGGTGGGACGGTGCAATGGTGGTGGGATTCGTGTGCGAATATTAAATGTAATGAATTTTTGTGAACAGCTTTTTAAAAATAAAGTAAAATTTTTAAAAAATGTAAAATAAATTATGAGGGACTGGAGCAATAGTACATTGAGGAGGGCATTTCTCTTGCACACGTCCAACACAGGTTCTATCCCCGACATCCCATGTGGTCCCCGGACCACTTCCTGGAGTAATTCCTGAGTGCAGAGCCAGGAGTAACTCATGAACATCACTAGGTATGACCCAAAAGCCAATAAACAAATAAATAACATTGTGATGAAATAAAATTGACCTGAGGGACTAGAGAGATGAGTCATTGGGGTAAGTCTCTTCCGTTGCACACATTGACCCAAGTGTGATTGCCAGCCCTCTAGGTGGTCTTCTAGACCACCAGGAGTGATTTCTAGGCTCAGGACAATCAATAAAACCAGATATGGCAGATTTGGTAAAAAGAAATCCTGACACAAGAATTTGGAAGACTAAAAATGAGCAGGTCGCTTGGAGGGAATTCTAACTTCCCAAAGTAAAAAATAACAGATAAAAGATTGAAAGAATCTGAACTTCACTCTCCCTGCGTACGAGCCCCAGGCATCCTCCTGGACCCTGGGCCACCCACCATCCCTGAGTCTCTTCCTATTTGTCCCCAACATTGCGCCTGATATCTCCATCCCTTAGGTTAGTCTTTATTCGAACCCGGGACTTTGCTCTCCCTGTCTACCTGCCCCAGGCATCCTCTAGGACCTTGGGCCGCCCACCATCCCTGAACCTATTCCTGTTCATCCCCAACACTGCGCCTGATCTATCCATCCCTCAGGCTGTATCCCCCACAAACACCAGGTACCCAAATGGGGTGTGGCCTCTTCAGAAGGGGGTGTGTCCTCTTCAGAAGTGGGCGTGGCCTAACTTGGGCCAGTGGCCACTCACGCAACCACAGGTAAATTCATCCTACCCAGCAATCTTGTGTAACTCTCAGTCTCCATACCACTACAACAACATGAAGAAACAAGCAAATCCCACCATGAGGAGAGGACGATGAAAAAGAGTCCAGAAGCTTCGTTAGGTGTTACTCACCTCAGGGACCGCTCTGATAAAGAATTCAGATATGAAGTAATGAAGATGTTCAATGAACTCAAAGAAACAGTGACACAGTTATCTAATAAATTAAAGGAGGGATGAAAGAAACAATGTATTGAAAAAAATCAAGAAATTACAGGGAGAAATGAGAGCAGAAATTGAAAAGCTATGCACAGAAGTGTCACGAATAAAGGATTCAGTAGATGAAATAAAAAAACTCAGTGTGTGCCCTCGATAGTAGAGTGGCTACAGCTGAAAACAGAATCAGTGAGCTGAAAGATCAGCTGCATAAAGCCTACAGGCAACAACAATGGAAAGAGACCTCAAAATAGCTTTAGAGCAAATCAGTGTCTTAGGAGATGATTCGAAGAAGAACAACATTAGATTTATTGGAGTACCAGAATGTCAGGGAAACAATCCCAATGAAAAAACTACGGTTGAACAAATCATTGCTGAAAAATTTCCAGAGCTGGATAATGCAGCCATTCAGATTCAAGGATCCTGAAGGGTGCCAGCTAAAAGAGACCCTAACAAAAACACTCCAGGACAAATCATAGTTAGAATCATGGATGCTGTGGATAGAGATACAATACAGCAAGCAGCAAGGTCAAAGAAAGAAATCACATACAAAGGAGAACCCTTAGGTTCACAGCAGACCTATCAGAGGAAACCTTCCAAGCTCGAAGGCAATGGTGCGATATAGTGAAAAAAACTCGCTGAAATGAATACTTCATCAAGAATACTCTATTCGGCTAAACTCTCACTCAAACTGGAAGGAACTGTACACTATTTTGTGGATAAACAACAGTTTAGGAACTTCATAGACTCAAAACCAAACCTAAAAGAAGGACTAAAGGGGATACTATAAGACAAGACAAACCATTCAAGCACAACAAACTCTTACAGAAAGATGACACAAAACCCCATAACAATAATTTCTCTCAACGTCAACGGTATAAATTCACCAATTAAGAGACACAGAGTGGCAAAATGGATTTAGAGACAGAACCCAACTTTCTGCTGCCTATAAGAAACTCATCTGAACAGTCAGAACAAACACAAACTCAAAGTTAAAAGATGGAAAACAACGCTGCAAGCAAATAGCTCCCTCAAAAAAGCTGGTGTGGCCCTACTAGTATTTGAAAACATACACATCAGGTTGAAAAAAATTAGAAGGGACAGCGAAGGCCATTTTCTATTCATCAAGGAATATATGCAACAGAAAGAAATCAAACTCTTGAGTGTATATGCACCTAATGAGGAACAGCTAAATATTTAAAACAACTGCTAACAGATCTTAAGGAGGACATTGCTAGCAACACAATAGTAGCTGGAGACTTCAACATCACTTTATCACCTCTGGAGAGATCAACAAAAACAAAACTCAGCAAGGAAACACTGGCTTTGAAGGAAGAAGTAGAAGAGAGAGGACTTAAAGACCTATATAGGGCTTTACACCCCAAAAAGAAAGAATACACATTATTCTCCAGTGTACAAGGAACATTTTCAAAAATAAACCATGTGCTAGGCCACAATACATACCTCAATAGAATCGGGAAGATAGAAATAGTATCAACAATTTTTTCAGACCACAATGCACTGAAGATAGAAGCGAATCACACACAAACACGGAGAACCAAATCAAACACCTGGAAATTAAACAAATCAATGTTGAATAATGAGTGGGTCAGGAAGGAAGTCAAGAATGAAATCAAAAGATACGTGGAAACAAATAAGAATGAAGACACGAACTACTAGAACGTATTGGACGCAGCTAAAGCCATATTAAGGGGAAAATTTATACCTCTGCAAGAATTTCTCAGGAAAGAAGAAAGGGCCCACATAAGCAACTTGACTTCACAGCTCAAGATCTTAGAAAAGGACCAATAAAAGGAGCCCAAATCAGGCAGAAGGAAAGAGATCACGAAACTTAGAGCAGAAGTCAACAACATGGAAACCCAAAAAACAATCCAAAAGATCAATGAAACCAAGAGCTGATTCTTTGAGAAAATAAACAAGATAGGTACACCACTATCAAGACTCACAAAGAAGGAGATAGAAAAAACCCTAATAAACTGAATCAGAAATGAGAAGGGGGATATCACAAAAGAAACCAAAGAAATTCAAAGGATCATCAGAGACCACTTTGAAAGTCTCTATGCCATGAAACAAGAGAACCTACAAGAAATTGATAAATTCCTGGATTCTTATAATCTTCCAAGGCTGAATCAAGAAGATCTAGAGATTCTGAATAGTCCTATTAACATCAAGGAAATTGAAGCTGTAATCAAAATTCTTCCCAAAAACAAAAGCCCAGGTCCTGATGGATTCACTAGAGATTTTTTCCAAACATTTAAAGAGAACCTATTGCCAGTTCTTCTCAAGCTTTACCAGGAAATTGAAGAAACAGAAACTCCCTCAAACAGGTTCCATGAAGCTCACATATCTCTAATACCAAAAGGAAACAAAGACACCACAAGAAAAGAAAACTACAGGCAGATATCCCTGATGAACATGGATGCAAAGATTCTCAACAAAATACTAGCAAATAGAATTCAACAACTCATCAAAAAGATCATACACCATGACCAAGTGGGATTCATCTCGAGATGCAAGGATGGTTTAACATTCGGAAATCAATCAACATAATCCACCATATCAACAAAAGAAAAGATAAAAACAATATGATGATCGTATCAATAGATGCAGAGAAAGCATTTGACAAGATCCAGCACCCATTTATGATGAAAACCCTCGTGAAAATTGGTATACAGGGGACTTTCCTCAATAGAGTTAAAGCCATCTACCACAAGCCTACAGCAAGCATCATCCTCAATGGGGAAAATCTAAGAGCCTTCCCTCTAAGATCAGGGACGAGGCAAGGATGCCCACTCTCTCTACTACTGTTCAATATAGTACTGGAAGTACTTGCAATAGCGGTTAGGCAAGAAAAAGCTATTGAGGGCATTCAGATAGGAAAGGAAGAAATCAAGCTCTCACTATTTGCAGATGATACGATACTATACTTAGAGAACCCTAAAACCTCAATGAAGCAGCACCTGGAAACAATAGACTTGTATAGTAAAGTGGCAGGCTATAAAATCAATACCCAAAAGTCCATGGCTTTTCTATATGCAAAGAATAAGAGAGAAGAAAGTGACATAAAAACAACAATCCCATTCACAATTGTGCCCCAGAAAATCAAGTACCTAAGAATAACCTTATTTAAGAACACAAAAGACCTACAAAGAAAACTACAAAACGCTACTTCAAGAAATAAAGAGGATACGAGGAAATGGAAAGATATCCCCTAATCATGGATTGGGAGAATTAACATTGTCAAAATTGCAATACTCTCCAAAGCATTGTACAAATTCAAGGCAATCCCTATAATGATACCCATGACATTCTTCAAAGAAATGGAGCAAACACTCCTGAAATTTATATGGAAAAATAAGCCCCCACGAATAGCTAAAAACAATTCTTGGGAAAAAGAAAATGGGAGGAATCAACATCTCCAACTTCAAACTCTACTACAAAAGCAGTAATAATTAAAACAGCATGGTAATTGAAACAAAGGCAGAATAGCAGACTAATGGAACAGGGTTGCATATGGTGACATCTTCCCCCAAACATATGATCATCTAATCTTTGATAAGGGAGCAAGAACTGTTAAATGGAGCAAGGAAAGTATCTTTAACAAATTGTGCTGGCAAAACTGGACAGCTGCATTTAAAAAATGGGCTCAGACTTCTACTTAACACCATGTACAAAAGTAAGATGAAAATGGATTAAAGACCTCAACATCAGATGGGAATCCATAAGGTACATTGAAGACAAGGTTGGCAAAACCCTCCACAACATTGAAGCTAATGGTATCTTCAAAGATGACACACCACTGGCCAAGCAAGTGAAAACAGAGGTTGATGTCAAGGATATACAAAGCACTTATTGAACTCTACAAGAAGAAATATACAACCCATCAAAAAACGGGGTGACAAAATGAACAGAAAGTTTCTCAAAGTATAAACTCAAATGGCAAAAAGGCACATGAGAAAACGCTCTACATCACTAATTATCAGGGAGATGCAAATCAAAACAACAATGAGATATCACCTTCACCACAGAGACTGGCACACATCCAAAAGAACAAGTACAACCAGTGTTGGCACAGATGGGGGGGTAAGGGTACATTCCTTCATTTTTGGTGGGAATACCAACTTGTCCAGTCTTTTTGGAAAATATGGACATTCCTCAAAAAACTAGAAATTGAGCTTCCATTTGACCCTTCAATACTATTTCTGGGAATATAACTGGGGAGCCCAAAAACACACAGAAGAAATGTCATCTGCACTTTAATGTTCTTTGCAGCACTATTCACAATAGCCAGAATCTGGAAACAACCTGAGTGCCCAAGAACAGATGACTGGATAAAGAAATCATGGTACATCTACAAAATGGAATACTATGCAGCTATTAGGGAGAATGAAGTAATGAAATTTGCTTATAAATTGGACTGACATGGAGAGTATCATGTTGAGTGAAATGAGCCAGAAGCAGAGGGACAGGTATAGAATGATTGCATTCATTTGTGAGATATAAAAAGTATATATATATATATATATATACATATATATGTATATATGTATAGGCTGGAGCAATAGCACAGCTGGCAGGGCATTTGCCTTGCATGAGACAGACCTGGTTTTAATCCCTCCACACCTCTCAAAGATCCCGGCTAGCTACTGGGAGTCTCTCACCTGCACAGCAAAGCCTGGCAAGCTACTCATTATGTTTTCGATATGCCAAAAACAGTAACAACAAGTCTCACAATTTGTTGTGAGATGTAATGAGTGGCTGCTTGAGCAAATCAATGAACAACTCGAGGACAGTGCTGGAGCGATAGCACAGCGGGTAGGGCGTTCGCCTTACACGCGGCCAACATGGCCGACCCGAGTTCGATTCCTCCGCCCCTCTCGGAGAGCCTGGCAAGCTCCCCGTGACGTATTCGATATGCCAGACACAGTAACAACAAAAGTCTCCAATGGAGACGTTACTGGGCCCGCTCGAGCTAATCGACGATCAACAGGAGGGCCTTTATCTTTACCTTTACCTTTATATATATATATATATATATATGCTAATATCAAAGGTTAAGGTAAACAGGGGCCAAGAGGACAGGTCAATGGTTCGAAGCTTGCCATAAGAGTGTGTGGGAGGTGAAGGGCATAGGTAAAGGGATATACCTGATAACGTTTCATTAACTGTATTGCAAAACACAATGCTTAAAAGGAAAGAGAGATAGAGAGAGGGAGGGAGGTGAGAGAGGGAGAGAGAGAAGATAAGTGCTTGTCATACTGGCAAGCTGTGGGGCAGGCTGTGGGGCAGGGGGTTGGGTGGGGCAGGAGAGAAACTAGCTATTGATGGTGGGAAAAGTACACTGGTGAAGAGACAGGTGTTGGAACATTGTAAGACTGAAACCCAATAACGAACAACTTTGTTAATGTACATGTCACTGTGATTCAATTAAAAAATAAATAAATGGGGAAAAATTTAAAAATGATAAATGGCAAAAAAATCTCATTTCTTCAATATTTTGGAGTACCCATAATACATCTTTGAAGGTTTAATAGAACTCCCAAGTGAATTAGTGTGGACCAGGGCTTTAGTTCTTGGGGAGATTTTTATTTGCTTTTTCAGTATCCTTACTTGTAATTGCCCCCTTCAGGCTTTTTATATTCTCATGATTAAGTCTTGAAAGGTCACATGATTTTAAGGTTAAGATTTTATTCATTTCTTCTATGTTCTTCAATTCAGTGTATAGAGTTCTTATGCACTTTCCTTTCATCACTTTCCTTTCATCTCTGATCCAAATTATTTGTGTTTTCTCATTTTTCCTTCATGAATCTAGATAAGAGTTTTAATATTGTTTATTGTTTCAAAAAACTAACACTTGGTTTCATTGACCCTTTGTGTTGACTTTTCTCGACTTTTCTGTCATAGATTTATTCTCTAATATTTATTTTTCCTCACTTCTGCCTACTGTGGATTTCATTTGTTTTCACCTCTGCTTTCTCACACTGTGAGATTAATACACTGTTTCAAACTTTTTTCTTATTTCCTGATATAAGCATGTATTGCTATGAGTTTCCACCTTAGTGCTGGGTTTTTTTTTTTTTTTTTGCTGTGTCCAATAAGTTCTGGTAGTTTGTGTACTCATTAGTTTTGAGTGATCTTTTATTTTTTCTTTGGCCCAACTGTTATTTAACAATATATGTTTTCCATTTCCAGTAAAGTAAAAGTAAAGGCCCTCCCGTTGATCATTGATTTGCTTGAGCGGGCCCAGTAACGTCTCCATTGGAGACTTTGTTGTTACTGTGTCTGGCATATCGAATACGTCACGGGTAGCTTGCCAGGCTCTGCTGTGCGGGTGAGATACTCTCGGTAGCTTGCCGGGCTCTCCGAGAGGGTCGGAGGAATCGAACTCGGATGGGCCATGTTGGCTGTGTGCAAGGCAAACGCCCTACCGCTGTGCTATCGCTCCAGCCCTTGTGCTATCGCTCCAGCCCAAATGTTAAGAATTTTCCTTCACTTTCTTTTTATGGTTACTTTCTACCTTCATAGTATTATGATCTGAATAGATACTTGATATTTCTATTTTTATCATTTTATGGGCTGGAGCTATAGCACAGTGGTTAGGGCATTTGCCTTACACGCATCCGACATGGCCGACCCGAGTTGGATTTCTCCGCCCCTGTCGGAGAGCCCGGCAAGCTACTGAGAGTATCTCTCCCGCCCAGCAAAGCCTGGCAAGCTACCCATGATGTATTTGATATGCCAAACACAGTAACAACAAGTCTCACAATGGAGACATTACTGGGCCCGCTCGAGCAAATCAATAAACAACGGGAGGACAGTGACAGTGACATGATTTTATGGATACTTGAATTGAATTATGCTCCAGAACATGGTCTATCACAGAGAATATTTAATATTCACTAAATAATAATATTTATTTTGTGTTTTGAGTATTGAGGATCGATATGAGTCTATAAGTCCTGTTTTATCCCAATTCTTCATTTAGGACTCTTCTTTCATTATTGATATTCTGTCTGTTTGCTGTCATGGAATTAAATTGAGGTATAAATTCTCCCACTACTATTCTGTTTTGATAAATGTATCTTTTAGATCTGTTAGTGTTGCCTTATAAACTTTTTTCTCTCTTTCTGTTTCATGTATAATGATAAGAGTTAAGTCCTTTTGATCTACTGATTCTTTAACCATTATATAATGTCCACTTCTATCTATCATTAATTTCTTTGACCTAAATTCTATTTGGCCTGAAATAAGTATATCTGTCACTGCACTTTTAGTTTACTGTTAGTTTGTATTTTTTTCTACCTTTTTACCTTGACCTTGCATTTCTTTTTGTTTCTTTTGGGTCACATCTGGTGGTGCTAAGGTCTTACTCTTGTTCTATGTTCAGGGATCATTCCTGGCAGGCTCAGGGGACCATATGAGATGATTGAATCAAACCCAGGTTGGACATGTACGAAGCAAATGCCCTACTTGCTATACTATCTTTGTAGCCCCTGACTTGTATTTCTCACGTACATTGAAGTGTGTGTCTAGGAAAGTGCAGAAGGTTGGATTTTGTTTCTGATTTATCCAGTCACTTTGAGCTCCTTTGAAATGGGGATTAAGTACATTAAAATTTATGAAGATTAGTAATGTCAAGAAGTTTTATGTCATATTTATACAAGGAATTGGGTCACTTTAGCAATTTGACCTTTATTTTCGTAGAAGAGCATTCAATATTTCCTGTAAAGCTGTTTAGTATGCGACCAATACCTTCACATCTTATTTGTTTAGAACTTTTCTCCTCCTTTATTTGTGAATAAAAAAACCTTGCAGTTGTAAAGAAGCTTTTGTGGACTTTTTCTTTTTTATTCCGTACTTATATAATTTCATTCTGTTCTTGTTTGCAAAGCTTAATTTGAGAAATATGGTAGGAATTTTATGTTTTATTCCTTGTATTTGAGGTTTTGTTTCTCTCTTGGTGTTTTAAATCATCTGTTTCTCTCTTTGGTTCCTTACATTTTGATTCAGGTGTGTCTGCATAATATTCCACTGTGAATATATAGTGTAGTATCACTAGCCACTCATTTGCTATTCGACACCTACATTGATTTTGTATCCTAGCTACTGTTCTGAGTGCTGCAATTTAGTGTGCATATTTCCTTTTAATCATAGAAATGAAAAGAACAAAAAGGAAATAAAGATGGGGTAGTAAGAAGCGATAAACAGGTGGTAACAGAGATAGTAATAAGGGACCTCAAACACACTGGTGGTATAGAGGTGTGGTATATGTATAAACTATGGTGTCAAAAATACTATCCTCATGAAATCTAAACTAAAACAACCAAACTGAAAAATACCTTTTTTTGTTTTCCTCTTTTTAGGTTTGTTTCCCTTTCAGTCACTGTGGCTTACCTTAGTGTTACTTATAGACGGGATTGGTGTTGGAACATTGTATGCCAGAGACTCAAGCATGAGTAACTATATAAGTCTAATTCACGCTGCCTCATTAAAAAAATTATTGTTGGTCAAGGAATCAGGCTGGGTAATGGGAGGAAACCTGGAGAAGTGGTGGAGGAAAGTTCATTCTGGTGGCAGTATTAGTTGGAACATTGCATGCCTGAAATTCAACCATGAATAACTATGTAAATCACAGTGTCTTAATTTTTAATAAAAATTTTAAATAGATAAATAAAATGTTTCTTGATATTGTTTTCTTTGAATTTATTTTGTTTGGATCTGTTCTTGGATCACTCTCCTTAGACTAGTGAAGTATTTAACTGTAATCTCTTCCACCAACCAAGCCTTTTCCTTCCTCTCCCTCTCGTATTCTTACAATTTAGTTTTTAACTGCTTACTATTTTTCCTTTAAATACTGAACATATCTTAATTTTTTTTAAAAAAAGAACAAATTTTTTCCTATTACATCATTTTTAAAATGAGATCTTAAACTTTGTTTTCAAAGTCAATCATTTGGTTTTTGGTTTCCTTCATTCTGCTCCTATATCTTTAGGTCAATCATTTTGTTTTGAATAAACACTGAATGTTTTCTATCAATTTTCCTTCAAGCTTAATGAATTTCTCTTCCCAGTGCTTTGTTCAATTCAGTAAGCATTGAGAAGACCATTTTTCCTAGACCATCTTCTCGAAGCATCTGGAGTTTTGACAAACTTGAGAACTTCTGTTCGCATTTGTGAAGACAGCTAAATTCCTTCATTTTTCTTCACCATTCATGATGCTTTGTGAGTGCTAAGGGAGGTCCTTCAAGTTCAAGAGAGTCAGAGCAGTGATCTAGTATGGTGTTCACAGTACAGCTATTCCTTTTGCTTCCAGTTGTTTCTGTTTGCCATCACTGTCTTGTTAGGAGTATCCAGGCAGGGCCATTAGGGATGGAGCTAACCTGATGGGGGTGGGAGGGAGCCAGATACTGTGGCTGGGGCTCCAGTGAGATTCCAGGCCTAAAGATGTGCATGGGTGAGGTAGGAGGACCAGGGCTGTTGTGCTTCCCTAAGAGCAGTTTTGGGGTTGTAAAGAGAAATGGGGTAGCACTCTGGAAATAAGTGGTAATGCTAATTGAAGGTGAGGTCTGGAAACTCGGAGTTTTTGAAACTACTATTGCTACTATTGTACACATATTTTAATGAGGTTAAAATATGTGGATTACTGATTAATAAATATAAATAATAAAAAGATAATTTTAGAACTTTTAGAACTAGAAGTTTGAGAACTACAAAACACAGTATATGAAATTGTGAAAGACTTTTTGATAAATAGCTGTGCAAATTTAATTTCTCTTCTTAGTTTCTTGAAATAGTTGACCATTAATACATTGAGATAATTGTGAAACACTGATAGAGGGATTAGTGTGGTGATTTCTAACTATAAAATCATTACTTTAATCCTTTTTTTTTTTTTGCATTTGTTGGGTCACAACCTGTGGTGCGCAGGGGTCATTCCTAGTGGTACTTGGGGGACTCTATGGGATGATGAGGATCGAACCTGGGTTGGCGACGAGCAAGGCAAACACTCTCCCCACTGTACTAATGCTTCAGCCTCTTTAATACTATTTCATTTAAAAGGTAAAGGTAAAGGCCCTCCAGTTGATCGTCGATTTGCTCGAGCGGGCCCAGTAACGTCTCCATTGGAAACTTTGTTGTTACTGTGTCTGGCATATCGAATACACTCCGTAGCTTGCCGGGCTCTCCGAGAGGGGCGGAGGAATCGAACTCGGGTCGGCCATGTTGGCCGCATGTAAGGCGAACGCCCTACCCGCTGTGCTATCGCTCCAGCCCTATTTCATTTATTTTTTATTTTTTCAATTTTTTTTTTTTTTTGCTTTTTGGGTTACACCCGGCGATGCTCAGGGGTTACTCCTGACTTATGCACTCAGGAATTACTCCTGGCGGTGCTCGGGGGACCATATGGGATGCTGGGAATAGAACCTGGGTCAGCCATGTTGGCTGTGTGCAAGGCAAATGCCCTACCCGCTGTGCTATCACTCCAGCCCCTATTTTTTCAATTTTTTTAATGAAACACCATGAGATAGAGTTACGGACTTACACAATTTTGTGATTACGTTTCAGTCATACATACAATGGTCAAGTACCCATCCCTCTACCAGTGTCCATGTTCCCAGTATCCATCCCGCCAACCGCCCCTCCCCCATTCCCCGCTTCTGTAGCAGGCACTTTCCCTTTTACTCTCTCTCTCTCTCTCCTTTTGGTTTTGCAATAAATGTAGTAAGTGGACATCATGTTTGGTCTACAGTCTACTTTCAGCGCACACCTCCCATCCCGAGCGAGGCTTCCAAGCATCCTTTGCTTGGTGGCCCCTGGTATATCTCAGCTGCCTTTTCCCCAGCATGTGAGTCTGGCGTTCAGCCATGGAGGAATCCTCCTGACCCTTATCCCTATTATCCTTGGGTATTAGTCTCCCATTATGCTACTTCATATTCCACAAATGAGTGCAGTCCTTCTATGTTTGTCCCTCTTTTTCTGACTCATTTTCGTTAGCATGATACTCTCCATATTGATCAACTTATATGCAAATTTCATGACTTCATCTTTTCTAACAGCTGCATAGTATTTCATCTGTGTAGATGTACCAGAGTTTCTTTAACCAGTAATCTGTTCTCGGGCACTCAGGTTTTTTCCATCCAGTCCTCAATCTGGCTCCATGGCAGTTAATTTCCCCAATAGTCTCTCTCTACTTTTGGGCATTATGTTTTGCTCAAATTTTCCCACCACTATTCTAGCCTGCCTGCCAGGGTCAGATGCTCAATCTTTATTGTCCATTGCTCATTTTGAATATTATGGGTGCCACGGCCTTGTGCTTCTGAAATCCTAGGCTTAAATGGTTGGGTTCCAGAGACATTTCTGTAGGGCACTAATCCATTTTGGGATTCAAGTGGGCATCTCTGGACCAGGGCTGTTGGTACGCTAAGATAGAGCCTGGAGGCACATTGTCAGGTGACAGCTTGGATGCTGAGTGGGTGGGGAACCAGAGGGAGGGGACAGTCTGGCTCCTCTGCCGCCATGTGGCATGGAGGTTTAGTCCTGGAACCCGCATACCTGGCCTTGTTTGTGGAAGCTCTTGGTCGCTGGGATTCCATCTGGAGTAGACAGGGAGACTGCATCTGCTCTCTCTGGGGTGCCCCGATGAAATTGGCTTGGTATGGGGACCGGAGAGATCACTTCCCACCTGCAGTAGGTGCAGATGTGTTTCTTGAAGGCAGTAGAGTGGTGGTTTCACTTGTTTGACCCATCCTGACATTCTGCGTCACTTAATTGGTGCATGTAACCCATTCAGACAGATTGCTATGGGTTTTGTCTCATCTTTCTGCAGAAGTTTATTGTATTTGGGGGTTTCCTCTTATTTTAAATTAGCCGGTTTAGATTTTTTTGTAACCATGGTTTTGAGTTGTTTGTGTTTCTGAGTTCCTAAGTTGTTTGTGAAGCTGTGTATTGTTCCTTCAGATATGAAAGTCTTGCTGAGTATTCTTGGTGAGGCATTTATTTCATTGAGTTTTTTTCATTATATCCCATCACTGTCTTCAGGCCCTGAGTGTTTCATCAGATAAGTCTGCTGTACATCTTAAAGATGCTCCTTTGCAAGCAATTTCCTTCTTTGATATTGTTGCTTTCAGTATTCTATCTCTATTTTTGCCATTCTGATTAGGATGTGTAATGGAGTATTTCTAGTTGGATTTCTTTTCGCTGGTACTCTCCAGGCCTCTGGGATCAGGGTGCATTCCCCCTTCAGCTCTGGGAACTTTCCAGCAATGCTGGCTTTGACAGTTGCTTCATCCAGGTTTTCTTTCTGCATCCTAGAACCCCATTGATTGTTTTGTTATTCTTCTTGGATTCATCCAAATGTTCTCTTGTAATGTGTTGATTATTTTTTATCTTTTCTATATCTGCTGTGGTCTGAACATCATCTTGAAGCTCACTGATTCTTTCCTCAGCAGCTGTTAGTCTGCTGCTGAGGTCTTCCACTGAGTTTTTCACTTTACCTACCAGGTTTTTCAGACCTGTTATTTCTGTAATTTTTTTTGCATTTTCCTCATTTCTGTCCTCATATCCTCTTGAATTTTATTGTCAATGCATTCCATGATTTCATTTTGCTCCCTATGCATCCTCAGTAGCTCCCTTCTAAATTCCTTGTCAGAGAGGTTATATGGATGACTATTAGTGGTTAGGTGAACTGAACTTGCTTCTTCACTCTTTAAGGATGGTGTTTTTCTGAGTTGTTTTGTGACAGGTGCAGTTTGGATTTTTACACTCACTATTTCTTTATTTTTTTTTTTTGGTGTAATATTAATTGAGGTATGGGCTAATGAATTATTGGCCTAATGTCATTTTGTTGATCAGGCTGTGCTTGTGAAAGTTCCACAAAAGAGGCTAATTTGTGGTTATTATGGGATATGGAAGGGGAGATTAACTCTGGGACACTAATACAGACAAGGCTCTGGCCCACTGGGCCTCTGACTTGTAATTGGAAGTATCGGGTTTATATTAGATCTGTGGCCTCAGTAGCAACCAAACTTAGAATTTAATTTAAAGTCAACATGGTTAGTAGAATACAAAGATATCAGCTTCAATCTAAAATCATATCTGGAAAAATCACTTTAAACACAGGCCTTAAAGAATTTTCAAAAGTAAAATTCTAAGCTATATCTTATATCTTTTAAAATAATGTAACATATGAGGAATTTGGCCAAGGTATATGAAAGTCAGCTAAAATACTTTTTAAAATTTCAGAATCAGTCTTGAAAACCCTTCAAATACTGATCTTATCTAATACTAAACATAAAATAAAATTTTTTTGAAACAGACATAATGTTGTTTAAATGAGGACATAAAAGAAGTTGACTAAAAGAATCAAAACTAACCTGCCAGATTTTTAAAAGAAAAAAAATTGAACATCAAGCAGAAGGCATCCATGACACTGTTAATCTACAGCATGATGGGGATGAAGATAAGTTTTCTGGAGTTCCTGTGCTTCCTAGAAATTTATGTTTTGTTGATGACAGAGAAGAGGATGTGTATATGACTGAGGTTCTCTACTCCTGTCAGAACTTCAGTATGGTGCAGTGAGTTTATGCTCAGGGAAGTCAAGATAGGATTATACTAAATCCTTACTCGATGGCCCCAGAAATGCTGTTGTCCTTCTAAGAAGTGATTGATGCCCCAGTGCAACCAACCCAGAGGAAACTGGAATGTGGACCAGTGATTTCTCTGTGTCACACTAAGTTTTAAATCACCCCAAATTATTTGCAGATGTTAATGTCTGTGCACTTGAATGACTTCTGTATTTCATTTAAATCTTAAAAGGGACTTTACTTAGAATTTGTGTGTGTGTGTTTGTGTGTGTGTGTATGTTAAAAGAGACCACCAAACTAATGGCCTGTGACCTATCTTTTCATTTCTTTCACCAATCTAACTTTACCATTCTGCCAAAGGATTTGCAAAATCAAAGTGTAGACAATATAGCTATTTAGCCAATTATCCATGACCAGTTACAATTGATATTGACATGCTCTTCATTACTCAGGTCTTAATTATGAAATCCTGGATTGATTTTTACTCTTAAGTCATTATTTTTGAGGAAACTTATTAAGACTTTTATCCTTGTTGTTGGTCTTGAAATATTCCAACTCCAGTGCTTTGCCTCTCCATATTCTGTGGCCAGTAGCAGGAATATTTTGGGGGAAATATCCCCTCTTCAGAACATATCTCTTGAGCATTTGCACTTTTTGTTTTGGGGAACTTGATAGCTGATGTTGTAGGGTCGATCTAGGGGCTAGTGAAATGAGTCATGCATTGTTTTCATTTATTAGTGCCTTGCAATAATCTTTTCCTAACAGCTCAAAAAGTATCACAGTATAGCACTGTAGCACTGTAGCACTGTCATCCTGTTGTTCACCAACATGCTCAAGTGGGCTCCAGTAACGTTTTCATTCATTCCAGCAGTGAGATTTTAACAGCCTCTCCTCTCGTCCTTCCCAACTCTGCCATGTTGGAGGCTCTTTCAGGGTCAGGGGAATGAGGCCCATTATTGAACTGTTTTTGGCATATCGAATATGCCACAGGTAGCTTGCCAGGCTTTGCCATGCAGGCGGGATACTCTTGGTAGCTTGCCGGGCTCTCTGACAGGATCACAATATATGTCAGCTAAATGATCTCTAGTTCCATCTTTGGTCTTTACATTCAGGATATAACTATTTTCAGTTATAAGGAAAAATAACATAATTTAAAACTCAGGAACAAGTGAGCATGTTTCTTAGTCTTACTGAGAAGTCCAAGAGAAGTTTAGCTTCAGATATAGCTCATGTCATGAACCTTGACCTACTTTGGCCTAATACAAAAAAAGTACGTATTAATGGTAGACGTACCATTAATTTTTCTTAACTCTTGGTTATTTCTCTGAGTGCTGTTTTCTTTATTGTTATACAGATAGACTTTGCAAGGTAGTGAAAAGATAGCTATTTGTTCTCCAAGATGAATTTTCACCAATCTTTAAAATTCTAGAAATTTCTTTCTGACCCTGATTGGGTTGAGTGAGCATGTGCACACATGCACACATGCACATACACACACACACACACACATGCACACACATGCATACATACAAATGCACACCTAGAACTTGCTGTGTTTAAGAAAAGTACAAAATAAGAGGGCCAGGGAAAAGATAGTTCTAGTGGTAGAACACATGCCTAGCAAATAAAGTTATTGAGTTTTAATCCTAGCATCGTGGGCTCCTCAAGCACTGCCAAGTACAACCCTGCTGGTCTCTGAGTACTACTGAACCAAAATGGCTCTGCATTACTGAAACATCAGTCATGTGGTTCCTTGAGCATTATCAGAAGTGATCCCTGAGTATAGAACAAGAAGTAAGCCCTGAGCACAGGCAAATGAAAAATAAATAAATACAGTGGGGCATTATAATGTGTCTAGATTTGTATCACTAGGTCAAGTTGTGACCATGGAATTAGGGCTTATTAATGAGATAGGAAAACTTGAGGGACTGTATGCCAGAACAGGCATGATAGATCAGTTCTCAAACACAACAACCAAGACATCTGACACCTGTGGTAGAACGTAGGGAACAGTTGATCCTCAGTTATTTGCTGATCTGAGAAGCTTTTTAATGCAGTTTTGTTATATATATGAATCAACATGTAAGTTTAGTCACATGTACTCTTTGTTCCCAGAGGCCCTGGAGTTCCAGATGGAGGGTTTTCTTTTCCTAGCTCCCAAGAACCCTATCTGATCATGGTAGCCTCATGGATTCTGCTAAAGGGCGGGCCCTGGGATAATTTGATTAATTTTATTCTAGTGTATTGGGACTAGTCACACTTCCTAAGACAATTTATATTATCTATCAATATCCTTAGTACTTTTATTAAAAGGGAAAACTGGACATGTAATTTTCTCTATTACAAGATATAAATGGGCTTAAAAACTATGACTTAAAAATGACTTTGTGTTTAAGGAGTTTGCAATCACACACCTTAGGGTTTCCAAAGAAAAGTAATGAACAGCAGGAAAGTTGACCCCAAATAGGAAAATCGCAAGCACATTTATACAGAGTGCCAGTAAGCCATCTTTGTTGAAATTTCAGCAGTTTTTCACAGGTGATTTTTTACTCTTATGCATTCATTAAAGGTGTGTTTTTTCTATAGAGGCCCACGTCACACTGTGCCGTTGCTTAAGTGGTTTCTTCTCCAGTACCTTTAAGAACACTTAAATATCCTCCAAAATAACCTGGTATAGTACTAGCTCTGATTTGCTTGTGTGTGTTCTCATGAAGAAATACATCGTTTGTAAAGAATATGATACTTATTGCTTTACATTAGAGCACGTACAGTTTATTTATTGCCTTTGTTAAAAAGCCAATTTACTTCCCACTGTTGATAATTGAATTGAAAGTTCTGCCATGCATCACCAGTGTATGCCTTTAAGGAATAAAAGAGACAGTATGCAGCCAAACTCCAAGGTACCTGTGAGATTATACATAGTTATAAATGATATTTCATGTACCTCTCAATTTGATTAACAAAATATGTCTTTTTCTCCTTTTCCCCAGTGTTAATCTACCACTAATAAATAATTTTGCAACCTTTAATAAGGACAATCCATCATATAGATGCGCTAAATTGCACTTTCTATAATTCAGAAAGTTGAATTACAGATAAAATAAGTACAGAGCTTATGGATAAAATAAACCCAGAGGGGCCGGAGCAATAGCACAGAGGGTAGGGCATTTGCCTTGCACACGACCAACCTGCATTCAATCTCTGGCATCCTATATGTTCCCCCGAGCAACGTCAGGAGTAATTCCTGAGTGCAGAACCAGGAATAACCCCTTACCATCACTGGGTGTGACTCCCCCCCAAAAAAGAATAAACCCAGAGCCTGCTATTTGAGAATGGTTTCTCTGAGAGGGGGTTCTATTTATAGGATGGTTGCTAGCAAACCATTAACATGGCTAAGAAGAATGCCTTTTACTGAAAGTATCTAATGGTTTGTATTTGTCTTTGCTACAAGCTGAGAACATGTATATAAAATACTATAGTATCAGTACAAGGCTAAACATTCTTAGGATTTTGTTCTCACTTGAGAACAACCTGAATACTGATAGCCAAGTCCTAGGGTGAGGACTTGTGTTTCCCAGAAAGACCTCTCATTCAGTAGACATAGATGTATGTAGGTTTGGCAGTGCATGTGTGTGTGCCTGAAGACAATATTGGTGCAGGCATGCATATAGATTGTTGCATATCTAGAGATTTAGAGAGGCTGTTGAAGCTCCGTTGTGAGAAATTGCTGGCTTACTAAATTTGCTCCCTAATTATTTATAGGATGAGGTTGACAGCTACAGAGCTTCAAAGAAGAAGATTAGGACTAGGGCACTACTTATCTCAGAATAAATTTATGAAAACATGGAAATTGTGAGGGAGGACTTAATAAAACAAGAGGGCAGATCCAGAAGAGCTGATATGTCTAGTGAGAGATCAAGGAGAAAGAGCAGAGGGGACGAGGCAATAAAGCAGGAATTGATCCAAAAATAGCATTGTTCATTGATGAATAAGACTGTTCTAGGCAATATGCTTGTGTCAATGTGAGCCCCAAATGCTAGAGGTAACCAAGGTGTTGCATCTCGGATCTTGTCTTTCTGAGAAAGAGAATTTATCAAAACACGCAACATAGGACAGAGTGACAAGTGTATTAAGAAAGGAGAGAACATAAATAGTGGCATTTTGTCAAAGTGTTTAGAAAAAGAGAAAGAAAAGAGTATACTCTATAGGCATTGGAAAGGACCATTACAAGAATGGGAGTAGTATCTGAATTGTGCTGCATAGTTGTTTTTTTTTATCTGATCACCTTTTCTTGTTCCAGTTTTGGGCATTCCCATAATTTTCTCACCACTGCATATTTTTTAAAATTTATCTTTATTTTTTATTGAATAATCATGAGGATAGTTGCAAAGTTGTTCACTATTTGGTTTCAGTCATTCAGTGCTCCAACACCCATCCCTTCACCAGTGTACATTTCCCTCAACCAATGTCCCTTGTTTTCCCTCCCCCACTGCTTCCCTCTGTGGCAGCCTATCTCTATAACAGACACTTTTCTTCTTCTTCTCACTCTATTTCTCACTTTCATTTTGGGCATTATGGTTTGTAATACAAGTTCCTTTACCTTCTTTCAGCACAAAATTCTTGTATAGAATGATCATTTCCAGCTATCATTGTCATAGTTGTCCCTCCTCTATCCCAACTGCCTTCCCTTCCCATCACCTGAGGCAAGCTTCCAACCATGGACCAGTCATTCTGGCCCTTGTTTCTACTTTCCTTGGCTATGAGCCTCAAACTCTGTTTTCTTATATCCACAATGAATGGATTCTATGCCTGCCCCTCTCCTTCGGACTCATTTCCCTTGAATATACTCTCCATGTCCATCTATAAATAGTGCCAAAGTGTTTAGAAAAAGAGAAAGAAAAAAGTGTACTATATAGGCAAGGACTATTATAAGAATAGGGATTATTACAAGAATGGAACTATTACAAGAATTTGGAACTTATAAATAAGCATATTTTATGACTTCATTTTTCCTGGTGGCTGTAATTGTTTATTGAAGCACTATTCATGATAGCCAGAATCTGGAAATAACCCTAGTGCTTGAAAACAGACAATTGGATAAGGAAACTATGGTGCATTTACACTCAGCTGAATTTCTTTCCAGTAGGAATATATCTGGGTTGGAGTGATAGCACAGCGGGTAGGGCATTTGCTTTGCATGCAGCCAAAATGGCCAACCCGAGTTCAATTCCTCCACCCCTCTCGGAGAGCCCGGCAAGCTACCGAGAGTATCTCACCCACATGGCAAAGCCTGGCAAGCGACCCATGATGTATTCAATATGCCAAACACAGTAACAGCAAGTCTCACAATGGAGACGTTACTGGGCCGGCTCAAGCAAATTGATGAACAACGGGAGGACAGTGCTATTAGATATTGAGATCCCACACCACAGCTGCTCTGGTTCTTTTCTGTCGAGTTTCTGAAATTCTTTTATGAGGCCAGAGAAGAAAGATATTTGTGGGTGCCAAGGATTCACATAAAGTACAAAGCAATGACAAGAGTTCTGGAAATAGCAAGAAAAAAATGAACACTAGGAGCCACAGATAATATAATCTGATACAAATTTATAGCCTCAGGGGACTTGATTAGTAAGGGAAAATGATAGAAAATATTGGAACTAAAAATTCCTTTTAAAAGTAAGAGCAAACTGATTTTGAAAATGATAAAAGAAGACCGAAGAACTGATTAAAAGAAGAAATAAAATTTTGAGTTTCTTTGTTCTGCTCTTTCTTAAAAACCATTAAATGATACATCAGTTAAGTTAAGGAAAAAAATAAACCCAGTCATAAAAAAAAAATCACAAAATTGTGAGAATGCCTTGTGTAACTAAATGAAGAAAAAGAGAAAATATACAACTTCCTTTAAAAATATAGGTATTAAAATGTATATAGATATTAAAAATTCCAAAACTAAAAGGTAATTTAACAAATTATTTCAACAATAACTAGTGGGATAACAATAAACAGAGACTATATGAAAATATTTTATAAACTTTAAATCACTTACAAATTTCAGTGTTATTTATATTACCTCATAGTTACACTCAAAGTGTACTTCATAGGAAAAAAATATATTAGTTTTCTCCTAAAACAGGCAAAATAAGTTGTTGGTATTTAGTGTAGGAATTTTGATTGTTTATGACTAATATTGTTTTCTAACTTAATTTTTATAGATATCTTTATATTTGGGGCTGGACAGATAGTAGAATGGGTAGGGCGTTTGTTTTGCAAGTGGCCAAACTGGGTTTGATTCCTCTGTCCTTCTCAGAAAGCCCAGCAAGCTACCCAGAGTATCCAGAGTGCAGGGCAGGGACTGGCAAGCTCCCCGTGGCATAACTGATATGCCAAAAACAGTAACAAGTCTCACAGTGGAGACGTTACTGGTGCCTGCTCCAGCAAATCAATGAACAATGGGAGGACAATGTTACAGTGATATCTTTATATTTTAAATAGGATAATACAATAATTAATTAAGATGAGTTAGAAAATGTTACCTTTTTCTTTCTGACTAAAAGAAGCTTGTGAACTTTTGAGTTTATTTCCTCCTTATTTGATAATATTTACTAGGGAAATCAATCGCTCGATCACTTGATCACTTGACATCAAGTTACTCATTGACTTGCTCAAGTGAGCGCCAGTAATGTCTCCATTCGTTCCTGTCACGTGCTATTGTAGCCTAATGGCGTCTGCTTGCTCCAGGAACATGAAGAGCCTCAAACCGATCATTGTATAACTGAAAGCCAAGCACAAAAATTTGTAAGTCTACAACTGTACCTCATGTTGTTTCACTAATAAAAATTAAAAAAAAATGATTGTTCAGTGTCTTGATGAAGAAGTCTGACCATCTCTTAGGTGGGCGTCCATGCAATCTTATGACATCTCATGAAATCCAGTTGGTAACAGTTCTAGTTCAGTGGTCATCTTCAAATCACATTACACCTTGGCAAATGAGACAGCGTCCCTGATTCTCGGTCGTTGACGGAGGTCAGAACTCCCAATTTTTTCTCTCACTTTAGTGAGGCATGATACCCTAAGCATAGCTCTTTCGATTCTTCTTTGGGAGACCCGAATAGTGTTCTCATCCTGTTTTCGAGGGCCCAAGTCTCTGAGTCCTGTATGTAAATTCAGGAAGAACAGTGGAATCCAAGAGATGTGCCTGGAGCTGGAGGTTCTTTGTCCTCTTAGCTATTTCTTTGAAGGTCTTGAAGGCGTTCTAAGCTGCTCTCTTCCTCCTGCACAACTCAGGTGCCAGGTCATTCGTCATGTTGAGTTCTCAACCAAGGCATTCGGAGATGTCTGTTCCATTGATATCCAATGGAACGTCAGGAACAGGACGGTTTCTCATAAACATCGTCTTTGTAAGATTCAGTTGTAGTCTGACGTTTCCAAACTCATGGTCGAAGTTGACCAGCATTTGTGCCGCTTGACTAATGTTTGGTGTTATTAGAACGATGTCATCAGCAAAGCGAAGGTGGTGTAGTTGCCTACCATCTATCTTCACTTCCATTTCTTCCCATTCCAGTTGTTGCATGACGTTCTCGAGGGTGGCACTGAAGAGTTTTGGTGAAATGGTATCACCCTGCTGAACCCCTCTCTTAACTTGTATGATCACTTCCATGTGGAATGGTGAGATCCTGGTAGTGAATCTGTGATACAGCTCATGGAGGATCCTGATGTATTTACTTTGAATGCCTTGTTTGACTAGGGCTTCAATGACTGCTTCAGTCTCAACAGAATAAAAGGCCTTCTTTAAATCAATGAACGTTAGAGCGGCATCTTGAACTCCCGAGAAACTTCAATGAGGTTGGTTACCTTGTGGATATGGTCGATTGAGGGAAATCAATAGCCTAGAATTTATTTTGTAAGAAAAGTTTAGTGATTAAAATTCTTAATTGTTTTATTTTCACATTTTAACTTAGAGATGCATTGCCATTTAGATAAATAGGCCTTTTTACTAGTTTTAGATGCCCTGTTTTATGTCTCAAATTTTCCTTATCTTGAAATTTGCTCCAGTTGATACAAATACACAAGTTTTCTTTTGAGGATCACACCCGGCGATGCACAGGGGTTATTTCCTGGCTCTGCACTCAGGAATTACTCCTTAGCAGTGCTTGGGTAACCATATGGGATGCTGGGAATCGAACCTGGTTGGTAGCGTGCAAGGCAAATGCCCTTCCCCCTGTGCTATCGCTGCAATCCCACACTAGCTTTCCTATGATTGATATTGTTTGTTTTTTAACTTAATAATTTGATTAAAAAAGCATATTATCATAACCACTGAAAATATTAAATAGCATCAAAAATTTAAAAATTGAAATTATATAACTAAATTACCTTTGTAATTTAGGCCAGCTCAAGCAAATCGATGAACAACAAAGTAACAGTGACAGATTATATATAGGGCTAGAGCGATAGCACAGTGGTAGGGCGTTTGCCTTGCACGCAGCCAACATGGCCGACCCAAGTTCGATTCCTTCACCCCTCTCAGAGAACCCGGCAAGCTAACGAGAGTATCTCGCCCGCACGGCAGAGCCTGGCAAGCTCCCCGTGACGTACTCGATATGCCAAACACAGTAACAACAAGTCACAGGATGGAGATGTTACTGGGCCTGCTCGAGCAAATCGATGAACAACGGGAAGGCCTTTACTTTAGTTACTACTTAATAATTTGATTGGAATTGCTATTTCCTAGAAAGACAAGGGAATAAAGTGTATTCAAAGAAAAAGTGTCTGAAAACTTCTCAAACCCAGAATATACTTCTCTATTCTAGAGTATAATGAGTGTCAAGAAGAAAAATTCAAGAAAACAATGTCAAGACACATGTATTCAGATTGTCAAAACTTAAAAACAAATAAGAGTTTGAAGTTGAAATCAACAAGAGACAACAAACTTGTTCTGTATAAGAGTAGCCCTATAAGAATTCAGCATATTTTGGCGGCTGGAGAGATAGTATGGTACAGAAGACAGGGCACTTGCCTTGCACATGACTGACCTGGGTTCGATCCCTGGTATATCATCAGGAGTAATTCCTGAGTGCATAGTCAGAAGTAACCACTCAGCATCACCATGTATGACTCAAAAAACTGTAAAGGAAAGAAAGTAACTCAACATATTTTTCAGCAGGGGCCATATGTTTATTTTAAATAAATATGGGGTCATATCTGGTCATGCTCAGGGTTTACTTATAGTTCTACTCTCAGTGATTACCCCTAAGGGTGCTCTGGGAACCATATTTGGGTGCCAGGAATCAAACTCCAATCAGCCATGTGCAAGGTCAGTGCTCGCTCGCTGTACTGTATCTCTCCACCTTCTAGTAGTTACCTTGATGTCAGGCAGAAAGAGTAGAATGGCATATTCAAAGTGATGAAAGTAAATAAGTATTGTCGACCGAGAATAGTATAACCAGAAATGTCTCTACAAAAACCAGGGGTAAATAAAGACTTTTCAAGACAAACATAAGATTAATTCATCACTACAGATATGCCTTTCAAAAAATATCTAAAAGAAATACTCAGTTTAAATAAATTTATGCTAAATACAAAAGATAAACAAGTTTAAAACATGTTAGTATCATTAACTATGCAGATAAAGCAGAATCACAATTGATACTTTATATTTTCTTATTTATGTTTTTCTGTGAAGTCAGAAATTTTTGTATGCTCAATAATTTTATTCTTAGAAAACCAACCATACGAACTATTATAAAAGTAAGGTAAGGTAATATTCAAAGATCATCTCAAAATTATGCAAGTCCACATCTTTGGTTTCACTGCTGTTACCTTTGTTTAATATCATAGGAGAGATACTCTTCCTTCCAGGGACACTACTTTTATAATATTCTTAATATGGAAAAGCTTTTAAAGATAAAGAAAGTGAAGTTTCTTTATCTTTAACTAAAGAGTGCTATTAGTTTTCTCCTAATAAATACAAAATTGCCACAAATAGACTAACCTAAAACTGCCCTATTTACAGTTCTGTAAGAAGTCTTGACACAGCAAAGCTCCGGGTTGCTTATGGGGCTTAATTTTGGGTGTTGGCAGAACTCTGATCCTACCTGCACATCAGGATTCTTCTCCAAACTTAAAATGGTCAGTTAAGGGTAAATCTTAGCTACTGCAGTCTTCCTGCATTTCTAGTCAACTGAATAAAATACCCCCCTTCTTCTCACACTTTGAAACTCATTTTTCTTCTTCCTTCCTTCCTTCTTTCCTTCCTTCCTTCCTTCCTTCCTTCCTTCCTTCCTTCCTTCCTTCCTGCCTGCCTTCCTTCCAGCCTTCCTTCCTTCCACTCTCCTCCCTCTCTTTCTCTTTCTCTCTCTTTCTTTCTCTTTCTCTCTCTTTCTTTCTCTTTCTCTCTTCCTTCCTTCCTTCCTTCCTTCCTTCCTTCCTGCCTGCCTGCCTGCCTTCCTTCCAGCCTTCCTTCCTTCCACTCTCCTCCCTCTCTTTCTCTTTCTCTCTCTTTCTTTCTCTTTCTCTCTCTTTCTTTCTCTTTCTCTCTCTTCCTTCCTTCCTTCCTTCCTTCCTTCTTCCTTCCTTCCTTTTTTCCTTCCTTCTTTCCTTCATCCCAATCTCTTCTCTTTCTTTCTTCCTTCCTTCCTTCCTTCCTTCCTTCCTTCCTTCCTTCCTTCCTTCCTTTCTCCCTTTTTGGTAATGCAAAATAGTCTTTATTGAAACTTATTTAGAAATATATGAGGGGAGAGAAAGACAGAAGTAAGGTAAGGTAAATTATGTGTTGAAAAGAGAAACAGGCATCTTTTGAGTGGAAATAAGAGAGCAAAGAAATATAGAAACAAGCGAGATACATGTACAAGGGGGAACACAAGCTTGAAGAGCAAGCCAAAAATCTTTTTCAAGAAATAATTTACCTGCTTAGGTCAAGTCCAGTGAGACTCATTTCTCTTTCTTATAACTGGCCAATTGTCACTCTTAATTACATCTAAAACTTTATAGCAAAACCCATTTCAGTGTCGGATTGTTCCCAGGAAGTCTCAGGAATAATTCTAAAACCACCACAGGAACTGTAGAAGAAATATTACTTTTTAAAGTTACATAATCATTTTTGATCTTGACATCAAAAATATTAGAAACGACAGAAAAGTGTCCCACCTCTTTAGGTGGGATTCCATCAAACTAAAAATCTGTTGAGCAAATGAGAAGACAAACAAGAAAAAGAGGACAGTGGTGGAGGGAAATGGACATTCTAGTGGAAGTGTAGTGTTAGAATGTTGTATTCATTCAACCCTGTCACAGTATTGAAAATAGTAAATCATAGTGACTAAAATGAAAAATGGAAGAAAAACAAGCAAGTAACCTATGAAAGTAGATAAATCATTTATGAACCACATATAAAAGTTATAAATTACTCTACAAATACATAAGGAACAGTAGAAAAGCAAATAATTTAAACAAATAAACCAATTGAAACATGGGAAAGGAAGTGAGTAGTCGTAATTCAAATGAAGACATGACATATTAATGAAAAAGTGTTTAACGTCATTGATCATGAGGGAAATTCAAATTTAAAAAATTCAGGTTTTTGTGTAGGGATTTTTTTAAGACAACAGTCTCGGATGCCCCCTTGAAGAAGCACCTGAGATAAAAGGTTTGCAATTGCATGTAGCCCATATAAATAAAAGAAACTTAATATTTGCTGAGTACTTTGCTATGTGTCACAATTACACAATATCCACAGACTAAATATTTTATCAGAAAATTAAATTAAAGCCCAAAGATTTTATTTCTTATTCCATTTTATTTGGGGGGTGGGTAGTAGAAACACCCAGTGGTATTCAGGAACTATTTGTGTACCTATGTTCAGGATACTTGATAGTACTGGCAGTACTTGATACCCCTGGTAGTACAGGGGAGATCATATGTGTTACTGGGGATCCAAACTGGGATGAGTAGAGTGAAAAATAATTACTTTAATCCCTAAAATATCTTTCTAGCCCATGACCTAGATGTTTTAATCATGTATCATCATGCACCTTGTGGCATTCTTTAAAAGGTAAAGTGACACATACAATAACAAGTCAGTCATTGTCAGGGTTTTGGATTAAGGGAAGGGTTAGAATAGGAAAACACATGGGATGTTTAAAGCTGTATAATAATACTATTTGATACTAGAAAAAACAGATTGTGAGATAAGTTTGTTTCTACATACTTAACATATTGAGATTATAACCCCCTAAAGCCTAGAATCTGAAAACAGGTTCGTAAAGTGAAATCAATCAAAAATCAAATTAAAATTAGGTCATTAGGCCTGGCCTCAACCCAATACCTGGCATCATGTCAGATAAAATTAGATCACAGGTGAAATTAGGTCACTAATGAAAGCCTATGTTACAGAGAGGAAGCCCATCTATAATGTAAGGAGACAACCCTCAGAGGACACAAACCAGATTTTGAATTTGTTCTTGAACTTTCAGCTTCCATCATTATGAGAAAATAAGTTTTTGTTGTTAAGGTCTTCCATTTTGTGGCACGTTGGTAAGCAGCCCTAGTAAACTATTATAGAGTATTTATAACTTTCATTTTTCAAAAATAATATTTTTCACTGTACAAAAGTAACTTTAATATATGGTATGTCTGTGGAGGGAGTTTGGTGGATTCAGTACAAAATACAGAATATGGCAAAGCAATTTAATTTTATTACAATTGCGTGAAACAACTTTATTGTTGAGAGGGAGGGAATAATTGATGACAGTATTTTTGCAAATATTGTGTATAATAAAGAGATTACACATAAGCATTAAAATTATCCTGATTAAATTACTTTCACACAGACCTACAAGGGACAGCAAACCAGTCGGCACCACCGCCACTAGGATCTGAGCTTCAGGGACTCAACCTCTCCCAATCCAGGTCAGAGGCCCAGTGAATATGGCATTTGCAGCAACGGCTGCATTAGCTGCCGTGACTTAATATCCTCATCTATATCCCATCAGAACCATAAATTAGCTTCTTACGTGGAGCTTTTACTAGGGCAGCTCATCACCAAAAACACATTAGACAAATAATTCATTAGCCCTATCTCAATTAATATTACAAAGAAAACACAAAAGTAACAGTGGGCGTGAAAGTCCAAACAGCACAGGTCACAATGGTAAAACAACACAGAAGCCCTCCAAGCTTAGTTAGTGAAGAAACTAGCTCAGAAGACCCAACCAGTAATGGTGTGCTAGACAATCTCTCTGATCAAGGAATTTAGAGAAGAGCTACTGGGGATGCATAGAGAGCTAAAAGAAACAATGGAACGCAACTTCAATAAAATAAAAGAGGATTTCAGGCATAAATAAGGAAAACGCAAACAAAATCACAAACAGAAATTACAAACAAAATTACAAAATTACAAAATCACAAACAGATCTGAAAAACCTGGTAGGTGAATTGAAAAGCTCAAAGGAAGCCCTCAGGTGCAGAGTAACAGCTGAGGAGTACAGAATCAGAGACCTCCAAGATTAGATGCAGAGAATCTCCAGACAACAGCAGAAAATGGAAAAGAGCCTCAAAATAAAGCCACAGATGTCAAGAGAAAATCAGGATAAAGCCAAGAGGAATAACATAAGAACTTTTGGAGTCCCAGAAGGACAGGAAGAAAACCATGATGAAGAAAAAACTGTCAAAGATTTCACTGGTAGATGTTCTCTGAGCTAAGAGCACAATCGATCAGATTCAGGTGGTCTGAAGGATACCACCTAGAAGAAATCCAAATAAAAATATTCCAAGACACATCCTGATCAGAATGACGAAAACCATAGACAGAGACAAAATTCTGAAAGCAGCAAGACCAGTGAAAGAAATTGCCTATAAAGGAGCATACTTAAGATTGACAGCCAACTTATCTGGCCTTAGGGCCAGAACAGTGTGGGGATATATTAAGAAAACTCAATGAATAAATGAGTTACAAAGAATACTTTACCCAGCCATCATTCATATAGGAAGTCTTACAGACAAACAACACCTCAGGAACTTCATAGACTCAAAACCATGTTTACAAGAACAACTAAACTGGCTACTTTAAGACAAGATAAGCCCTTCAAATACACCAAACTTTGGAAAAATTACGGGTTAAGATCCAGTAACAGGGCTGGAGAGATAGCATAGCGGGTTGAGCGTTTGCCTTGCACGCGGCTGACCCAGGGTTGATGCCCAGCATCCCATATGGTCCCCTGAGCACTGCCAGGAGTAACTCCTGAGTACAGAGCCAGGAGTAACCCCTGTGCATCGCTGGGTGTGACCCAAAAAGAAAAAAAAAGATCCAGTAAAAATAAACTCTCAATGTCAATGGGCTAAATTCACAAAAAAGGACACGGAGTGGCAGGTTGAATCAGAAAATTGAATTTAACGTTCTGCTTCCAGCAAGAAACACATCTGAACAGTCAGAGCAAACAGATTCAAAGTCAAAGGTTAAAAAACAATCATACAGGCAAAAATATCCCTCAAAAAATCTGGGGTGGCTATTCTGGTATCAGACCACATTGATTTCATACTGAAGAAGGTCACAAGATTCAGTGTAGATCATTTCTTATTGATCAAGGGATCTGTACATCAGGAAGAACTCACAATCCTAAATGTATATGCACCTAAAACAACTTCTCATAGGCTTGAAGAAAGACATCGATAACAACACAATACTAGTGGGAAATTTCAACAACACTTTATCACCTCTTGATAGATCAACCAGACTCAGGCTTAGCAAGTACATACTTTATCTTTGGGAATAAGTGGAAGAAAGAGACTTAGTAGATACATACAGGACACTGCATCCTCAAAAAGCTGAATACACATTTTTCTTAAGTATGCATGGAACATTCTCCAAAATAGGCCACATACTGGGACACAAAACATACCTCCATAAAACTGAGAAGATCGAGATTGTTTCAATAATCTTCTCAGACCACTATGGGCTGAAAATATAAATTAATCACACTCAAACAGAACCTCAAATCAAACACCTGGAAATTAAACAGCTCACTACTGAACAATGAGTGGCTTTGAAAGGAAGTTAAAGAGGAAATCAAAAAATTCCTGGAAACAAATTAAAATGAAGACATGAGTTACCAGAACTTATGGGATATGGCAAAAGTTGTTGTAAGAAGAAAGTTTATAGCTCTATAAACATTCCTCAGGAAGGGTGAGCACACATAAGTAACCTAACCTCACAGTTTAGGAGCTTGGAGAATGACCAACAAAAGGGGCAGAAGGAAGGAAATAACAAAGCTTAAAGCAGAAATTTACAAGATGGAAGCCCAAAAACCATCCCAAAATAGCAATTAAACCAAGAGCTGGTTCTTTGTGACAATAAACAAGATCAACAAACTTCTTGCAAGACTCACAAATAATGGGAGAGACAAAACCATTATAAACCAAATCAGAAACAAAAAGGGGGACATCACAACAGAAACTACAGAAATTTGAAGGATAATCAGAGATTACTATGAGAATCTTTATGCCATGAAACAAGAAAACCTGGAGGAAATGGATAATTTCCTAGATTGCTATAGCCTCCGGAGTCTGAACCAAGAATACCTGGAGTACCTGAATAGACCTATCACCATCAAGAAAATTGAAACAGTAATAAAAAGTCTCCCCCACAATAAAAGTCCTGGTACAGGTGGATTCACTAGTGAATTCTTCCAAATCTTTAAAGAGGACTTACTCCCAATCCTTTTTAAGCTATTCCAGGAAGCCAAAGCACCAAAATTTGTAAGTCTACAACTATACCTCATGGTGTTTCACTAATAAAAATTTTTTAAAAATGCTCTACGTCACTAATTATCAGGAAGATGTACATCAAAACAACCATGAGATATCATCCCACAACACAGAGCCTGTCACACATCAAGAAGGACAAGAACAACCAGTTCTGGCCCACATATCAGGAGAATGGGACTCTCTTTTAGTTTTGGTTGGAATGCTGACTTGTACAGCTTTCTGGAAAACAATATGGACATTCCTTCAAAAACTAGAAACTGATCTTCCATATGAGCCAGCAATACCACTTCTGAGAATATATCCCAAGGGTGCAAAAAACACATGCCATCTGCACCTATATGTTCATTGCAGCACTGTTCACAATAGCCAGAATATGGAACAACCTGAGTGCCTGAGAACAGAAGACTGGATAAAGAAACTTTGGTACATCTACACAACAGAATACTATGTAGGTGTTAGGAGAGATGAAGTCATGAAATTTGCTTGTAAGTGGATATACATGGAGAAGTTCGTGCTAAGTGAAATGAGTCAGAAAGAGAGGGACAGACATAGAATGACTGCACTCAGTCATTACTATTTGTGGAATAGAAAATAACGTTATATGAGACTAAAACCCAAGGACAGTAGACACATGGGCCAGAAAGATTGCTCCTTTGGAAGTCTGCCTCATGAGCTGGGAGAGAAGGCAAATGGAATATATAAGGGATCACAAAGTCAATGATGGTTGGTTGGATTGCTCCGGATGGAAGATGTGTTCTGAAAGCAGAAAAGGGACCAAACATAATAGCCTGTCAGTATCTGTATTGCAAACTACAATGTCAAAAAGGAGAGAGAGAGTAAGAAGGAAATTGTCTGCCATAGATGTAGGGGTGGGGTGGGGTAATGGTGGCAGGAAGGATATTGGGGACATTGGTAGTGAAAGCTACCTTGGTGGAGGGATGTGTGTTTGATCATTGTATGACTGAAACTCAATCATGAAAGCTTTGTAACTGTATCTCACAGTGATTTAATAAAAAATGTCTTTCACAGCTTTAACCAAGACAACCTTTAAGTTTCTATCAGCTTGCCCAAACTTTCCATGGCTTCTCATAACTCTATGCTTCTTATCTTCCTTTTAACAGAGCATTAAATAAATATATATTTATATATGTATATATAATATATGTTATATATACTTGCTTATGGGCTGGAGCGATAGCACAGTGGGTAGGGCGTCTGCCTTGCACACAGTCAACATGGCTGACCCGAGTTCGATTCCTCCACCCCTCTCAGAGAGCCCAGCAAGCTACCGAGAGTATTTGATATGCCAGACACAGTAACAACAAAGTCTCCAATGGAGACGTTACTGGGCCCGCTCGAGCAAATCGATGATCAACGGAAGGGCCTTTACTTTTACTTTACTATACTTGCTTATATTCTCCTATATACATGTTTAACCTCTGTCCCTCTTGGAGAGCCTAGCAAGCTACCAAGAGTATCCCTCCTGCATGGCATAGCCTGGCAAGCTTCCCGTGGTGTATTCAATATTCCAAAAACAGTAACAGTAATGGGCCTCATTCTCCTCACCCTGAAAGAGCCTTCAATATGGCAGCATGGTGAAAGACGAGTAAGGAGAGGCTGCTAAAATCTCAGGACTAGGACGAATAGAGATGTTATTGGCTCCTGCTCAAGCAAATCGATGAACAACAGGAGGACAGTGATACAGTAACAGTGATATATGTATATATACATCCCAGAATATTTTCAGTTTTATATTATAGGAAATATTTCTATCTATATTTTTCAATATTTTGGGAATAACCCACTTGATATATAGTTATTAAAATATTTATATGTATATGATTGCTTAATAAAAGGATCCTAGCATTTATTGGTCACAATATCTAGTATAGATGGCTTAATTATAGAGTAAAGCATTATCAGACTCAGAAAAGCACAATTTTCTCAATACAATCAATTGCCCAACCAACTCCATAGCATTATACAATACTTTTCCATTTTCCATTATAGCTCTCTAAAACTACATAACCCCACCCTCACGACTTTTGCTTCCTTGACCTTACCATTAAAAAGTAAGGTATTAGAGAGATGGTCCCCATCATTTCTGAGCAGTTCTTGGGAGCATTATAACCCACAAAAGGCTTTAAAAAATTTTGAAGCCAAACTAATTAATAGACATTAATAAATTAACATTATGTGAAGTTGACTTGAACCCTTTCTCCTGTTGCAAGAAGACTGAATAAAGTCTTTTCTCCTTGATTAACTCTGTCCAAGTGTATTTTTTGACAGAGGTATATGGTATGCTGTTGATATACATTGTAATTTAATAATTAAGAAGTGAATTGTTCCCCACCTTTGGAGCGAGAGGTTAGGAGTCATTTAAAGCACCTATCTTTCATTATCCATGTGGTAATAGATTATATTGGTGGTATTGTATGAAGTCAATCAAAGTGAAATATATAGTTTTATTTAGAAACATTTATAGATAACTGTATATACATATGTAGTGTATAACCTATCTTTCCTTTTCTATCAACTAACACTGTAGCACTGTCCTTCCGTTGTTAATTGATTTGCTTGAGCGGGCACCAGTTACATCTCCATTGTGAGACTTGTTGCTACTGTTTTTGGCATACGGAATATGCCACGGGGAACTTGTCAGGCTCCACTGTGCGGGCGGGATAGTCTCGGTAGCTTGCTGGGATCTCTGAGAGGGATGAAGGAATTGAACCCAGGCCAGCTGCATACAAAGCAAACGCCCTAGCCTCTGTGCTATCGCTCCAGCCTCTATCAACTAAGAGAACCTAAAATTTATGAACCTCTAGTAGTAATGAACATGCCAAGTACCAGAACTTAATTTCTAGGATTGTTTTCTAATAAAAGAAGTAGGACTCCTGGGAGAAATAATTAGGACTGAAAAGATACAACATAATTTGAAGCAACTTGTGCCAGTAACTGGGAAAGTGTTTATAAAGCTCTAGTGATAAGAAATATTTTCAAGGACAAGTGGACAGAAGTGAAATAACTTCAACAGCCAAAACAGAAATAAATTAGGCCAAAAAATGAACAATAGAGTATTGTCCAAATATGACATAGATATCCATTATTTCATTCTAATATAAGCAAGGGACAATATCTAAGTTCAGGGAGAGGAGAGCAGAAAAATATCATAAACTACAAAATGATTTATGTGCTTCGGCCTGAGAAAGAGTTCAATTCTCATCTCTTAAGTGATAACTGTATATATTATGACTTTCCCCAAAAAGTTTGGTACCAAGGGAGAAAAAACATACAACTGCATGTGAAAAACATTGGCCAATATAAGTTAGCCAGATGTTCAAGATCAACAGCAATAAGAAATCTTTTTATTAATTCAATGAAAATATTTGTCACTGAGGTCTTCTTCCCTATTACCTCAGGCTAATTCATAAAACTTCAGGCAAGCCTTAATTGGTAGTATATGGGAATTCCAGTTTGTTTTTTTAAAATTTTCTAGTAGAAAGTCTGCATTTGGAATACAGCAATGCAGACATGTATGTCTGTATCAATCCCAACAAACAATCCCATCCTAGCCTGAATAGAACTCCCACTTCTCTTGACACTCACGGTCTAGAAGGGGCTGAATTTGTTCAGTCATTCACCGTCTTTGAGTGAGGCATCCATCTTTCCCATTTCTATGTTCAGTCTGAAAAATTTCAAGTTATCACTGAAACAATAAAGTACATTGAAAAATAATTTCTAAAATCTGATACTTTTATGCACATTGTCAAAAGATAGATGCATTTTGTGCATCTGCCTTTATGTTGTGTGAAACCAAATAAAGCATATTACAGGTCACCTGTCTTCTAAAACTTTTTTACCTGCTTATTGACATCCAGCCCAGGTCAGTATAAACCATCTTTCTGTGCTCTTTTTCCAGGACAAGAAGTCTGACAGTAAGATCCTTATATTTTAAATGAGGTATCTAGTCTCATCGAAGAGTCAGCAGTAGTCAGACCTATCCATACTCACAGTTGAAGTCGGCCAGCATTCGTGCCACTTGGCTACTGTTTGGTGTTACTAGAACGATGTAATCAGTGAAGTGGAGGTGGTGTAGTTGCCGACCATCTATCTTCACTCCCATTCCTTTCCATTCCAGTCATCACATGATGTTCTCAAAGGTGGCACTGAAGAGTTTTGGTGAAATGATATCATCCTGCCAAATCCCTCTCATGATGTCAATGATCACTTCCTTGTAGAATGGTGAGATCCTGGTGGTTAATTCGTAATACAGCTCATGGAGGATCCTGTTGTATTGAGTTTGAATATCCTGTTTGGCTAGGGCTTCGATGACTGCTTCCATCTCAACAGAATCAAAGGCCTTCTTTAAATCAATGAACGTTAGAGAGAGCGGCATCCTGAACTTCCGAGAAACCTCAGTGAGCTTGGTTATTGTGTTGATATGGTCGATCATGCTGAATCCTTTTCGGAATCCAGCTTGCTCGCATGGTTGTCCTTCATCTAGTGTTCTGCCAATCCTATTCAGGATGATTCGAGTGAACAGCTTGTAGACGGCAGACATGAGGCAGATCAGGCGATAGTTGCTGATGTCGTGGATGTCTCCCTTCTTGTACAGTAGAACAGGCCTGCTGGTTTTCCATTGGGATGGAACTTTGCATTCAGACAGACAGTGTGTGAAGAGCCGAGCCAGTGTATTGATGAGTACCAACAGCAGATTCTCAGGAGTTTGGGTCTGACCTTGTCTGGACCGGGTGTTGTTTGCTTCTTTAACTGAAAAAGTGGCATATCAAATTTCAGAGGGAGAACGTTGAGAATGACATATCCATCCTGTGGAATTTGGTATATGGGCACGTGGACATAGCTATCGAAGAGATCTGAGTAGAAGTCATAGATAATCTTCTCCATTGTGTTCTGGAAGATGTGATACATCCATCAGGACGTCGGAGGGCAGTCATCTTGGTCTTGTAGTTGGTGAAGGACAGGCGAGTGTTGCAAATACTTTTCCTGGCTTCTGCCACATTGGACAGAGATCTTCCTTTATCGCTTCTCTGCACTGCTTTGCCAGCTCAGATGTTAGCTTGTGATTGCCTGAGGCTCACGCCAAGCCATGTTGGCAAATGAGCTTGAGAGTTTTCAAAGAAAGGCTTTTTATGTGGTTTTCTCTCTCTCATCATTCCTTGCACAATCGTGGAGATACTGAACTAGTCAATTGTATTCCTCGTCGATGTCGTCAACTATGACATCTTCCTATGTTGCTGCAATAGTGCCAAAGAGCTCCCAGTTGGTGGTCATTCTGGGAGAACTCTTCTTAAACTTTTCAGTCTTTTCTCCCAGCTATGAGAAGTAGGATTTTTCACAAAGGAGACCATGGTCCGATCCCATTTGGAATTTTGGGATAACAGTGACATCAGTAAGGCAAAACCATCAACTGAATATGATGTGGTCAATTTCATTGTGGAACTTTCCACTGGGAGACTCCCATGTCCAATGTTTAGATTCTGCCTTCTGGAACTGTGAGTTACCATGGATGGTCTTGCTCGACATGATGAAATCAGACAGTCTCTTATCCTGTTTGTTCTATCCTAGGTCATGGGTCCCTATGTGTAGTTCTTCAGTCGATCTTCTTGGTCCTATCTTGGCATTAAAATCACTGACAATGATCCTGTAAAAGGTGTGGTCTTCCTTATAGAACTTCTCCAGCTCCATTTAGTACTACTCAATTTCTTCTTCATTGTAGTTGGATGTTGGTGCACAGACAATGAAGACAGAAACTGCTGGCAACGAGCAACATCTATTCAAGCATAGCGTCCAATTCAGGGTGTTAGGTATTCGAATGAATCAATGTTCATGGCCAAGTTCGTGTTGACGAGGAGACCTACACCACCAACTCCTCTATTGTCGCATGTTCAGAAGAACAGTTCTTCTCCAGTGTTAAAAGTGGTGTGATGTAGTTGATGCCTTCTTGTCTCAGTCAGACCAATGATGTTGTACTTGATCTTCTGCACTTGCACCATCAGGTCTTCAATGGATGCTTCCGATGCCAGTGTATATGCATTGAATGTACAATCATTTTAGACCTTTGTTTTGGCAGCCTAGCTCAGATATGAGATTTTATCAACCTCTCATTGTTTGTCTTTCTTAAAGCTGCTATATCGGGGGCTCTTTCAGGGTCAGAAATGAGGACCATTATTGTTACTGTTTTTGGCATATCAAATACTCTACTGGTAGCTTTCCAGACTCTGCTGTGCAGGCGGGATATCTCAGTAGCAGCTGAATCTTGCGAAGACAATGTTCATGAAAAACAAACTAGTTCCTGACGTTCCATTTGCTCTCAATGGAATGAACATCTCTGAATGCAGCAGTTATGTGTACCGAGGTCGAGAGCTCAACATGACAAACGACCTTGCACCTGAGCTGCGCAGGAGGAAGAGCACAGCATGAAATGCCTTCAAGAGCATCAAAGAAATAGCTAAGAGGAGGAAGAACCTCTGGCTCCAGGCACATCTCTTCGACTCCACCGTTCTTCCTGCACTAACATATGCTTCAGAGACCTGGGCCCTACGAAAACAGGATGAGAACACTATTCAGGTCACCCAAAGAGGAATCAAAAGAGCTATGCTTGGAGTATCATGCTTTACTCAAGTGAGAGAAGGAATCCGGAGTTCCGACCTCCATAGATGATCAAGAATCCGGACGGTGTCTTGTTTGCCAAGGTGTCAAAAATCAGATGGGCTGGACACATAATGCGATTTGAAGACTGACACTGGACTAGAGCTGTTACCGACTAGATTCCCGACATGTCAAAAGAACACATGGCCGCCACGTATAAGATGGTCAGACTTCTTTGTCAGGCTCTTCGTGTTCCTGGAGCAAGCAGCTGCCATTGGGCTATACTAGCACATGACAGGGACTAGTGGAGATGTTACTGGCACTGCTCAAGCAAATCGATGAATAAAAGGATGTCAAGTGATCAAGTGATCTAGTCTCATGAAATTCTCAAGTAGGAATCCACTTCCTCTCAAGGGAAGAAATTCTTAAATTATTTAAATTAATAATTAAATTTTTTAATGATTACTAGAACTTAGTACAGTGCTCAAGAGGAGATGCTAAAATAATTTTAGTGTAGATGGACAAATAAGTTTTTGGTAGAAAAAAATAACTGAAACCAAATTAGTCTTCTTTTATCTGAATATATTTTGTTCCTTTCCAACTTCAAACTTAATTTTTCTCATTTACTCTGCCCACTTTTTCTTATAAACAGCGAAAAACTTCTGAGATTGTAGGGTAACATTGTTTTGTCCTTCCTGCATAGCCTCAGGTAGTTTAGGTTTATTGGGTTGCTCCCATCACAGTGCTCCCATTCCTCTGTTTATTTGTAACTTCTTTCTTTGTGCTCTCTTGACTTGTAAATATTGTTTTTCTCTTCTCCTTAAGTCCTTTGCATAGTTAGTTCAGTGCAATGTCCTTTTATATGGACATAAGAAGACAGTAAATGCTATGCTTTTGTAACGTGGGAGTTTATTGACTCTCGGTAATATTTTCCTCCTGGGCATCTGTTCTCTTGACCTAAGCCTCAGCTGCCCTTACTTCCTAGCACCCCCAAAAGCAGAGTCCTGACAAGGGACTGGATGGAACCAGGGCAAGCAGTAAGCTATGTGCTACCCTGGCATCAAGATGGGCCTGGACAAAGTGCCTAATGCTTAACTATAGGAGCTTGGTCATGGACAGATGCTGTCATGATCCAAAAAGTTATAAATAGATTCGAACCCTGCTAGGGTTAGGAATGATTAATATGACCTGAGAGCTGTAGTCTGAGTCTGTGGCAATTGTTCCTAAGAGAGCTGCCCTAAAAGCCTCAATTTATCTCTGTGTCCATACAAAAATAACTAGTATTAAGATGTTGATAGAGTTATTGGACTGAGGAAAGGAGAAAAACACCTTAAGAAGTATTTTGCCCTTGGGCAGTCAGGAAGGGCTTTGGAATACTCCAGGTGGTGTTTGCTCTTGAGCATGGCAGTCAGGAAGGGCTTTGTTACGTTGATTTGGCTACCAGACTGGGTGCAGTGTCTGTCCAGAGTGCTGGGGAGTTGGAATGACAAGAATGCTAGAGAGCATGGCAGCAAGATGGAGTGCTGAGAGACTAGCAAGGGGGGACAGAGAGAGAAGAATGAAGAAGAATACAGGAGCAGGCATGTGGAGAGAGAGAGCTCAGGCTGTGAGAGGGAATTCCAAGAGATGAGCGCAAGAAACAGGAGATGGGAAAGAGGGGCAGTGTGAGACTAGAATGGGAACATAAGAGAGACTGGACCAAGTGTATGGGAAGAATGAAATAAACAGCAATTGATCAACCAACTGGCTTGGCCCTCATTTCCTCCACCGTCTGCCCCATGGCCTGGGTCACCCCAGCTGGGCAAGAGGCCCAGACCCTCCCCCCCTTAATCCCCCCCAAACCCAGGTGGTGAGGGGGAGAGCTCCCGGGGCCTCCTCTGACCGCACTGGAGAGTTTCTACATTAGATAAATTCAAATGAAGTCTATTTTTTAAAAAATTTTTATTAGTGAAACATCATGAGGTACGTTTATAGACTTACAAATTTTTGTGCTTGGGTTTCAGTTATACAATAATCGAGTACCCATCCCTCCACCAGTGCCCATTTTCCACCACCAATGATCCCAGTAACCCTCCCACACCCCCATCCTTCCCATCCCATCCTGCCTCTGTGGCAGGGCATTCCCTTTTGTTCTCTCTCTCCTTTTGGGTGCTATGGTTTGTAAAAGAGGCATTGAGTGGCAATCATGTTCAGTCTATAGTCTATTTTCAGCATGAACTCTAATACTTATTCACAAGTTCTAAGACTTAGCTAGAACATAGGCCTCAGTGCATAAATGATAAATTACCTTCTTGTAGGATGAAATGCTTCCTTAGAGCAATACAGATTCACCATCTCTCTTCTCAATTACAAGACATTAATAAATCAATTCACCCATTCATTTATTCACTCATTCACTACAATATCATAGTTATAGCAGCCAAGTATAGTGAAAAAGATACAATGTTTTCCTCTTGTATTTCCTCATGTAGTGACTACAGTAAAACAAAATATTCTCAGGCAAATTCCACAGGTTCTGTCTCTCACAGTCTTATATGATTCAATAAGCAACCAGAAACTGAGGAATAAATTTTCCTAGAGGTGAAAGTATGGTGTTAGAATAAAATAATATAATATTTAGCTTTTTCAGACTAGTTGCTTTCCATTAATTATATGCGTTTGAGATTCGTTCCTGTACCTCCCAAGGTTTGGTATGTAATTTCTTTTTATTGCTGATTATTTTTGTCAATTTGATTGATGTTCTATAGTTTGCTTATCATTTACTGAAGAATTGTTTGCTTCTAGTTTGGAGGCAGTTATGAATAAACAGCTGTAAATATTACAGAACATATTTGTATAGGATTTTAAGTCAATTAAGTAAATACTTTAAGGCACAATTTATACATTATATGATAAAACTCTGTAAACTGTTAAAGAAAGTACCAAACTGTCTTCCAAAACAAACATACAAAATTCCATTTCTTCCTCAAAACTAATAAAACTAAACTTTATTTCCTACAGTACTTTTAGCATTTGAAATGGTCATTTTGAGTTTTAATTACTCTAGGTTTAATTATTCAAATAAATGTGCAACGATGTTCTATTGTTTTAATATAAAATTTCCTAATGGTAAATAGTGTACAACGTCTTTTATATTTCCTTATTTTTAGTCTATTGATTATCCACTTTGATAAGATGTGTGTGCAGGTGTTTTACCCTTTTAAGTTTGAGAGCAACATATAGTAGTGCTCAGAGCTTATTCCTGGCTCTCTGCTCAGGGATCATTCCTGAGTCTACCCAGAAGACCATTATGTAGAGACAGGATCAAAAGTTGGCTACCTGCTTTAGTAATAGTGCTGAGACAATTGGATCATCTCATTTAATACAATGGAGTTAAATGCCTTACACCACATACAAAAATTAACTAAAAAAAAAAGTCACATTCTGAACATCTCTCCCGCTGGGCAAAGGAAGGAAACAAGGGCCAGGCTGGTTGGTCTTAGTTGCAGTTTATTCCAATCCTTTCTCCATACACTCCTGTGTCTCTCCTCTGCCTCTCCCTCCCCCATGCTACTTCATCCTCCTTCTTGTTCCCCCTTCATCCTCCTTATGACTCTGGAATCTGGATACTGATCCCCCAGGCTACTCTTCCAGTCTAGCTAAATCCCAAAGCATGAGTGGTTGGGGTAACAATTAACATAGGTGTGATCACAATCAATAGGGGTAAAGTTCTTTCCCTCGGGGAAAGCCACTTCTAGGACAGATACTCTCTCAGCAGGATGACCCACCCTAGAGCTGAATCCCCTGGGTGTGTTTCTCCTCTCCTTGTCCAACAAGCACATAAGCATACATAATATATGTATGGCATCTGCTGCATCCATTGAAGACCTTATGGTACAAGCGCAAAAGATCAAGTACGACATCATTGGTCTGACCGAAACGAGAAGACATCAATCCCATCATGCTGTTTTCGACACTGGAGAAGAACTGTTCCTTGGAACATGTGAAAAAAGAGGCGTCGGTGGTGTCGGTATCCTTGTCAACACAAACTTAGTCACGAGCATTGATTCATTCAAATGCCTAACAACCCAAATTGGACGATTACACTTGAATAAATGTGGCTCACTACCAGCAGTTTCTATCTTTGTTGTCTATGCACCAACATCCAGTTATGGTGAAAGAGAAACTGAGAAATTCTACATGGAGCTGGAGAAGTTCTATAAAGAAGATCACACCTTCTACAAGATCATTGTCGGTGATTTTAATGCCAAGATAGGACCAAGAAGAACAGTCGATGAACTCCACATCGGAACCCATGGCCTGGAATGGAACGAACAGGGTGACAGACTGTCTGAGTTCATCATGTCAACCAAAACCTTCCATGGTAACTCACAATTCCAAAAGGCTGAATCTAAACGGTGGACATGGGAGTCTCCCGATGGACGGTTCCACAATGAAATAGACCACATCATATTCAATCGGCGGTTTTGCCTAACCGATGTTGCTGTTGTCCCAAAATTCCAAACGGGATCAGACCACCGTCTTCTTCGTGCAAAATTCTACCTCACAGAACGAGGAGAAAAGAATGCAAGGTTTAAGAAGAGGACTCCCAGAACAACCACCAACTGGGAGCTCTTTGGCTCTGTTGCGACAACATGGGAACATGCCGTCATTGACAACATTGATGAGGAATACGATCGAATGACTCAGCACCTCCATGATTGTGCAAGGAATGCCAAGAGAGAGATAACCACAAAAAACCGTCTTTCTTCGAACACTCTTGAACTTATTCGCCAACGTGGCTTGTCACATGCCTCAGGCAACCACAAGCGAACATCCGAACTGGCAAAACAGTGCAGAGAAGCCATCAAGGATGACCTCAAAAACAGGAGAGCAGCAGTACTGGTAGATGCAGCAGAAGCTGGGAAAACCTTTGTAATGCCTGCCTGTCCTTCACCAACTACAAAACCAAGATGACTGCCCTCCGACATCATGATGGATCTATCACATCTTCCAGAAGGGCAATGGAGAAGATTATTCATGACTTCTACTCAGATCTCTTTAATAGCCACATCCACTTGCCCACATACCACATACCACATGATGGATATGTCGTTCCCAATGTTCTCCCTTCCGAAATCCAACATGCCATCTCGTCGGTAAAGAAACAAAGAGCACCTGGCCCAGACAAGATCAGACCTGAACACCTGAAGAACTTACCATCAGTACTCATCAATACATTGGCTCGACTCTTCACACGCTACCTGTCTGAATGCAAGGTTCCATCCCAATGGAAAACCAGCAGGACTGTACTACTATACAAGAAAGGAGACATCCACGACATTGGCAACTATCGCCCAATCTGCCTATTGTCTGTCATCTACAAACTATTCACTAGAGTCATCCTGAATAGGATTAGCAGAACACTAGATGAAAGACAACCATGTGAACAAGCTGGATTCCGAAAAGGATTCAGTACCACCGACCATATCCACACAATAACCAAGCTCATTGAGGTATCTCGGGAGTTCAAGATGCCGCTCTGTCTAACGTTCATTGATTTAAAGAAGGCCTTTGATTCTGTTGAGACAGAAGCGGTCATGGAAGCCCTAGCCAATCAGGGTGTACAAACTTAATACATCAGGATCCTTCGTGAGCTCTATTGCGGATTCACTACCAAGATCTCACCATTCTACAAAGAAGTTATCATCCATATCAAGAGAGGGGTTCGGCAGGGTGATACCATTTCACCAAAACTCTTCAGTGCCACCCTCGAGAACATCATGCAATGACTGGAATGGGAAAACATGGGAGTGAAGATAGATGGTCGGCAACTACACCACCTCCGCTTTGCTGATGACATCGTTCTAATAACACCAAACATCAGCCAAGCGGCACAAATGCTGAACGACTTTGACCGTGAATGTGGAAAGGTCGGACTACAGCTGAATCTTACGAAGACAATGTTTATGAGAAACAGCCTTGTTCCTGACGCTCCATTCACTCTCAGCGGAACCACCATCTCCGAATGCAACAGTTATATATACCTAGGTCGAGAAATCAACATGATGAATGACCTGGCACCTGAGTTGCGCAGGAGGAAGAGAGCGGCTTGGAATGCCTTCAAGAGCATTGAAGAAATAACTAAAAGGACAAAGAACCTTCAGCTACGAGCACATCTCTTTGATTCCACTATTCTTCCTGCATTAACATATGCCTCAGAGACCTGGACCCTACAAAAACAGGATGAGAACACTATTCGGGTCTCTCAAAGAGGAATCGAAAGAACTATGCTTGGAATATCACGATTCACTCAAATGAGAGATAGAATCCGGAGTTCTGATCTTCGTCAACGCTCAAGAATCAGAGACGCTGTCTCATTTGCCAAGACATCAAAAATCAGATGGGCTGGACACGTAATGAGGTTTATAGACAACCGCTGGACTAGAGCCATTACTGATTGGATTCCACGGGACATCAAAAGATCACGTGGACGTCCACCTATAAGATGGTCAGACTTCTTCGTCAAGACCCTAAATGATCGGTTTGAGACTCTGCATGTTCCTAGAATGAACAGATACCATTGGGCTACGCTAGCACGCATCCGGGATGAATGGAGACGTTACTGGCACACGCTCGAATAAATCAATGAATAACGGGGATTAAGTGATTAAGTAATTAATATATTTATTCATTTTGTATGGATACAGTAAGAAATACCTTAAGCTTATAGAATTGCTCTCCTAGGGTCATCTAGATCTCAGACTATAGTGCTCAGGCCAGATAGATAGTCTTTCCTATCCCTAGAAGGGTCCTAGTCTTGTTACTTTTGGATCATGACAGCATTTATCTATGATCAAACTCTTAACTTATAGTTAAGAATCATGGCACCTTGGCCTGGCCCATTTCGATGCCAGGGTAGCTCACCGCTTGCCCTAGGTCCATTCAATCCCTTGTCGGGACCCTGCTTTTGGGGTGCTAGGAACTAAGGGCAACTGAGGCTTAAGTCAAGAAAGCAGATGCCCGGGAGTGAATAATATTCAGAGCCAATTAAATCCTAAATTACAAAGCATAATTTTAATGGTCTTCCTGTATCTATACAAAAAAGACATTGCTTTAAAGTAAACTATTCTAAAGACATAAGGAGAGGAGAAAGGCAATATTAACTTACAATACAATTTCAGTGTCCTAGAAGGATCTGACCTTACAAATAATTAACAGATTCTGATTAGAGAAAAAGCTGATTAACTGGTTGGGGAAGAGAGCAGAGAGAAGTGGTAACAGATAAACGAAGAAATAGGAGTGACTCGGGAGCACTGTAGGTGTAATCTGATAAACCTAAGCTCCTTGTGGTAAGGGAGAAAGGAGAAAGCAATGTCATCCTACACTTCCTTCCTTCCATCCTTCCCTTCCTTACTTTCTTTCCTTCCTTCCCTCCTTCCTTCCTTTCCTTCCCTCCTTCCTTCCCTTCCTTCCCTCCCTCCTTCCCCCTCCCTCCCTCCCTCCCTCCCTTCCTTCCTTCCTTCCTTCCTTCCTTCCTTCCTTCCTTCCTTCCTTCCCTTCTTCCTTCCTTTTGTACTTAACTCACCATGAGATGCAGTTACAAATCTGTTGACTGAGTTTCACTGATAAAATGTTCTGACACTCATCCCTTAACCAGTGTACATTTCCCACCACCAATATCCCCATCCTGCTACTCCACCCCTATTTGGTTTCTATAACAGTACTTTTCTTCTGTCTCTTTCTTTCTCCTTTCAGGCATTATAGTTTGAGACACAAGTACTGAGAGGTAATCACTTTTGTTCCTTTACCTAATTTAAGCAGAGTTTGTTGTTACTCCAAGTAATTATTTCCAATCATTAGTATAAAAGGTCCCTTCTCTATCCAACTTCCTTCTTCCCCAGCACTTAAAGGAAAGCTTCCAACCATGGACCCAACCTCTTGACCTTGTTTCTACTGTCCTTAGATATTAGTCTCATATTCTGTTTTATTGATCACTTAGTCACTTGATCACTTGACATCCCGTTACTCAGCGATTTGCTCGAGTGGGTGCCAGTAACGTCTCCATTTGTCCCTGTTGCGTGCTAGTGTAGCCCAATGATGTCTGCTAGTTCTAGGAACACGAAGAGCCTCAAATCAATCGTTCAGGGTCTTGACAAAGAAGTCTGACCATCTTGTAGGTGGGCAGCCACATGGTCTTTTGACGTTCTGTGGAATCCAGTCGGTAATGGCTCTAGTCCAGCAGTCGTCTCCAAATCTCATTACGTGTCCAGACTGTCTAATTATTGACGCCTTGGCAAACAAGACAGCATTCCTGATTCTTGATCATTGATGGAGGTCGGAACTCTGGATTCTTTCTCTCATTTGAGTGAAATGTGATACTCCAAGCATAGCTTTTTCGATTCCTCTTTGGGATACCCAAATAGTTCTCCTGTTTTCATAGGGCCCAGGACTCTGAGGCATATGTTAATTCAGGAAGAACAGTGGAATCAAAAAGATGTGCCCAGAGCCGGAGGTTCTTCATCCTAATGGATATTTATTCGATGCTCTTGAAGGCATTCCAAGCCGCTCTCTTCCTCCTGCGCAACTCAGGTGCCAGGTCATTCATCATGTTGACTCCGTGACCTAGGTACATGTAACTGTTGCATTCGGAGATGTTCATTCCATTGAGAGTGAATGGAGCATCAGGAACGAGACTGTTTCTCATAAACATTGTTTTCATGAGATTCAGCTGTAGTCCGATCTTTCCACACTCATGGTCGAAGTCGGCCAGCATTTGTGCCACTTGGATAATGTGTTTTATTTTTTTTTGGGGGGGTCACACCCGGCGATACACAGGGGTTACTCCTGGCTCTGCACTCAGGAGTTACTCCTGGCGGTGCTCAGGGGACCATATGAGATGCTGGGAATCGAACCCGGGTCGGCCGCGTGCAAGGCAAACGCCCTACCCCCTGTGCTATCTCTCCAGCCCCTATAATGTGTTTTATTATATTCCACAAACGATTGCAATTATTCTATATCCCTCTCTAAGTCATTTCACTCAGCATGATACCTCCACATATAAGCAAATTTCAAGACTTGATTTTTTTCCTGGCTGCCACATAGTATTCTATTGTGTAGATGTACCATAGTTTCTTTATTCAGTCATCTGTTTTCAGGCATTGTGAATAGTGCTGCAATCAACATAGATGCTTTTTCTGCAGTATATTTTTGTGCCCCTTGGGTATATTCCCAGAAATGGTATTGCTGGCTTGGTTGTATGGAACCTCAATTTCTAGTTTTTTGAGGAATGCTTATACTGTTTTCCAAAACGTCTGGATCAGTGGGCATTCCCAACATCAATAAATAAAAGTCTCTTTGCCCACTCATCCATGCCAGCACTGGTTACTCTTGAACTTTTGGATGTGTGTCAGTCTTGTGTGAGATGTGTGAGATGTTATAGCATTGCTGTTTTGATTCGCATCTCCCTGATCTGATGAGTAGTGATACAGAACAGTTTTACATGTGTCTTTGGCCGTTTGTATTTTTTCTATGAGGAAGTTTCTGCTCGTATCTTCTCCCATTTTTTGATGTGGTTCTATGTTTTATTCTTATATAGTTCTACCAGTGCCTTATATGTCATGGACATTAATCTCTTGTCAGATGTATGCTGAGTAAACATTTATTTTTCCTTTCCATGGGCAATACATATGTAGTGGTCATCATTCACTTTGAGGTGCAGAAGCTTCTTAGTTTAATGTTTGTTTATCTTGTTTAAGATAACATTGGTTTATCCTTTTTTCCTCCACCCTTTCTCCTCCAGGAGGGAACTTATGTAACACCCATCACAATGCACCTGAAACACTCTCATTTCCTCAGTATTAATCTTTAACTTTTCCTTTGTACTCTGATTCCCCTATCTGTTAATCATGTATATGCCCAAATCAGACCCTGTGACCTGTAAGGTCAGATCCTTCTAAGGACTCTGGGTTTTATATTTCTAAGTGAAATACTGCTTTTCTCTTTCCCTTCCGTCCTTTGCATAGTTTACTTTAGAGCAATGTCCTTTTTGTATAGACACAGGATGAAGGAAGACAATTAATGCTATGTTTTTATAACTGGAGCGTTAATTGACTTGGAATAATATTTACTTCTAGGCATCTGTCATATTTACTTATCATAAACCTTAGTTGTCTTTGGTTCCTAGCACCCCAATAATAGGGTCCCAACTAAGGGACTTGGATGGACCCAGGGCAAGCTGTTAGCTACTCTGGCATCAAAATGCCAAGCACCATAAAACTTAATAATAAGTTAAAACCTTAGTCGTGGACAAATTCTGTCATGACCCAAAAAAAGAAGTAACTGGACAAGGACCTTGCTGGGGTTAGGAAGGACTAATCTGGCTTGAGGGTGTGTAGTCTGGGCTAAACGTTATAGGGAGATGTTCCCAGGAGAGACACCCTTTAAGATTAATGTATCTCTTACTCTGTCCATACAAAATGACTAGAACCATTATTAAGAAGTTAATCTAAGGTGACCGTTTTAATGGTTGTGGACGAAGGAAAGGAGAAATATGCTTCTACATGAAATTCCACCCTTGAGAGGATCTCCTAGCGGGATGAGATCTTTTTCTTAGTAGAGCTTCCCTCAAAGGAAGGGCTTTCATATGTTGATTTTGCTATCTCACCTATGTGCAATTGCTACACCCAACCTTGAAGGTTGGACTCTTGACAAAAGCAGTGAGACTGGGCAAGGGGAAACAAGCATGGGGAAAGTAGGAGACTGGAATGAGGGGCAGTGTGAGACTGGGATGGGGAGTTCAGTGAGATTAGAATAGGCACGAGGAGAATGGAACAATGTCTGGATGGAGATTGGAATAAACGGCAACTGATCACCAACCAGCTTCGAGGCCCTGTTCCTTCCTTCATGCATTTGTTGGCAATGGCTGGAGGCCAGGGTGAGGAAGTGGCTCATGGCCACTGAATGCCATGGCAAGCAACCCACAGGCATATTTTTGGACAGACATCTTTACTTCCACTTGTTTGGTCATTGGGTTTTCATCCTTGAAGACACCTTTAGCTTCAATCTCATAGAAAGTTCTGCCTACATTTTCCTTTGTAAACCTTATGGATTTAGCTAATTTTAATTTGACTTTTTTGCATGGCATTAGAAAGAGGTCTGAATTCATTTTTTTGCATGTAGTTTCCCAGTTTTCTCATCACTATTTGTTGAAGAGGTTTTTCTTGCTCCACTTCATATTTCTTGCTCTTTTATCAAAGATTAAGTGATCATATATTTAAGGTCTGTGTCAGAATATTCAACTCTATTCCTTTGATCTGAGGGTCTGTCTTTTCCCAATACCATGCTGTTTTGATTACTACCACCTAAGTACAGTTTGAAGTTGAGGAAAGTGATATCTCCCATCTTCTTTTTTCCCAAAATTTTTTTAACTATTTATGGGGATAAATTTTTCCTATGAAGTTCAGGAAATCACAGTATCTAACAATTGTGCACCTATCTGCATTTAAACACTCTCATAATATGGAAATCTCCAAGAAAAATAACTGAGTAAAGAAATTGTGGTATATATACACACTGGAAAGAATCCACGTTTCCAAGAATAGAAAACTGGGTAAAGAAATTGTGATTATATATATATATATATATATATATATATATATATGCAAAGTCTCCTGCCCCAGCGCCTGGCTGTCCTCACTGGGGCCCCTTGGAGGGAGGTGGGTTGAGTTTCCCTCCCACCCCCGAGCAAAGCCTCAGCAGCTGAAGACCTCCAGAACCAGACACAGCCATGCTGAGACTACTCTCCGCACATCCAGACAATCCTCATGCATGAAGGAAGCAGCAGAGGAACCCAGGCATGCAGGTCCCGGGGCTGAGATCTCCAAGCCTGCTCGGATCGGGACTGGGCCTTCTCCACCCAGATCCCCCATCTTCCAGTAGGTAGGTGTTACACCCACCAGCTGCCGCCAGTGCCAGGTGGTCCCATCAATGGCCAAGACCCAGAGACTATAAAACCCAGCTCCTGGAAGCTCATGGCCACATTTGCGGCGGCATGGCACTTTATTATCTTGTTTTTACTTTGGAGAACCCGGCAAGCTACTGAAAGTATCCTGCCCACACGGCAGAGTCTGGCAAACTTCCCATGTCGTACTCAATATGCCAAATACCAGTAACAATGATGGGTCTCATTCTTCAAACCCTGAAAGAGCACTTAGTATGGCTCTTTTAAAATCTCAGGGCTAGGAAGAAGGAGACGTTATTGGTACCTGCCTGAGGCAATCGATGAACAACAGGATGACTGTGATCATGATATATACTTATGCATATGTATATCACAATATATATATACCACACACACTTGTGAGATATATATTATATATCACTCACTCATATATATCGAATATATCCAGGCTGGAGCGATAGCACAGCGGTAGGGCATTTGCCTTGCACGCAGCCAACATGGCCGACCCGAGTTCGATTCCTCCGCCCCTCTCGGAGAGCCCAGCAAGCTACCGAAAGTATCTCGCCCGCACAGCAGAGCCTGGCAAGCTCCCCGTGACGTATTCGATATGCCAAACACAGTAACAACAAAGTCTCCAATGGAGACGTTACTGGGCCCGCTGGAGCAAATCGATGATCAATGGGAGGGCCTTTGCTTACTTTACTTTACATATATACACACAGTGGAATACTTGGCTATAATAAATGATGAAATTATAAAATTTGTCACTATGTGAATGTAGCTAGCTGATATCATGATGAATGTAATTAGTCAAAAGGAGAGGAACAGGTACAAAGTGATCTCTATCATGTGTTAAATATGTAGAAACATAGTAAGGGACAATAAACGGCCCAATGCAAAAGAACTGGAGACCTGTTCTGAAGAACTCATTTAACCTGTGGTGAAAGGGAGTGAATGGCAGTTGTTCTTGGAAAATTGGTGAAGGCAGTGGACACTCTGGTGTTGATTGCATTGCTAGAATGATGTATGCAGGAAAACATCATTAGCAGTGTTGTGAATCATGCTACCTCAATAAACGGGATGTGAAAAATACATACATGGTTATTTGATGAGATTAGTGTTTGGACTGGTGATATATACAAATGGATGGAATTATTATCAATTATAAAAAATTCAGGCTTCAGAGAACATCAGAGAAGGGTAATATTTACATGGGCTGTGGTCATCACTCTCATCACTGTCATCCCATTGTTCATCGATTTACTCGAGCATATGCCAGTAATGTCTCCATTTGTCCCGGCCCTGAGATTTTAGCAACCTCTCCTTACTTGTCTCTTTCAATGCTGCCATATTGGAGGCTCTTTCAGGATCAGGAGAATGAGACCCGTTTTGGCATATCAAATATGCCACAAGTAGCTTGCCAGGCTCTGCCATGTAGGCAGGATACTCTCAGTAGCTTGCCAGGCTCTCCGAGAGGTACTGAGGAATAGAACCCGGGTTGGCCGCATGTAAGGCAAATGGCCTACCCACTGTGCTATCCCTCCAGCCCAGAAGGAGAAGCATTCATAATTATTCCCTAGAGATGCTTTGGCTATATTATATATGATTTGTTGCCTACTGTCTGAACCCAATGTATTAATTATGGGTAGGGAGTCTCTTATGATGTGTCCAGGAATATGTTTACTCATATTTGAGGCTCAGCCGAACATGTGGAAAGAAGCCTGGTGAGTGGCGGTGGTTGGGTTGTGGAGGTCAGCTGCCAGGGCTGGGTTCCTTGGGGTGGGGAAGGCTATCACCCACCCTCTTCTGGGGTGCCCCGAGTGAAAACAGCCTGGCACAGTGTCCAGTGGCATGGTTATGGGGGTCTCATTTTATGCTCTCTTCTGGGAGAAGCAGCCGTGAGTTCTGGAGGGTGACTGTTGAGATTATTTGCTCCGGCACGAGGTGGCTTATGGGTGTGACCCCTTGGTTACCAGAGACTAGCGAAAGCAGGCAGAGTATCTCTGCTCCTGGGTCCTGTTGTGCCCAGAGTCCAAGGTCGCGAAGTTCTGCATTACCTGGGTTCCTGGGGACTTCACTCATGCATGAGGCTCGGCCTCTGGGCTATGATAGTCAAAGAAAATTCACTATGAAACTAAACCCAAACTGCATTTGGCAAGAGAAAAGAAACAAAGCAGGTTATGGTAGTGCCATCATTGACCATCAGCATAAACAGAAAATGAAAGAGCCACATTCTATTACACTGGGCAGCAGTATGTATAGTATGTGAGTCAATACAAGGCAAACAGAGACAAGAGGGGATGGATAGAAAATTATTGTTACCTCAGCTTGGAAACTAGATTGTGATATCTTTTAGGTAGTAGGGAACTTCTGATTGTTCTTTGGCAGAAGAGAAGCCTTAAGAAAGGAGAACTCATGGAAGACTTGTATTAGATACTTTATCATCAAAAGCACAGGTCTTTCTCCCATTTTTGTTGTTGGAAACATGGAAAAAATACCTAAACTATGTGCCTCCATATAGATATATACAAAATGAAACTAATGGATAAAGCCTACCCAGGTCTGAGAGATAGTACAAAGGATAAGGATGTTGCCAACTCTAATTCAACCTCCAGTATAACCCAGGGTCCCCTAAACACTGCTAGGTTTCATCTCTAAGACTGGAGTAAACCTTGATCATACCTGAGTATAGCCTCCAAACACAATCTCCTGCAAAAAAAAAAAAAAAAAGAACCTGCCAATAAAACCTAAAAAAAAAAAACCAAAAAACCTATCATCAAGAGCGCTTGTAAACATTCAGATCACATATAATAAGTAGACAAGGTGAAACTTTCTTCCTCCTCTTTTCTTCTTCATATTGCTTTTGCAAGTGAAGATCAGAGACAAAAGTTTTTTCTCCTTAAATGTCAGTGCTCCTGCAGATATTTTTTTATCACGGAAGTTCTCTGCCTTGAGCAGTTTCAAAATCTAGATAGGGCACAGAGTTTGGGGGAGACGTTACTGGGCTGGAGTGATAGCGCAGCGGGTAGGGCGCTTGCCTTGCATGCAGCCGACCTGGGCCAACCCTGGTTCGATTTCTCCACCCCTCTCGGAGAACCCGGCAAGCTACCGAGAATATTGTGCCCACATGGCTAAGCCTGGCAAGCTAACCGTGACGTATTCAATATGCCAAAAACAGTAACAAGTCTCACAATGGAGACGTTACTGGTGCCCACTCGAGCAAATCATTCAACAACAGGAGGACAGTGCTACAGTGCTACTATCTCACCCGTCTGGAAAGAGAGTTTGGACAACATTTGAAACTGGTAGATGTTTGGCTTTGCTCAGAAGTAATAAACAAAACTTAAAATTGTTAGAAACTTGTTGCTTCATGTTGGGACCTTTAAACTAGCTGACTGTAGCAATTGAAATAACTCCAAGTATTTATGGTATTGAATACTTAGTAATAATATCTATGTTTGGTGTTGCTGTATCCATCTCATGTGTTGTCCTGTTTTTATCTTATGGCTACTGTGAACTAAATATTATCTGTATTTTTGTTTCATTTGTTTTTCATTATAGTAGCACTGTAGCATTGTCCTCCCATTTTTCATCGATTTGCTGGAGCAGGCCCAGTAATGTCTCCATTGTGAGACTTGTTGTTACTGTGTTTGGCATATCAAATATGTCACAGGTAACTTGACAGGCTTTGCAGTGCGGACAAGATACTCTCAGTAGCTTGCTGGGCTCTCCGAGAGGGGTGGAGAAATTGAACCTGGGCCGACCTGGTCGGCTGCATGCAAGGCAAGTGCACTGCCCTCTGTGCTATCACTGCAACCCAGTAACGCGCCCCCAAACCCTGTGCCCTATAATCCTACTTTCTAGATTTTGAAACAGCTCAAGGCAGAGAACTTCCTTGATGAAAAAATATCTGCAGGAGCACTGACAAATGCCTTACCCGCTCTGCTACGGCTCCAGCTCATTATAGTAGTGTTAAAAATTGTCACAATACCATAAATATTTATACTTTGTGTCCAAAATCACAAAAGTACACAAAACACACTTCCTTTATTACCAGAGTCAAAGACTGTCCTTATTTCACTTCTATTTTAAAAATAGTATTATTGCGTCTAGGTGAACTGTCATGTCAGGTGCTGTGTAGTGGACTCAGAAACACCATTTTTGCCCCCTAGGTCAAGAGGGAACCTCTCCTGCGAAGGCATTCTTGTCTTTTACCCTTGGTCAAACATTTATTCACCTCTCAACACACCATCGACATACAAAGACACACTAACCATAAATTTCTAATAGCACAACAACACATAAGAAAAAACTTCATACTGCAAAGGTAAAGCAACACAGAAACCCACTAGGCTTAGTGAGTGAAGATGACAGCCCAGATGACCAAACCAGTAATAATGAGCTATAGAACCTCACTGATATCTGATAAGGAATTTAGAATGGAACTGTTGAAGATGCATTTTCATTTCATTTCATCATCCTGTTAATCGTCGATTGCTTCGAGCAGGCCCCAGTAACGTCTCTTTCATCCTAGCCCTGAGATTATATTCAGGGCTCTTTAGGAGAATGAGACCCATCATTGTTACTGGTATTTGGCATATTTGGTAGGCCACGGGGAGTTTACCAGACTCTGCCCTGTGGGCAGGCTACATTCGACAGCCTGCAAGTTTGTCCAAAGTAGGAATGAGATAATAAGATGTCGCGCGGCCGTGAATGCGGCCGCGCGGTTCCGGGATCTGGATTTTATAGTCTCTGAGTCTTGGCCGCTGATGGGATTACACGGCGCCAGGGGGCCAGGTGGTGGGTGTGACCCCCGCCTACTGGAATTTGGAGGATCTGGGTGGAAGATGCTCGACTCCAATTCGAGTAGGCTTGGAGGTCTCGGCCCCGGAACCCGCGTGGCTTTGTCCCTCTGCCAGTACCTTCAGGTGTGCGGAGAGTGGTCTCAGCATGGTGGTGGCTGGTCCTGGAGGTCTCCGGCTGCCGTAGCCCTGGCCGGGGCGGGGAGGAAAGCTCAACCCGCTCCCCTCCAAGGGACTCCGGGAAGGAACACCGAGGCGCGGGGGCAGAGACTGCACTGCTCTCGTCCGGGATCTGGATTTTATAGTCTCTGAGTCTTGGCCGCTGATGGGATTACACGGCGCCAGGGGGCCAGGTGGTGGGTGTGACCCCCGCCTACTGGAATTTGGAGGATCTGGGTGGAAGATGCTCGACTCCAATTCGAGTAGGCTTGGAGGTCTCGGCCCCGGAACCCGCGTGGCTTTGTCCCTCTGCCAGTACCTTCAGGTGTGCGGAGAGTGGTCTCAGCATGGTGGTGGCTGGTCCTGGAGGTCTCCGGCTGCCGTAGCCCTGGCCGGGGCGGGGAGGAAAGCTCAACCCGCTCCCCTCCAAGGGACTCCGGGAAGGAACACCGAGGCGCGGGGGCAGAGACTGCACTGCTCTCGTCCGGGATCTGGATTTTATAGTCTCTGAGTCTTGGCCGCTGATGGGATTACACGGCGCCAGGGGGCCAGGTGGTGGGTGTGACCCCCGCCTACTGGAATTTGGAGGATCTGGGTGGAAGATGCTCGACTCCAATTCGAGTAGGCTTGGAGGTCTCGGCCCCGGAACCCGCGTGGCTTTGTCCCTCTGCCAGTACCTTCAGGTGTGCGGAGAGTGGTCTCAGCATGGTGGTGGCTGGTCCTGGAGGTCTCCGGCTGCCGTAGCCCTGGCCGGGGCGGGGAGGAAAGCTCAACCCGCTCCCCTCCAAGGGACTCCGGGAAGGAACACCGAGGCGCGGGGGCAGTGTTCCTTCCCGGAGTCCCTTGGAGGGGAGCGGGTTGAGCTTTCCTCCCCGCCCCGGCCAGGGCTACGGCAGCCGGAGACCTCCAGGACCAGCCACCACCATGCTGAGACCACTCTCCGCACACCTGAAGGTACTGGCAGAGGGACAAAGCCACGCGGGTTCCGGGGCCGAGACCTCCAAGCCTACTCGAATTGGAGTCGAGCATCTTCCACCCAGATCCTCCAAATTCCAGTAGGCGGGGGTCACACCCACCACCTGGCCCCCTGGCGCCGTGTAATCCCATCAGCGGCCAAGACTCAGAGACTATAAAATCCAGATCCCGGACGAGAGCAGTGCAGTCTCTGCCCCCGCGCCTCGGTGTTCCTTCCCGGAGTCCCTTGGAGGGGAGCGGGTTGAGCTTTCCTCCCCGCCCCGGCCAGGGCTACGGCAGCCGGAGACCTCCAGGACCAGCCACCACCATGCTGAGACCACTCTCCGCACACCTGAAGGTACTGGCAGAGGGACAAAGCCACGCGGGTTCCGGGGCCGAGACCTCCAAGCCTACTCGAATTGGAGTCGAGCATCTTCCACCCAGATCCTCCAAATTCCAGTAGGCGGGGGTCACACCCACCACCTGGCCCCCTGGCGCCGTGTAATCCCATCAGCGGCCAAGACTCAGAGACTATAAAATCCAGTTGAAGATGCAGAGGGAGCTAAAAAAAAAGCAAAAAAAAGCAAACAAACAAAAAAACAATTGAATACTCTGCTAATAAAAGGGCATGAGAAAATGGAGACAATCTCTTGCTCATGGATTGGGTGGATTAACATTGCCAAAATGGAAATATTACCCAAAGCATTACACAGATTTAATGCAATCCCTGTAAAGAAATCCATGGCATTCTCATAAAGGTAAAGGTAAAGGCCCTCCCGTTGATCGTCGATTTGCTCGAGCGGGCCCAGTAACGTCTCCATTGGAGACTTTGTTGTTACTGTGTCTGGCATATCGAATACTCTCGGTAGCTTGCCAGGCTCTCCGAGAGGGGCGGAGGAATCGAACTCGGGTCGGCCATGTCGGCCGCTTGTAAGGCGAACGCCCTACCGCTGTGCTATCGCTCCAGCCCATTCTCATAATAAATATAATTTAAAAATAAGCTCCTGAAATTCATATGGAACTCTAAAACACCGTATGAATAGCTAAAGCAACTCTTGGGGAAAAGTATAATGGGAGCCAACACTTTCCCCAATTTCAAACCGGACTACAAAATGGTAGTAATTAAAATAGCAAGATACTGGAAAAAAGACAGACCCATAAATCAATGGTGTAGAGTTGAATATTCTGACACAGACCCTCAAATATATGATCACTTAATCTCTGATAAAGGAGCAAAAATATAAAATGAGCAAGGAAATCCTCTTTAACAAGTGGTGCTGGGAAAAATAGGTAACTACAAACAAAAAACAAACAAACAAACAAAAGAACTCAGACCCCTTTCGAATGTCATGCACAAAATTCAGATCAAAATGGATTAAAGACCTCAATATCAGACTGAATCCATAAGGTATGTGGAAGAAAACATAGGCAGAACCCTCCATGACACTGAAGCTACAGGTATCTTCAAAGATGAAACACCATTGGCCAAGCAAGTGAAAACAAAAATAAACAGGACTGCATGAAACTAAGAAGCTTCTGCACCTCAAAGGGAATTATAAATATGGAATGGAAAAAGTTATTTACTCAGCATACATCTGATAATATCCAAGTTAAATCCAAGATATATAAGACATTGGTAGAACTTCACAAGAAAAAAAAATCCAACTGCACCAAAAAATGGGAAGAAGATATGAGCAGAAACGTCCTCAAAGAAGAAATGCAAACGGCCAAAGACACATGTAAAACTGTTCTGCATCACTACTCATCAGGGAGATGCAAATCAAAACAACAATGAGATAACATCTCATACCACAAGATTGTCACACATCCAATAGTTCAAGAATAACCAGTACTGGCATGGATGCAGGAGAAAGGGACATTCATACACTGCTGGTAGGATGCCCACTGATCCAACCTTTTTGGAAAACAGTATGGGAACTCCTCAAACAACTAGAAATTGAGCTCCCTTATGACCAACTCTGTTGTAAGAATATTCGTTCAGTCAGAGAAGCTGAGCGAGACAAGGGATGTGAGAGAAATTATTTTCACAGAGCATAATAGGACTCACTCAGATCCTGTGACAAAAGGTAGAGTGTCCTGAGATCATCTTTTATTATCATCCTATCATACCTCTAAAGGGCTCGATACAGTGACTTCATCAATAGAAGTTATAGGAAGAACATTGAGGCAGCAAGGCATGCATTGTTTCCTTGTGTATGCAAGTCACTGTCACTGAGAACAACTGTCCTCCCGTTGTTCATCGATTTTCTCTAGCGGGCCCAGTAATGTCTCCATTGTGACAATTGTTACTGTGTTTGGCATATCAAATACATCACGGGTAGCTTGCGAGGCTTTGCCATGCGGGCGAGATACTCTCGGTAGCTTGCCGGGCTCTCCAAGATGGGCAGAGGAATCAAACTTGGGTCGGCTATGTTGGCCACTTGCAGGGCAAACACCCTACCTGCTGTGCTATGGAAAGAAATACAAAACTGAAAGTACCTGGAATTTGCATACCAAAGACAAGCTGGGCTAGTGTGTGGGATCTGCTTTCAGATTTTCACCACTGAAAATTATGATAACTGTATTTGTGTAAAATAGTTTTAATTATGTTCATGAAATATGGGCTAGAGTGATAGCACAGCAGGTAGGGCGTTTGCCTTGCACGCAGCCGACCCTACCAACCTGGGTTCGATTCCTCCGCCCCTCTCGTAGAACCCCACAAGCTACCGAGAGCATCTTGCCCACACGGCAAAGCCTGGCAAGCTACCCGTGATGTATTTGATATGCCAAACACAATAACAACAAGTCTCACAATGGAGACATTACAGGGCCTGCTTGAGCAAATCAATGAACAACGAGAGGACAGTGACAGTGACAGTGACAGTGATGAAAGATACTTCTATCCCCAATTATTAAAAGATTTTATCCTGCATGGGTGCAACATCTTGTCAAATGCTTTCTGCATCTGTTAATATTATTTTATAGTTAAACTTTTATTTTTATTTACATGGTGTCCTGGTTGTTCCGAGGAGTGACAGAGCTGACTGGAGTTGACAAAGCCTTCCAGACTAAGTCACTGAGCTGGGTGGATTTTCACACTTCACTATTATGCCTGCTGTGCTCTGAGGGCTGTGGATGAAGTTCTGGTTTGCACTTCTCAGTCCCACACCCTGACATTTTGGCCTCAGCACTCATGTTTAGAGCTGCAGTTTTCCAGGGTTTAGTGAAGTTTGGTTTAACTCTTGTTTTCAGCTGAATCCATAGTGGTGGGATTGGAGACGGCTAGTCTTGTGTAATTGTCTGCGCCTGCCCACTCACTCAGTAGCTTGCCCTGAGGTGTTTACAATGTGTATATTTCTGACTTTGTTTTTCTAGATTCCTGCTACTTACTTTACCAGCCTTTTTACTAAGCTTCGTGGAGAGCTTGTGTGGATTAGTGGGACCCAGGATCTCATCACTCTTCTTTAGTCCCTGCTGTGGACATCTGCCACCAGCCCTTGTGTGCAAGTCTCCTGCCTCGGTTCAGTTTCCTTCCGCATTCCCAACTCACGGGTACAGCAATTGGTAACTCACTTGATTGCTGTTGTTTCCCCACTTGAGCTCTCTCTGGTGCTCCAGAGTTTTGTTCTCTTCCTTTCAGTTGTCTCTGTTACTGAATTTTCTTTTGCTTCTTTTCTGATTATTTGTTTACTGGTGCATTTCATCAGGCTCATTTCTCTGCCATTCTAACCATTCCTCTCCATGTACACCTTCTTACCTGTCATTTCCAAATAATAATCATACACTGTGTGTCTAATAGATAATAGGCACTCATAAATGCTTCCTGATTGGGGGCACCCCCTGACTGTCACGTGGAATGCCTGAAGTCCCAGGTGATACAGCCACCAAACCACCCATGGTTACCAAAACTCATGAGTACACTGATCTTTGTTTGGACTGAAAACTCTGGATACCTCAGGAAGGGGACAGGCTGAGTCCCTGCCCTGCTAAACCACCAAAAGCCACACCCATGTTCCACAGTCACCCACAACCCCAACTTCAGTTTCACAACTAATCTCTACAGACACACCAAGCGTATGCAACTTTCAGGTATTGTGATTTTCAGGCTGAAAACTTTGGAATATTCGGAGGGGGAAAGGGGTAGGCAGTCTCTCCACTCCACAGAATACTGCCTGAAGCCCCAGCACCCCACCCACATCATATAATTGCCTCCATGTAAACAGTGGCCTGATTTCACAGCTTTATGATTAATTTCAAAAGAATCAAGTGAAGCTCCCCAAACTGACAGATATCCCAGTCTTTGAACTGAAACCCCCTTAGAATTGGGGCAGGTCAAGAAGTGTTTTAGTGCTATAGATCTTGGAGCTTCTGGATTGCAAGGCTGCTTTTCAACACTCTGAGACACCTCCAAATTCACAATACTGACAGCCTAGTAGAAGCATACCAAATTTAGATGGAAAAATAGCACAGAAGGTAAGTTCAGTAAACAAGTGCAATAATACAAAGTTTCAACTAGCAACAAGAAGCACAGTAAATCCTCAAACAAGGACTTCAATAACCTCATCGTATGAGATAAAAATTTGCACAAATTTTATTTTACTGAAATAATTTTCAATAATTTCATTAGCCTCTTTGTATAACAACCATAAAATTTATTTTTATAAAATATAAAACAGATTATTTTCTAGCTGCTAAGTGGACAGGTTCTAGGTGTGGATGGAAAACTGGGGACAATGGTGGAGGGAAAGGCCATAGTGGTGGTGGGCTGGTGAAGGAACAATGAACACCTGAAACAACGGTATTATGAGCAACTTTGTAAAAAAGTGCGTTTTTAAAAATTAAAAGGAAGAAAGAGAGAAAGAAGTGGTTTCTGATAGTTTAATAAACTCTTATGAATGCATCTTCCTGAATTCATTTGATAACTTTTTTCATCAAATAAATTGACAGGAATGATAATACAGATAGTAATTATGACAATGATGCCGAAGTGATGGGTATGACAGGAATAGGTGGCATCAGCACTTGCTATTTACTATGAGTATCTCCGTGTTTCAGGTTTAAGATATATGTACATCAATAGTCAATAGTTCATATATGATGACAAGGGACCCTGAAATTATAGCAGGCTTGTCTAAGGTGTCAAATAACAGAGTCAAGACTTGAATATCAAACCAGATAAGAATAAATATCATGCTTGTTTATCTGTGTTCAACTGCTTCCTATAATATATAAAGAATTGCAAAAGGTCTAGATTGTTTTCCCGAATGGGCGGACCAGTCAACATTCCCACCAAGAATGAAGAAGAGTCATTTTCTCCGCACATCCACACCAACACTGGTTGCATTTGTTCTTTTGGATGTGTGCCATTCTCCATGGTGTGAGATGATATCTCGTTGTTGTTTTGATCTACATCTCCCCGATGATTAGTGATGTAGAGCATTTTCTCATGTGCCTTTTTGACATTTGGATTTCTTCTTTGAGAAAGTTTCTGTTCATTTCGTCGCCCCATTTTTTGATGGGGTTGGATGTTTTCTTCTTGTGGAGTTCAACCAGTGCTTTGTACATCCTTGATATCAACCCCTTTTCGGATGGGTATTGGGCAAATATTCTTTCCCATTCTGCAGACTGTCTTTGTATTTTGGTCACTGTTTCTTTTGAGGTGCAGTAGGTTCTTAGTTTAATATAGTCCCATTTGTTTATCTTTGCTTCCACTTGCTTGGTCGGTGGCATTTCATATTTGAAGATATCTTTAGCTTCAATATCATGGAGGGTTTTGCCAACTTTTTCTATAATGTACTTATGGATTCTGCTCTGATGTTGGGATCTTTAATCCATTTTGATCTGACTTTTGAGCATGGTGTTAGGTAGAGGTCTGAGCCCATTTTTTTTTGCATGTAGCTGTCCAGTTTTGCCAGCACCATTAGCTAAAGAGGCTTTTCTTGTTCCACTTTATATTTCTTGCTCCCTTATCAAACATTAGATGATCATATATTTGAGGGTGTGTGTAAGGATATTCAGCCCTATTCTACAGATTTGTCTTTATTGCAATACCACCTCTGGGAATATACACTGGGGCACAAAATTACACAGTAGAAACACCATCTGCACTCCTATATTCATTGCAGCACTGTTCATCATACCTAGAATTTGGAAACAACCCCAGTGCCCAAGAAGAGATGAATGGATAAAGAAACTGTGGCACATCTATACAATGGAATGCTATGCAGCTATTAGAAAAAATAAAGTCATGAAATTTGCCTATATATGCGTGGACATGAAGAGTATCATGCTGAGTGAAATGAACCGGAAGGAAAGGGGCAGATATAGAATGACTGCATTTATTTGTGGTATATAAAAATATATATAGTAGAAAACTAATATCCATGGCCAGAGAAAACAAAGTTTAGGAAGACAGATCAAGGTTGGAACTAACCACAAGTGTGTGTGGGGTTGAGGGTAGGTAAGATAAAGAAGGAACCATTATGACAGTAATAGCTGGGAATGATCATGCTGGACAAGATCTGAGGCTTGAAAGTAGGTAAACGAATATTCTTGATAACCTTTCATCATCAATATTGCAAACCACAATGCCAAAAAAGGAGAGAGGGAGAAGGGAAAGAGAGAGAGAGAGAAGAAAAGTGGCTGCCAAAGAGGCAAGCAGGGGATGGGGTATGTGGGGTGATGGGAAGAAAATTGGGGACACTGGTGTTGGGAAATGTACAATGGATGTTGGAATACTGAATGACTGAAATCGAGTCATGAGTAGCTTTGTAAGGGTCTATTTCACATTGATTCAGTAAAAAAGTTAAAAAGAAGCGTACAACTTAACTGAGATAATGGGATTTCCACCTGCCCCCTAGCTCCTAAATGCTTATTTTCAAAATAAAATAGGAATAAAAAAGCATAAAAAATAACAAAAAATTGCTCAACAATAACCCATTTTATATTTGGGGATGAAAATTTATAGGAAATATATATGTATTTTTTTAAATTTTTAATAATTTAACTACAGTATTGTAACATTAACTGTATTACTAGTATTATCACCATTATTCATTTCCATCACCCATCTCTAGAATTTTTATCTCTACCACCTATAAGTCTAAACTTATTAAAGCCTAATTCCTCAATTTCCTTTCACAAGCTGCTAGTAATCACAATTCTATTTTCTATGTATTTGACTGGGCTGGAGAGATAGCACAGCACGTAGGGCATTTGCCTTGCATGCAGCCAACCCAGGTTCCATTCCTCCATCCTTCTTGGAGAGCCTGGCAAGCTACTGTGGCATGTTCAGTAACAACAAGTCTCATAATGGAGACGTTACTGATGCCCACTCAAGCAAATCAATGAACAACGGGAGGACAGTGCTACGGTGCTATGTATTTCACTATATATTTGAGGTTGGATAATGTTCTTTTATACATTCCACATATGATTATATTGCATGGTGTTTTTCCATTCTTATATTAATACACTTAGGAGTTCCTTCTTTCTATCTTGGACTGAAATGAATACACAACTATAAATATCAGTACACAATTATTTGTTTGAATTTCTGCTTTTAATTTAGTTGAATACATATGTAGAAGTGGAATTATTAGATCCTATGCTAATTCTTTGTTTAATTTTAGAGAATTTACCAAACTGTTATTGATTATAGTCTCACCATTTTGCATCGCCACTAGCAACACAAAAAATTTCTACTTTCTTTATACCTTGGCCAGCACAGCACTTGTTATTTTTTTCTTTATGACAGCAATCCTAATGGGTGTGAAGTGATAGCTCACTGTGATTTTGAGTGTTTTAAACATTTTAAAGTGCATAATCAATGGTATTTAGTACATTCACAATGTTGTGTAATCATTACTGCTCTCCCTAGTTTCAGAATATTTTATCACATAAAATGAAAATGCTGTACTCATTAGCATCATTCCCCATTCCCTTGGCAACAATTAATCTTATTTCTCTGTCTTATGAACTTGCTATAGTGGCTAATTCAGGAAAAAAATGAACTCACATAATATATGGTTTTTGTGATGTTTTATTTTGCATATTATTTTTAAAGCTCATGGCAGTGCTGTGTTTGTTCATTTCTATTTCAGTTTAGCTTGGTGACAGTACTCAGATTTTTGTTGCTGAGAAGACATTTTCTGTAAAAAATATATGTATTCACACATGAGGGAGGGATGCAATGTGATGTTGTTTGTGGGCTCTCCAGGCAGCTCTCTCTTGCTGCCCGTGTTTGATGCTCTCGAGACGCTGTGTATGGACCCAATTGGGACTGCTGTTGGCAATGGGCAGGTGAAGAAGCACGAGGACCAAGCTGGTTGCTGATTAGTTGCCATTTATTCAATCTCTCATCTCTTCCATCTGACTCTGGATTCTGACTTGGACACTCTTTTTCTACCTCTGCCTGCTTCTTGCTCCAACGACTCCCTGACTCTCTTTTTTCTGCCTCCTACCTCTTCTGCTTCTCTCTCTGGAGCCCCTACTGTTTCTCCCTCTCATGCCCTTCTGCTTCTTTCTCTGGAGCCCTTCTCTGGATTCTGACACTGCCCCTCTTGCTTCTGACTCTGCCTCCTCCACGCTTACAGTCTTAGTTTACATAACAATCACATAGGGTGGTGATACAAAGGTGGGTTGATCATTAACAAATCAACAAAGAGAGGTAAGGCCACTCCTCCAGGAGATTAACTCAAGGTTAAAAATCTCATCTAAAGAGATTACTCCAGATTACTAGGAGATCCATTTCGGGATCCCATCCAAGGTGTGTTGCTTTCTTCTTTCCTCAGCTAGTAATCCATTTAAATAGTAGCAGTAAATCTACTTCTAATATTTCTAAAAATGTCATTCCGTATAAGCATAGTAAGAGATATATCAACTTAAAGTTTGTTTTTTCCTGAGGACATCTCACTATATATTCCAGACCACAGTCCTCAGGCCAGGCTAGTCTTCCTAACCCCAGCAGGGTCCTAATCTCGTCGTATCTTTTGGATCATGACAGCATTTGTTCATGACCATGCTCTCAACTTATAGTTGAGTATTGTGGTGCTTTGGCCTGGCCTACTTCGATGCCAGGGTAGCTCACAGCTTGCCCTCAGTCCATTCAGTCCCTTGTCGGGACCCTGCATTTGGGGTGCTAGGAATTAAAGGCAACTGAGTCAAGAAAGCAGATGTCCAGGAGTAAATATCATTGGAGTCAATCAACTCCAAGTTACAAAGCATAATATTAACAGCCCTCCTGTACAGAAAGGACATTGCTTTAAGGTAAACTAAGTTCCTTGCAGCAAGGCTGAAAGGACAAACCCAATGTTATCCTACATTGATAAAGCTTTTGAATTAATAGGCTTTGAGTAAAATAGATTGCTTTCCATATTATCACTGTCACTGTCACTGTCCTCCCACGGTTCATTGGTTCGTTCAAGCAGGCCCAGTAACTTCTCTATGGTGAGACTGGTTGTTACTGTGTTTGGCATATTCAATATGTCACAGGTAGCTTGCCAGGCTTTGCCGTGCAGGCGAGATACTCTAGGTAGCTTGCCAGGCTCTCTGAGAGGGGTGGAGGAATTGAACCCGGGTTGGTCAGGTCAACCGCATGCAAGGCAAATGCCCTACCACTGTGCTATCATTCCAGCGATGGATTTATAGATAAAATAAATATATTATAATATAAATATATTATAAATAAAATAAATCCATCATTTGGAGGATTCATCATTGTCCAAGAAAAAGATGAATGGTGAATGTGTTAGTAGATGTTGTTTTAAATGCAAATAAAGCATAAGTTCTTTTGCATTTGTAAACTCAAGTTTTTGTACAATAACCACAATTATTTTAAAATGTTCAATCTTACTTTAGACCCTCAGTCTGCCAACCTATCCTGTATATTTTTGGTTTTTAGTCTCAGTAATTGTGTGAACCAATTCCATAAAAAATTATTTATCTATATTTATTGCAAGTGAATAGCTTTAGTGGTTTTTATTTATCTGGAGAACACTAACTCATTCTTTTTTTCTGTATGAATAGCATTTTGTGGTATGCATATAACAAATTCAGTTATAAATTGATCATTATTTTATTTAGAATAGTGTTGTTTATAATAGTGCTTCTATCAACATCCATATATAAGTTTTTAACTTATTTTTTGTTTGGGAAGATGTATAACTAAGGAGTAAAATTTCTAGGGTATATTACCATTTCATCTTATAAACAGCTTTTGAAAACCTAAAATTTCTTTTTTCCGCTGATGCTGCATTATTTGATATTCCAATTTGCAATATATGACAGTTCTAATTTATAAAATGAGTCAAAAATGAATATAAAGGAAAGTCATATATAGAAATTTTTAAATTACATATAAAATGTATGAGATCTGTTTAAAGGGAAATTTTTAGTAGTAAATGACAATATAATATATCAAACAAATAAGGTAACATTGTATTTTAAGTAACTATGAAAGAAAAAGAAAATGAATAAAGAAAACTTTCAAAAATTGAAAAATATTCATTCTTTGAAAAGATGCTTAAAAATCTTTAGTAACATCAACGAAGTTAAAAGGTAAGATTTATATGAATTCAGAAATTCAAGCAAGTACATTACTACCTATGTTATAACTGAATTATAAGACAAAACTATAAATAGTCATGCAGAAAATGATTTACATTTGAGGTGAAGTAGTGAAGAAATTTATAATTTATAGTAATAAATTACAAAGACTTAATAAACATAAATATGACTATAACAAGTTTATAATTTATAGTAAAGAAGTTATAAATTATTAGACTAGAGCAAGGAAAATTATAGGACTAGTTGTCTTTATAGGTGAATTCATCATCATTTATGGGACATCAACTTTTCTAACACATTTCCACAAAGTATAAGAGAATATTTAAGTATAAAAGAATATTTAATTATGACATAAACATTACCCTAATATCAAACCAAAAACACTATAGAAAACTAGAGGCAAATATCCCTTAACAGTATTTAAAATGGTACATGAACTCATTAAATATCTAGGAATAAACTTAATAAAATATGTGAAAGCTCTATATCTTGAAAACCACAAGTCACTTGAAAGAAAGAGAAGAGGATTCAAGAAATTGGAAAATATTCTATGCTCATGGATTGGAAAAGAGAACATTGTCAAAATGACAATCCTACACAAAGTATTATATAGATTCTGCAATACACATCAAAGTTCTGTTGACATTTTTCAATGACTAAAAATGATCACTAGTAAAATTTGTATGGAGTTATTAAACTCCTTGGATAACCAAAGCCAATATGAAAATAAAAGAAGTTGAAAGGTATCACAGTTACCAACTTTCAATTCTAGTGTACAGCTATAATAATGGGGCTGGAGCGATAGCACAGCGGGTAGGGCATTTGCCTTGCACGTAGCCAACATGGCCAACCCAAGTTCGATTCCTCCGCCCCTCTCAGAGAGCCAGGCAAGCTACGGAGAGTATCTCGCCTGTATGGCAAAGCCTGGAAAGCTACCCGTGGCATATTCGATATGCCAAACACAGTAACAACAAAGTCTCACGATGGAGACGTTATTAGGCCTGCTCGAGAAAATTGATGAACAACGGGAGGACAGTGACAAGTGATAGTGACAGCTATAATAATCAAAATAGCATGTAGCAGAGTAAAGATAGAATGTCTGACCAATGGATTAGAATTGAGAGCTCAGGGGCTGGAATACAGCACAGCAGGTAGGGCATTGCCTTGCACACTGCTGAGCTGGGTTCAATTCCCAAAATCCCATATGGTCCCCTGAGCACTGTCTTGAGTGATATCTTAGTGCAGATCCAGGAGTAATCCCTAAGCACCACCTGCTAGGTTTAAAATATACTGGCTTTAAAAACATACAAAAAAAAGGGAGAGTTCTCAAACTGAAAGACAGTAAATCTATGACAACATAGCTGTTGCATGAAATAATGCAAACAAACAAAATGATATTGGATTCATTTTATATGAATGATAAAATGATACTGAATGGTATTGGATTGTATCTCATGACGTAAATAAAACTTAATTCAAAGTCTATTAAAGACCTCAATATTAAACCTTAGTCTATAAAAACATGTTGGGGAAAGTAGAAGAGATAGAAAGCTATAAGATCTAGACCTCTAAAATGTTTTTAATTATGTGATATCATTAGCAAGTTACCAGGAGCAAAAGTACACAAATGGTATAACATTAAACTAAAAATTTTTTTGCATAGAAAAATAAAATCAAGCTAAAACTAAAAGACACCTTAATAAGTAGAAGATTTTACTTGCACACAATATATCAGACAAAAGATTAATATCCAGGATATGCAAAGCTCTCACAAAGCTCAACAACAAAGAAAATGATAACCTCATCAAGTGATGGAGAGAGGAGACAGACATCTTCAGAGGTCAGATAAATGGCCAATAAGCATAATAGTACCCATCGTCATCAAAGCAACATTGAGGACCATCTCAAGGATATTCCAGTGTATTCTTCTAAAAGTTTTATGATCATCATCTTATTTGCATTTTTGTATATGGTTGAGATAAAATTACATATAAAATTACATTATATGCTTGAGATAAAATTTCCCAACTTCACTTATTGACAAATGGATATCAAAGATTATCCTCTGCTTATTGTGTAGAACTGATTCCCTGTTGAAAAATATTTGACTAAATCATATGGGTTTATTTATAGCACCTCTCTTTTCTTTTTATCTTAATAATTTATGAAGAGGTATCTTATTTTAGGTTTGGGTTTGAATTTTTCTAGTGGATGATATTAAGCAAACTTCCGTGTACTTATTGGACATTTGTTTAAATTCTTTATGAAAATGTCAGTTCATATTTTTCCATTAAAATTGAGTCATTTATTCAACTGAGTTGTATTTAGTTATGCAATTTTGTCAAAAGTCCCTTAAGTGATATTTTATTTTTAACCACTGCTTTTATTATGTGGGCTGTTTTGATCTTTCTTTGCATTATTTTCAGCAAAAAGCGTTTTCTTAAAATAATCATATGGACCCTAAGATTTCAGTTAACCTCCAACAAATTACCAAAAGCATGCACTGGCTTGCAAAATAGGGCCTGGAATTTTCCCAGTGTTTTGAGAAAGAAAGTGGAGTGGGAGTGGGGCAGAGGCTGATTCTGCTCAAGGCCAAGGCCAAGATGAAGCCAAAGACTGTGGGCAGATGTAGAAAAAGATGAGTAAAATGCCACAAAACATAGCTACATTATTGACTTCAGCTTTTTCTTATTGCATGGTTGCTGTGATAGTCATCCACAGTGAAGCAGATTAAATTGCCACCTTTAACCTTCGTCCAACCAAGTTGGTAGCAGGGACGTGGGGAGATACAACAGCCTGGGACAAAGGGAATGCTTTAATCTTTTTTGCACTCTTCCTGTTGGGGTGTCTGTGTAAGTCTATTCAAGTCCTGCAAGCATGTTCAAAATTTTATCTTTCTTGCAGGAATGTTCCCTTTTGGGGCCATTGCTTTCTAGCAGGGCAGTTCTAGCTGGCGTCAGCACTTTCACTGAAGCTTTTTTGACCCAAGATACTGCCCACATCTTAGGCCCTGTATTTACATGATGATTTCCTACAGGTTGCTACCAATCTTTGATTAATTTTTCTGAAGTTCTTAAAACATTGGTTTTATATGTCGTTTTCAACCTTGTTTACATTGGTAAGCTGGCGAAAACAAGAAAAATTTGCATATCACTACCGTAGAAATAAAAACATCATTTGCAATAACAATATTATTTATCAGTAAGGAATACTTATAATAGTAACATTGCATGGTAGACTTTAACCATGTGCTAAACATTAATAACTTTATCATAAAACAACAGGAGTTTTTTCTGTGAACTGGCCACTGGTTTAGATCACTTCTTTATAAGGGGAGGAGAGCATGAACTTCACAGTCCACAGGTGAGCTGGCATGCTAGACTTTGAGTTTACTCCCCCAAAACACTCTATTTTAAAGATGTTTTGACTATTAGGTATTCCTGACTTTTCATATAAATGTGAGAATTATTTTCTCAAGTTCTACAATGAAAGAACTGATATTTTGATACTCTGTTGGATTTGCAAACCAATTTGGAGAGAATTGCATCCTAAACCATTTTAAGTATTCAAATCCAGGACAGTTTCCAGTTACTTAGATCTCTAATTTCTTTCAATAATAGTTGGTGCCTTTATTAGTATAAAAGGCCTAATAAAATAAAAGTGTAAGTTTGTTTCTAAATGTTTTTGGTAAATGTATCTCTAACTGCTTTATTTATTTGATTCTATGGTAAATAGAATTTGTTTTCTTAATTTAATTTTTGGTCTGCTGATCCTTAGAATATAGAAATATAATTAGTTTTTGAATTAATTGCTAAATTTGCCACAGTAATTTATTTTCTTCCTGAAGCTCATTATTTTTAATAGTGGTGTAGTGCATGGTCTCTATACAAGAAAATGAATGATTTCAAATAGGTTTTTAAAATAAATTAACATTTTCAATTTCTAGTTTTACCTCTTTTGAAATATGGATGCATTTCATTTCTTTTGCTGCATAATTTCCTTAACTAAATCTTCCAGTAGAATGTTGATGTGACAATGACGGACATACTTCCTTACTCCTCAACCAAAGCTGTAGGATAACACTGGTTTGTCCTTTCTCCCTTGCTGCAGGGCGTTTAGCTCTATCAGGCTACACCCATCACAGTGCTCCCAAGTCACTCCCATTCCTTTGCTTATGTGTAACTTCTCTGTGTTCTCTTCCCCAACCGGTCTATCACATTTTCTGCTAATCAGACTCTCTTAACTCATAAGGTCAGATCCTTCTAAGGACACTTGACTTGTATTCATGTATTGCCTTTCTCCTCTCCTTATGTCTTTTTAATTGTTTGCTTTAAAGTAATGTCCTTTTTGTATAGACACAGGAAGACAGTTAATATCATGCTTTTGTAACTTGGAGTTAATTGACTCCAAATAATTTTCATGCCTGGGCATCTGCTTTCTCAATTTAAGCCCCAGTTTCCCTTAGTTCCTAGAATCCCAAAAGCAGAGTCCCGACAAGGCCATCTATAGTGAGATGGCCCCAGGAGAGCAATCCTATAAGCTTAATGTATCTCTTACTGTGTCCATACAAAATGATCAATATTATGAATGTTTATATATTTGTTGGACTAAGAAGAGGAGAAACACACCCATAATTGGAATTTCAGTGTTTTGAGAGCTGTCTTGCTGGATGAGAATCTGTCCTAGAAGAAGATTCCCCTGAAGGAGGGACTTTACCTCTGTTGATTGCATGACCACACCTACGTGTAATTATTACCCCAACCTCTGATGCTTTGGGATTTAACTAGGCTGTAAGAGTGGGCTGGGGGAGCCAGGAGGAGAATGAAGTAGAATGGGGAGGCAGAGGCAGAAAGGAGAAGGATGAAGGAACAGGATCCAAGAGGAGGATGAGGGGGATTGGGGAAGAGGGATCTGGAAGAGGAATAGAATGGAGATGGGAATGGAATAAACTGCGACTGCCACCAACCAACCTGGCCCTCATTCCCTCCTTTGTCTGCCCATCACCATCAGCCTCCCCAGGGTGGGGGAAGTGGTGTGAGACCACCGAATGCAGGCAGCGAGAGAGAAAGAGCTATGGCCCTTTAGTAAATACACCTCTGGAGACCCTGGCAGAGCCACTGTGTGTGGCTTTTTGTATTTTATTTTTTGAATACACACACAAAGTATTCAATCTTTTGCTGTCAAGAATGATGCTAATATTGTCATTTAACAAATTCTTTCTAGAAGTTCCAGAGAGTTCATTTCCATATTTAGTTTGTTCTTATCATGAATATTAATCTTTTCAAAACTAATTTTCTTTTTTCTCTTATTCATATGTTTCTTGGCATGATAGTGTCACCCTCCTCCTTAATCCTCTCTCTCTCTGAGATCCCCCTAAGCAGGAGCCTTTGTAGGACATTTCAAAGCTAGGAAAAGGCCCATGCAATGTTTTTCATGCCCTGTGGTACTAGAGATTACAAAGACACTACTAGGGGCATACGGGAGCAGGTTATCACTCTCCTGTTCTATACCACAAGGTTCCTGGGATTGAATTCCAGGTTTCTGAACATGAAAAACTTAACCCAGACCCCTAAGATATCTACCTGTGCCTAATTATGTGAATTTAGTCTTTTATTTTATTGATACAGTACATTAATTGAGTTATAGAATTCTGAATGTCTTGTATTCTAGAGTAAATACCATTGTATAATTTGTATGATTTATTTTATATATAATTACGTTACTTGCTATATTGTGTTAAGGACATTTGCATTTATAATCAGGGTAGTTTCTCTAATATGGTTCTAAGTTTTAGTTTTTACTTTATTATTGTTGGCACAAAGTGAAATTTTCCTGCTCTGGTGGGTTCTTGAGAATTATATGAAAGAACTGCATACAAAGCTCAGAAAATTTCGGCCAGATAGCACAGTTGGTAGGGCAATTCCCTTGGATGGGGGCAGCCTGGGCTCGATCCCCAGCATCCCATATGGTCCACCCAAGAACCGCCAGGAATTCCGGAGTACAGAGCCAAGAATAATCCCTGAGCATTACCAGGTGCAACCACAAAACAAATAAACAAACTAAAAAGTAAAAAGCTCAGAAGATTAAAGTTATAATTTTTTGTTCAGTTTAAATGGATGGGCTTGGGTCCCTCCCCAAATGTCCAGGCCTCTCTTTAACCCATAAATGGCATCAATAGTCCTGTCCCTGGTGCTTCCCCATCCCGTGTATGATATCCCAGTCCTTTTCTGAGCAGTCAACTTGCCTTCAGTGTACCATGGCCAGGGGCTGTCCCTGCATTTCTGTCTAGCCTGTGTACACTCTCCCGATCTGACATCATGTCCCCGGGTCCTTCTATACCCCAACAGTTCCTTATTGTCATGCCCTGACTTTACTTAGCCTCTGACCATGGCCATGTGCGCATGGGAAAGATCCCTGTGCTTGTATCTGTTGCTGGCTTCTCCCAGCTATACCCTAGCAGTTCCTGTCATCCTGGAGTGTGTGGGTGAAACTCCTGTCCTCATTATTTGGCATCTTCCCGGGCATCTGAGCCCTGCCTGAATCTGATTTTTCCTTGGTGTTTGAGCATGGACATGTGCTCACAGAGAGAGGGACAGACAGACAGACAGACAGATGTCCAGACAGACAAAGACAGACAGAGACAGAGACAGACAGAGACAGAGACAAACAGAGACAGAGACAGACAGACTGAGACAGAGACAGACAGACTGAGACAGAGAAAGAGACAGAGAGAGAAAGAGAGGAAGAGTAAGAGCAAGCTTGGTCCTGGAAGAGAGAGAGTGGGGCTGGGAGCCTCCATTTAGCTGCTGCCATAACCCACCCAAAGCCATCCCATAATCTATTTTGATTGTTTATTTATCCAATTGGCTACCTGTTCTGGGGTTGAAATATAAAGTGACTGATTAAATTCACCTGGCACTCTACCCTTCCATCCCTGCTGTATCAGTACTATCAACATAATGATTTAAGCTTGCACCCCTACCGCCATCAAAATATTAAAAGCCCTCCACACTTGCCTTATTTAAATGACATATATCTGTAAGTAGTGATGCAATGTGCATAGATTTTTAAAATTAATTTTAATGCATTCTTGAATCTATACATATTTCGTATGCTACATTACATGAAAGCTTATTTTTAATTATTTGAGAAATACTGATATAAATTAAAGGCCCTCCCGTTGATCATCGATTTGCTCGAGCGGGCCCAGTAACGTCTCCATTGGAGACTTTGTTGTTACTGTGTCTGGCATATCCAATACTCTCGGTAGCTTGCCGGGCTCTCCGAGAGGGGCGGAGGAATCGAACTCGGGTCGGCCATCTTGGCCGCGTGTAAGGCGAATGCCCTACCCGCTGTGCTATCGCTCCAGCCCTAATTTAATCTTTTAAATTAAAGATTTAAAAGTAAAGTAAAATAAAATACATGATCTCTTATTTATATAGATCATAGCACTTCTGTTATATTTCATATAAAACTATTACTAGAATTTTGATAAATCTTTATTTTGCTTTTGGTAAAATGGGCATTTTGATTATATTACTTCTCCCCATGCATAAGTAAGGAATTCTTTTCTTCTTTCAGTAACTTGTTCCATATCATTTAATAGTATCTTAAATTTTGTTTGCCGTTCATATATTTTGTCATTTTATTCCCGAATATTCTTGTTGCCATTATAAGTGAAATCGTTTTATTAGTTTCTTGTTTTTATGTTTAATTTTTTTGCATATAGAATTGACAAGGAATTTATTTGTATTAATGTTTTGTTCTGCCACCTTAAGTTTTAATAATTTTATGTTTTGCATCATCTGAAAATGTATTATATCATCTGAAAAATTGATCATTTTATTTCTTTTTCCAATTTGGAATCCATTTTTTCTAAGGATAATTGCTTACGCTAACACAGTAACAACAAAGTCTCCAATGGAGACGTTACTGGGCCCGCTCGAGCAAAGACATTTAATAGTAAATTAAAAATGATGAGAATTGAAAACCTTGTATTTCTTCCCTGATTTTAAAGATTATTTTTCAGTTTTTAACAACTGAGTATGGCCTACGTTGTAAGTTTGTAGCTTACATCCTTTATTATGTTGAATTGTGGCTGGAGTGATAGCATAGTGGGTAGGGCATTTGCCTTGCGCACAGCCGACCTGGGTTCAATTACTCTGCCCCTCTTGGAGAGCCCGGCAAGATACTAAGAGTATTCTGCCCGCAAGGCAAAGCCTGGCAAGCTACCAGTGACATATTTGATATGCCAAAAACAGTAACAACAAGTTTCACAATGGAGACGTTACTGGTGCCTGTGCGAGCAAATCAATGAACAACAGGAGGACAGTGCCGTGCTACAGTGCAGTGCAGTGTTTTTCCCATCCCAATTTTATTAATTTTTTGTTTTTGGAGTTCTTTCCTTTGGGGGCTGGAGCGATAGCACAGCGGTAGGGCCATTTGCCTTGCACGCAGCCAACGTGGCCGACCCGAGTTTGATCCTCCACCCCTCTCGGAAAGTCCGGCAAGCTACTGAGAGTATCTTGCCCGCAGGGCAGAGCCTGGCAAGCTACCCGTGATGTATTCGATATGCCAGACACAATAACAACAAAGTCTCCAATGGAGACGCTACTGGGCCTTCTCGAGCAAATCGATGAACAATGGGAGGACAGTGACAGTGACAGTTCCTCTGGGGCAGATGTTTGTGCCACACCTGCCTGTGCTAAGGAGTCTATGCTTATGAATCTCTCCTGAAGGGGATAAGGGACCCTGTGGGGGCCCGGGAATTAAATCCAGATTGGCCACAAGCAAGCAAGTGCCCTAACCATGTCACTATCTCTAGGTTCCTCTTTTTATTAAGTTTTTTTTATAATAAATGGGGGATTATTTTTTCAAATACTTCACCTATATCTATTAATACTATGATATGACTTTTTCCCTATCTTATAGTATATTACATGGATTGATTTGTGTATGTTGAATCATCCATGCATCCCCAATGGTCCAGTTCTCCTTTCCCCGTTTTACCTATAATCACTAATTGATTTTATTATTTAAAAGTTTTTATAATTCAGTGTGTTTTCTCCATATATTATATAGAAGTGCAATAATATGACATTTATCTTATTTTGGGTGCATAACACTTTCTGGTTTAACCCATGTTGTTGCTAAAGATATAATTTCATTTTTTCTTATTAATATAGGCTAGTAACATGGTTACAGTAGGATTGGCATATTTAGTTCTGTATGTTATTGTATCACCACCAAAGTGTCCATTTCCTTCCATCGCTGTCCTTTAAAAGGAATTATAGTTTAGGTCTAGGTTAAAGTAGTGTTAACATTAAAAATTTGGACTTATACAATAGCCTCACTTCACCACCATCAATGTATCCAAGATCCTCCACTCTTGCTACTTCCAGTCGGCCTCATTCCTCCCCTATCTACTCACCACAACCTGTGGCCCTGTGCTAGGGCTCATTATCAATTGTATATTCCATATTCAGAATTTCCTAATTTTGGACCAGAGAGTAGTGCAAGTGTCCGGTGCTGGCTTTGCACATAGCCAGCCCTGGCTCTATCCTCGGTACCACATGCACTCCCCATAGCCCACCAGTGGTACCTGAGCACAGGGTAAGGAGTAATCCTAAGCATTTCCAGGTGTGTACCAAAAACAGAACAGCAACAAAAAGAAAATCCAGAATACCATAAGTTGTATAATTGATAGTATTTAATTGCACATAAAACCATATATTCATTACCCACTCCTCAGTGCATTTGCATTTATTGTGGACTTGTAAATGGTGCTGCAATAAACCCACATATCCCTCTGAGTAAATGTTTTAATGTTTGGGGGTAATTATCCAGAAGAAAGAGAACTGAATTTATGAAATTTCTGGTTTCTTTTTTTAAAGAAATTGTTACATTGTTTTTGTTAATTTTTCCACAACATAATATTTTCTTCCCTCATACTCTTCCCATAGCTAGTTTTTCTTTCATCTTTAGCAAAATATCTGTTCATACAATTATTAGGTGTAACTCGATTTGGTTTTTTGTTCTGTATTACAAAATCTTTTGTGAAGTTTTATTTTTTCATATTTAAATTTTGTTCTTTTTTTTAGTTTTTTAGTTTTAAATTGAATTACTGTGCGATAGTTACAAAGTTTTCATGATTCAGTTTCAGTAATACAATGATTGAACAACCATCTTTCCACCAGTGTAAATTTTCCACCACCAATGTCCCCAGTATCATTCCCATCACCCCCACCCCACCTACCCCCTTCCTCTATGGCAGACAATTTCCTTCTTACTTTCTCTCTACTTATGGTTTGCATATAAATACTGAGAGGCCATCATGTTTGGTCCTTTATTTATTTTCAGCATACATCTCCCATCCCAAGAGATCCCTCCAACCATCAACCATCATTGACTTAGTGATCACTTCTCTATCCCAACTGCCTTGTCCCCTAGCTCATGAGGCAGGCTTCCTACCATGGAGCAATCTTCCTGGCCCTTGTCTCTACTGTTTTTGGGTGTTTGTCTCAAATTAAGATATTTTATATTCCACAAATGACTGCAGTCATTCTATGTCTGTCCCACTCTTTCTGACTCATTTCACTTACCATATCCATCCACTTACAAGAAAATTGCATGAATTCATCTTTCCTAACAGCTGCATAGTATTCCATTGTGTAGATTTATCATAGTCTCTTTATCCAGTCATCTGTTCTTGGGCACTCAGGTTGTTTCTAGATTCTGGCTATTGTGAACAGTGCTGCAATGAATGAAGAAGTGCAGATGATATTTCTACTATGCTTTTTTTTTGCATCCCCAGGATATATTTCTAGGAGAGGTATTCCTGAGTCATATGGAAGCTCCATTTCTAGTTTTTTGAGGAATGTCCATATTGTTTTCCAAAAAGGCTGGACCAGTCAGCATTCCCATCAACAATGAAAGAGTCCCTTTTTCCTCACAACCATATCAGCACGGGCTTTTCTTGTTCTTTTTGATGCATTTGGTCTCTGTGGCGTGAGATGATATCTCATTGTTGTTTTGATTTGCATCTCCCTGATGATTAGCAATGTAGAGCATTTTTTCATGTGACTTTTGGACATTTGTATTTTTTTGAGGAAGTTTCTGTTAATTTCTTCTCCCCATTTTTTGATGGGGTTGGAGGTTTACCTCTTGTAAAGTTCTACTAATGTCTTATATATCTTGGATAATAACCCCTTATCTGATGGGTATTCAGAAAATAATTGTTCCCACTTCATGGGCTCTCTCTGTATTTTGGTCCCTGTTTCTTTTGAGGTGCAAAGACGTCTTAGTTAAATGTAGTCCAATTTGTTTATGTCAGGCTCTGTCGAACCTGGCAAGCCACTTGTAATGTACCAAATATGCCAACAGTAGCTAAAATGGGTCTCATTTCCCTAACCCTGAAGGAGTCTCTGGCTGAGTTGGGAAGAACAAGAGGGCTCGTACTAAGCAGACGGTGCACAAGTCAATGGGTGGGAAGGTGCCCCGCTAGCAGCTACCCACCAAGGTGACCCACAAGAGCACAGCAGCCACAGGTGACGTGAAGAAGCCGCACCACTATCGGCCTGACACCGTGGTGCTACACAAGATCCGCCAGCTGCTGTTCCAGCGGCTGGTGTACGAGATCGTGTAGGACTTCAAGGCTTACCTGAGCTCCCAGAGCTCGGCTGTCGTGGTGCCACAGGAGGTGTGCAAGGCCTACCTGGTGGGGCTCTTCAAGGACACCAATCTCTGTGCATTCCCTACCAAGCGCGTCACCATTATGCCCAAGGACATCCAGCTATTGTGCCACATCCACAGAGAGAAAGCATAAAGTTTACGATGCTAAAATCTCATGACCGGGACAAATGGAGACACTACTGGCATCCACTCAAGTACTCAATGATTAACAGGATGACAGTGACAGTGACAGTGAATTTGTTTATGTTTGTTTCCACTTCTTTGGTCAGGGTGTTTCATCCTTAAAGATGCCTTGAGCTTCAATATCATGGAGGTATCTACCTACATTTTCCTCCATGTACCTTATAAATTCTGGTTTGATACTGAGGTATTTAATTTATTTTGTGCTTGTCGTTAGGCAGAGGTCAGAGTTTATTGTTTTGCACATACCTGTCCCATTTTCCCAGTACCACTTGTTGAAGAGGCTTTCCTTGCTCCACATGACATTTCTTGCTCCTTTATAAAGAATGAGTGATATGTATTTGAGGGTCTGTGTCAGGATATCCAGCTCTATTCCATTGGTCTGTGGGTCTGTTTCTATTCTAATACCATGTTTAATTACTACTGCTTTGCAGTACAGCTTGAAGTTGGGGAAGATGATGCCACCCATCTTCTCTTCCCCCAAGGATTGATTTAGCTATTCATGGGGGGTTATTGTTCCATAACAATTTCAGGTGTGAGGCTGGAGTGATAGCAGAGCAGGGAGAGCATTTGCTTTGCACACAGCCAACCTGGGTTCAATTCCCGACATCCCATATGGTCCCTTGAGCACCACTAGGAATAATTCCTCAGTGCAGAGCCAGAAGTAACACCTGAGTATCACTGAGTGGGACCCAAAAAGAAAAAAAAAAGAATTTCAGGAGTGTATTGTTTACTTCTTTAAAAAATGCCACGGGTATCTTTATAGGAAGGACATTGAATTTGTATAATGCTTTAGGGAGTATTGCTATTTTGACAATGTTAATCCTCCTGATCCATGAGCGTGGGATATGTCTCCATTTCCTAGCTTCCTCTTCTATTTATTGAAGTAGTATTTTGTAATTTTCTATGTATAGGTCCTTTACCACTTTAGTCAAGCTGGTTTCGTGGTATTTGATTTTCTGGGGTACCATTGTGAACAAGATTGTATTTTTAAAGTCTCTTTCATTATTTGTATTTAGGAAAGCAATGGACTTTGGAGTATGGATTTTGTAAACTGCCATTTTACTATACAAACCCACCGTTTCTGGAGCTTTTCTGCAGTCTTTAGGATGTTCCAACTATAGTGTCATGTCATCTGCAAATAGTGATAGCTCAACTTCTTCCTTTCCCATATGGATGCCCTTAATATTTTTCTTCTTGCCTAAACGCAAGTAATTCTAGTACTATATTAAATAGAAGTTGGTGAGAGAGCATATCTTAAAGGGATGTCTTGTCTCTGATCTTAAAGGGAAGGCATTAGTTTTTCCGCATTGAAAATAATGTTTGCTGTGGGCCTGTGGTAGATGGCTTTGACTTTACTGAGAAAAGTTCCTTCAATTGCCATTTTGTTGAGAGTTTTTATTATGAATGGGTGCTGGATCTTGTCAAATGCCTCCTCTCCATCTATTGATATAATCATATAATTTCTATCTTTCCTTTAATTGATACGGTATATTATGCTGTTTTAGTTCGCAGTTGGGTTTTTTTGTTTGTTTGATTTTTCAACCATATCTGGCGGTGCTCAGGGATTACTTCTGGATCTGAGCTCAATGTCAATCTGTGGGCTCAGGGTACCATATGGGGTGCCAAGGATCAACTCTGGAACAGCACACAGCCCGGCTACATCAGAACCCTGTGTCTGGATTCCCACCTGCCAGCGGTGACAGGACAAGCGGGATGGCTTGGGCCTGGGCGGCGGTAGTGGGCATGCATGGTTGAGGTTGAATTCATGGCAGACCCATCAGATGTGACTCCAAAACTCAAAACAAACCTAATCCCCAAGAAAGATGCTGACAAGGTCTGCAATGATAGGACTGCAGGTAAAGTACTTGCCTTACACACAGTGCAACCAGATTCAACCCAAGCATCACATATCAGGCCTTGAGTCCACCAGGAGTAATTCCCCGAGCAGAGCCAGAGTAAGTCCTCCTCACTCAAAATAAAAAGAAAAAAAGTTGTTAAAGTGCTCTACTTGCAGCACTGTTGATCTGTCCCATGATTTGCATTTTCATAATAAGAAGACAGATAATGAATATCATTTCATGTGCTATAGAGAGCCTATATGTCTTCTTAAGTGAATCATCTATTTAGATATTCTGCACTTCTATTCAACTGGGCTGGAGCGATAGCACAGCGGGTAGGGTGTTTGTTTTGCATGCAGCTGACCCGGGTTCAATTCCTCCATCCTTTTCGGAGCGCCTAGCAAGCTACAGAGAGTATCCCGCCCGCAGGGCAGACACTGACAAGCTCCCCATGGCATATTTGATATGCCAAAAACAGTATCAACAAATCTCACAATAGAGACATTACTGGTGCCTGCTCAAGCAAATTGATGAACAACGGGAGGAAAGTGCTACAGGACAGTGCTACAGTGCTTTATTCAATTCGGTTATTTATTATTGATTTTTTTGTCTCACTGTGCTGTCTAAATTACTTAGGCAGAGTATAGAATTTATGTTTTTAGAAGTACTAGAGATTTTTATTTTATTCTAGATTATAGGGCTTCCTAGCTTCCCTATTTACCTATCATTTTATAATCTGTCCAATTTAGAACACTGAAAATTGCAGATGGAAATCAGTTGCCTAAGCAAGAGGATGCATGACTCTCTACATAAAGTAATTATATAAGTGAAATATAGATCATATATTCGTGCAGCTGTCCCGGCAAAGCCAGGTTTGATTCCTTCGCCCCTCTTGGAGAGCCCGGCAAGATACCGAGAGTATCTTGCCCGCACGGCAAAGCCTGGCAAGCTACCCGTGACGTATTCAATATGCCAAACACAGTAACAACAAGTCTCACGATGGAGATGATACTGGGTCCGCTCGAGCAAATTGATGAACAATGGGAGGACCATGACCGTGACTGTGACTAGCTTCCTATATGCTGTTCTTTGCAAGGGTCAGAGATTAGGGTCACTGCACCACCATCTTGAGGAGGCACTTCAGGCAGGAGATAAAGTTTCTCGGTTAGAGGTTAGGTTCAGCTTATAAGGTGTTTTTTCTTACTTGAATTTGGTCTTGAAAGAGTTTGCTATGCTTCTATGAAAAATTTTTCACATACCTGCCTCTTAAGATTTAGTCCAATGTGTACTATGGCCATATATTAGTTCAGTTCTAAACACTTTTGCTCTTTTGATTTGTATGCTTAACATCTTTGAGTGCACTGGTATGCATTTATACATATACATTTATACATATACTAATGGATTATCTTTCTGAGCTCTCTGTGATCTGGAACCTCCCATCAAAGCTCCCTAGAGCAGAAGGGTTTAAATTACTCATAGTGCCACAGTCTCACAAAAGCATTTTCCTTGAATAGAAACCAGAAAAAAAATTAAAAAGTAACACCATGAAGATCATTTATCTGAGTTCTGACTTCTGTCCGTATTTTATCAGTTTTAGATTACTTTTCTCAGGTCTTAGGAAGATGCTTTATGTTATTTGTCCTGATATTTCTGCTGTAACAGCAAGCAAAAAAAGATATTAGTTGTAGCATATTACCTAAGTAGAACTGTGAATCTTATGGTTTCTTTTTAAATGTTCTCTTGACATGATTTTTAAAAAAATTTTTATTAGTGAAACACCATGAGGTACAGTTGTAGACTTACAAATTTTTGTGCTTGGGTTTCAGTTATACAATGATCGAGTACCCATGATTTTTAATAGCATTTCTGAGAATGATTTATATCTCTTTATTGTTCTTAGGGCTAGAATGACAGCACAGCAGGTAGGGTGTTTGCCTTGCATGCAGCCAACCCAGGTTCAATTCCTCTGTCCCTCTCGGAGAGCCCAGCAAGCTACCGATAGTATCCCACCCGCAGGGCAGAGTCTGGCAAGCTCTCCATGGCATATTAGATATGCCAAAAACAGTAACAAGCCTCACAATGGAGATGTTACTGGTGCCTGCTCGAGCAAATCAGTGAACAACAGGAGGACAGTGATAGTGACAGTGATTGTTCTTAGATCATAAGATTTTTCGAATATATATCCTTATATTATTCACAAATTTTACAATATTCTTATTTATTCTGTCTTCCATCTTGTTATTACTTCATTCACTTATCATATTGTGAAAGTGAATGGCTATTTGATATGAGTATATCAAATAGTCCATATGTTATTTACACTTCTAGATTTTTAAATCTTTTTTGTAATAATGAAGATTTTATTCTACTGATGCTAAAGGAATGAATTAAATGAGAGGTAATGTCACTGGTCAAGAAAGACAATTGGTGACAATAAGCCTGAAAGTTGGAAGTGATCAAAGTAGCCACCTTTATAAGTATATTTATAAGAATCAGTTTTTATAGGAAAAGAAAAGGAAAGCATTTTTTAGAAAGGGTGACTTGAAGTTGGTGCCAGGGAGGTGAAAAATCTTCCTCGTCAACAGAGAAGAAAAGGAATCAAAGCAGGAAGAAGAGAACAGGAAGAAATGAGTTAACAGGCATCAGGGATTCAGTTATACAAGTGACAAGAGTGAGTGGTAGCACTGAAGCACTGTTGTCCCATTGTTCATCGATTTGCTCAAGCGGGCACCAATAACGTTTCCACTGTGAGACTTGTTACTGATTTTGGCATATCAAGTACACCATGGGGAGCTTGCCAGGCTCTGCCATGCAGGCAAGATACCAAGATACTTTCAGTAGATTGCCAGGTTCTCCGAAATGGTATAGGGTATATATATATATATATATATATATATATATATATATATATATTTACACACACACACACACATAAAACCCAGCTCCTGGAAGTGCACGGCCGCAAATGTGGCCGCGCGACATCTTATCATTTCATTCCTACTTTGGACAAACTGGCAGGCTACTGAATGTAACCTGCAGACATGGCAGAGTCTGGCAAACTCCCCGTGGTGTACCCAATATGCCAAATACCAGTAACAATAAGGGGTCTCATTCTCCTAACTCTGAAAGAGCCTTGAATGTGGCACTTTTTAAAATCTCAGGGCTAGGATGAAGGAGACGTTACTGGTGCCTTCTCAAGGCAATCGACACACATATATGTATACATGTATATATATTCAGCAGAACTGAAAATATGAGATTTCCACAGCAACCACTGAAACTTTGTATTGTGCCTGGGGGTGTAGTGGGTGTTGGGAGGGGAGGGGAAACACTAGTGGAGAAGTTGACACTAGTGGAGGGATTAGTATTGAGTTATTTTATCCTAAAATGCAACTCTCAGTAACTTTGTAAGTCATGTCTCTTTAATAATTTTTTTAAAAAAGAAACCAAAAAAAAATTCTCCCTGCTCAGCTCATAATCCTCTTTATCTGTAAACCATAAAAAGGGAATTATGAATCTAGTTCAGCCCACATATTATCTGAAGGACAAAGTAAACGAAGCCTCTGGCCAGCAGTTTGCTGGGTTTTTTTTTATTTCTAATTTTAGTTCTCACTTTATTTTGGGCCATTTTTATTCTCATTAATGGTAGCTAAAACTTTATAAAAACCCACACATTGAGTTATTTCAGTTGTTACATTTTTTATTTTAACATTTATTAGCTGTTACTTTTTTATAGATTGTAATCCTGTTCTTAAGGTTTCAGCTATTTTTTAATGAACAAAATATAGTGTAAAGTTTCTGCCTTTGTTTCATTCATATTTGTCTCCTTATATACCTGATTTTTTTTGTTTTGTGACCTAAATCTTGGTTTGGATGGGCTTACTTTAATCTGTAGTAGTTCCAGAGGGTCCATTTGGGTGAAGATTTATCTAAGGAGACACTTGTGCTAATTTGAAAAAGAACATATTCCAGAAGAGAGAAGCAGGATACCTAAACCTAGGGAAAATAACATCTCTCTACTTTAGTCTGAAGGTTAGAACTTGTAAAGAGGACTTGACCTTCCAGAATAACACAGATTAATCAGATAGATTTACACCCATATTTTATCTCTTTCTTCAAGCACGTTAATTCAATAGAAATAGAGACAAGTCTCCAGTTTCTGGAAGATAGCAGGGGTCTATTATGAGATAGTGTCTCTTTTCCCTTAAATTTCTTCTGGTTCCCCTGGGGCAGTTCCCAGACAAATATCCTGTTCTAACTGGCCCAGATGCAGTGGCTGTAGTTAGAAGAAAAGTAGTGGAGCCCTTATCATCAGATTCAAGAAATTGTAGTTCTTTATATCAGAGTGATAACACAGTGGATAGGGTGTTTGCCTTGCATGCGGCCAGCCTGGGTTCGATTCCTCTGACCCTCTCAGAGACCCCGGCAAGCTACTGAGAATATTCTGCCCACACAACAGAGCCTGGCAAGCTCCCCGCGGCTTATTCAATATGCCAAGAAACAATAACAAGTGTCACAATGGTGACGTTACTGGTGCCTGCTCGAGCAAATTGATGAACAACGGGAGGACAGTGCTACAGTGCTATATCAGAAGGAGATTTTTTAACAGAAACAAAGTGTCTATAAACCAAATAAATCTTTGTGATCTATCAATAATTTCTAAATTTTTCACTTTTTATTAAATACCCTGACTTAAAAGCTATTTGTAGTTGAATTTTAGGCAGAATGTGTTCCAGCATCAATCCCATCACCTGCGTCAGTATCTCCAGGTGCCCTCTCAGTCTCCAGTGTGCCTCCTTGACAAGCACATTTTTTTATTTGGCTGTAGTTTGAATTTCATGCTTTCAGTGTTGCTGGTTCTGTGGTTTAGATATATGCAAATACCACCCATCTTCACAACCTATGTGCTTGAGGCCCTTGGCCCCTGCCCTTCTTATTTCCCATTGTTTTGTCTTTCTTCAACTTGTTTCCTTCCTGTCCTACTTCCTATATCCAGGGCTCAAGGGTTATCTAGGTAACCCCCTTAGTAGCTACCATTCCCTTATTCAGTTATTCTCTATACCACAGATAAGTGAGATTATTTTATTTGTCCTTCTTCTTCTGACTTGTTTCACTTAAAATAATATCCTCCAGTTCTACCCAAGTGGCAGTATATTGCATGATTTTATTTCTCCTTGTAGCTCTATTGTGCATGTAGTATGAATCTTCATATTCTACTCATCTGTCATTAGACACCTAGATTAATTCCATATCTAATTGTGTTAAGTGCTGTAATGAACAATGATGTGCATATGTCTTTTTAGAATGAATGCTTGAGGGTTATTATGCCCTGAGGGTAGATATCTGGAAGTGGAATTGCTGGGTCATGTGGCTGCTCAATTCTTAGTTAACTAAGAAATAGCCATACTAGGGACTGAAGAAATAGTACAACAGATAGGGTGCTTGTCTTGAATGTGTCCTACCCATATTGTAATCCCCACATCTCAGATGGTCTCCCCAGCTGACCAAGAGTGATTCCTGAGTGAAAATCTAGTAGTAACCTCAAATATTGTTGATTGTGGCCCCAAAACAAACAAAAAGAAATATCCATACTCTTTTCCACAGGGGTTGAACTAGACAATATTCTCACCAGCAGTGGATGAGAATTCCTATTTCACTACCTGTCTGTCAACACAGATTTTTCCCAGTAGTTTTGATATGTTCTCTTTTCTCTTATGTGAGATGATATCTCATTGTCATTTTGATTTGCATTTCCCTAATAATTCGTGATGATGAGCTCATGTTCTTATTGGTCTGTCTTCTTCAAAGAAGTTCATTTTCTCTCTTCTTTTATTGGTAGTGTTTTTATATTTTGTTGTTTATATTATGTCTAACCTGTGTTGTTAATCTTTAAGTGTTCTTTATATACCTTAAAATCATTTTCTCACATTCAGTTGGGTGTTTTTCAATTATAGTCTGAGTTGCTTTTGTCACGCAGAAACTCTTTAATTTGATGCAGTCCTATTTGTTTTTTATTCTATTGCTTTTGTCAGAGCATGCCAGCAGTGATTATTCTGTTCAATCTCACTGATATGAGTTAATATCTCATTGTTTATTTCCCTGATTATCAGTGATGATGGATATTCTTCAAAACATCTTTTGGATATCTGTATGTCTTTTTTTGTGGAAACATCTATTCAGTTCCACTCCCTATATTGTATCTTGCTTTTGTCTTTGAATATCCTGGGTTTTTAGTTTATCTTGGATCTTATCCCTTTGCCATGTACATTTGTGGTGAGTGAATATTTTATCCCCATTCAGTAGAATGTCTTTATATTTTTGCCATTGTTTCTTTTGTAATGCAGATTGGCTGGCTTTTAGAGAAGCATAATTAGGTCTCCTATGACTTCTAACCTTGAATCCCTCGCCAAACCATGTTTAGTGATCATGTTTTATGTAAGTAGAGCTTTTGAACGTTTGGAGCACAGATTTTCTGTCTACTGCTTCCATTTTCTAGGGAGGAATTCTGTGCATTATCTGTTTCTTCTCTCCTCCCTGTCTCTGCACATTCTCCTTATCTGTACTTTTCCACTTTTCACTTTAGATAATCGGATACCAGAAGTGGAGCTGATTGCTGGATATTACTATTCACTTCTTTTAAGAAACATGCAAAATTCTGTGTTTATTTCTTCTTTTTGGTGTGGATTTTGTTGGGGTAAACTGGTGCTATTTCAAAGGGCTCCCTTTACCATTTTAATCCACATTTCTTATATCCCTTTCTTACACTGAGCATAAAGGATCATCAAAGGGTAAAAGTGGTTTATAGTTTGTGTGTTTGTTTGAATACAAGCCTCCTTATGCTGGAGCATTCACATGGCCCTCTCGATTCCATTGCTCTGGAGCATGATCTTTCTTTGAGAATGATCTTTCTTTGCCCCCTTTGGTTGGGGGCTACACTTGGTGGTACTTGGTGGTACTCGGTGAGTACTTGGTGGTACTCAGGCTTATTCCTGACGCTGTGCTCAGAGATTTATCCAGGCAGTGCTTGGGAATTTATATATAGTGCTGGGATTAAACTTGACTTGGTTGAATGCTGGGCAAGTGCTGCACAATCTCTCACAGTCTCGATAATTTTCTTTAAACCTGTGTTCAAACTCAATTTTTTTTTTACTTTTTGGGTCACACACGGTGATGCTCAGGGGTTACTCCTGGCTCTGCACTCAGCAGTTACTCCTGGCGGTGCTCAGGGGACCATATTGGATGCTGGGAATCAAACCAGGGTCGGCTGCATGCAAGGTAAACTCCCTACCTGCTGTGCTATCCCTCCAGCCCCAAACTCAAATTTTTGAGGTTTTTTTTTTTTGTTCATTTTATTTATACATCTGATATAGTCATGACAATCCTGGTCTTGTTCTTTTAAATTCTTTCTTAAAATATAGTGCTTTTTATTTTTATTAAAATATTTCTTTTCTTAAATATTTTTTTATATTTTTATTCACCCATAAAAAGGTAAAGGTAAAGGCCCTCCCGTTGATCGTCGATTTGCTCGAGCAGGCCCAGTAACGTCTCCATTGGAGACTTTGTTGTTACTGTGTTTGACATATCGAATACTCTCGGTAGCTTGCTGGGCTCTCCAAGAGGGGCGGAGGAATCGAACTCGGGTCGGCCATGTTGGCCGCTTGTAAGGCGAACGCCCTACCACTGTGCTAAAATGCTCTTTTCCCCATTAGTGTGAACTCTTAATATTTTAATCATAGATGCTTATAGTTTAATGTGTGGTTATTGCAATAATTAATTCATATCTGAAAATAATTGCCATGGTTTTTTTTTTCCTGTTGAGGAAAAACAATTCTTCAGACCTGGGTTGTTTAAATCCTATCCACTAGGAAAGGCCTTCAAGACCAGTCATACATCCAGTTTCTGGGAAATGAACTAAAAACCGTATAGGTATTTTTCTTCTAAGACATTTTTTAGACTATAGGACTTAGCCTTGTGGTATCAATTTACTCATATAACGGTAAATTTATGGTAACAATGTGATTTACTGAGCATGTTTTTTCACTGAGGGTTTGGAGTCTGAGTAGTGGAGTTAGTCATGCAGATTTATGTCTACACAAATGTTCCTAAATAAAAGCTTTGAATATCCAGGCTTCAGTGAGCTTCCATGATTGACAAAACTTTGCATGTGTTGCCAAATATATTTAATTTCCACAAATGATGCATGGCGACACATACATGTCTTTTTCTTCATTGATTTGTTGTTGTTGTCATTGCTGAAATTTGTATTCAGTTTATATTCCGAAGAAATGTTTAACATTTACTTAAGAAGAAGAGAACTTAGAGTGCATAACTATTATCCTATTCTGTCATGCATATTCAGTATATCATTTTGTCTCATTTTACATCTCATAGAGAGATTGCTTGCTTTTTCTGGAAAAATGGAAAAATCAGTATAATACATGTTTCTTAATATTAAAAATACATAAATATTTTAAAAATTATTTTAGGGCATTGATACTCCTAAGGTTTGTTATGGAGCTTATTCAAAATATCATGGTTATGAAAGTCCTAGATTCATGCTTTGAATGTCTTCTAATACCATTTACAATGACCTCATAACCCAAAATAATGTGATGAATGAGAAAAACTGTCACATATGATATTTACCATAATCAACATGATTTGTATTTCCAGTGATAGAAGAGTACAAAGTTTAACTAGTTGAAACCATTAAAAAGTAAAAGGAAAAAATAAAACTTTAAAAATGAAGAAAACACTAAGAATAAAGTAACATTCAGAAATTTTAAAAATTGAAGGAACTAAAATCACATAAAAAGAAGTTAAGGGATTAGGAAGTTTGATTATGAGGGCCAATTTATTTCATATACATTCTGAAATAATCTATGTAAAATAAATATTTGAAGATACATTTTCAGCTTTAATTAATTATTAATAATTTTATTATTAATAATTTAATTAAAATTTCAGCTAAAATTAATTAAAAGCCTAGCTACTATAATCAGGTTATTCAATCAGAACTGTCAAGTAAATAAAACTACATACATATGCATCATTAAAATAACCAACTTACCCAAAATATTTTACAAATGCAATGCAATTACCATCAAGAGTCCCATGAAATTCTTTAAGGAAATAGATAAACATTTCTAAAATTTGTGTTGTACCATAAAACTTCCATAATAGCCAACCAGGCCAAAGAAGATAGGAAACATTGCATTCCCAGACATTAATCTTTACTACAAAGCTATCATAATCAAAACTGCATAACAGTAGAACAGATATAGACTCTCAGATCAATGAAATGTAAGTGAGATACTAGAAATAAATCCTCTGGTGTACAGTAACTAAATTTATTATAAAGGGGCTACCTGCAAAAAATAAAGCAGAGAGGTCTTTTCAAATTATCATGCTGGGAAAACTGAATACCAATATTGGAGTAGGAAAAAAAGATAAATAAATTAGTATTCTACCTCCCACAATGCACAAAGGCTAATTTTAAATGGATTAAAGGCCCATATATCAAACCTGTTTCTGTAAAATGCATTTGAAAGAAACATAGATTGGATTCTCCAAGATCTTGAACATAGAGGAGTTCTCATATGATATGATCTTACTAGCAAAGAAAACTGAAGCAGAAATAAGGTAAAGGTAAGGTAAAGGCCCTCCCGTTGATCGTCGATTTGCTCGAGCGGGCCCAGTAACGTCTCCATTGGAGACTTTGTTGTTACTGTGTCTGGCATATCGAATACTCTCGGTAGCTTGCCGGGCTCTCCGAGAGGGGCGGAGGAATCGAACTCGGGTCGGCCATGTTGGCCGCTTGTAAGGCGAACGCCCTACCGCTGTGCTATCGCTCCAGCCCTATATCAAACAAAAATCCCAGAATAGATTATGGATTGAGTTTTGTTATTTCTGTGTTTTGGGTATATAGCTGTACTCCTCATTCATATTACTGGTACAACGGAAGCCCTGATACTTGTTAACCCATTATTTCTTGTTTTCTTCTTCCTCCCTTGATCTCTTTCCTTCTCAGTCTCTTATCTAAACAATGGGGCTAAGGATGATCTAACTATCCCCCTTTTACTAAAATACATTCCCTCATCCAGTATTCTATATTCCACAGATAAGTGAAATCATTCTGTTTGTCTTTCCTCTTCTGGTTTACTTCACTCAACATATCTTCCAACTCTAACCAGGTTGCAGAAAATTGCACGATTTCATTCTTCCTTCAAGTTGCATAGAATTCACTGTGTATATATGACACATTTTCATAATCCATTCATCTGCCATTGGACACCTAGGTTGATTCAATATATTAACTATTGTATTGAGTACAGCAATAAATAATGGCATGCATATGTTCTTCTGAGAGAGTGTTGTTATGTTCTTGGGATAGATGCCCAAAAATGAAATTGCTTGGTCATATGGCAGTTCATTTCTAAGTTTACTGAGAACTCTCCGTACAGTTTGCCACAGGGGTTGTAACAGATAACATTCGCACCAGCAGTGAATAAGAGTTTCTTTTTTTACCACATCCCAGCCAACACAGATTGTTCCTACTATTTTTGATATATTCCATTCTCACTGGTGTGAGATGGTATCTCATTGCTATTTTGATTTGGATTTCTCTGTTGAAGTGTGATACTGAGTATTTTTTCATGTATCTTCTGGCCATCTGTCTGTCTTCCTCTGAGAATGATCTATTTATTTCCTCACCTCACATCTTGAAAGGGTTTTTGAATTTCTTTTTGTTGATTAGACAATGATTTTATTAACTTTTACCACTAAAATATAATCATTTATATAAGCATTGGTATAACTTTAGGAGGAAAAATCATCCAACCCTATCAAAAAATGGGGAGAAGAAATAAACAGACATTTTCTTAAAGAAGAAATACAAATGGCCAAAAGAGACACACAAAATTGTTCTACATCATTAATAATCGGGGAGATGAAAATCAAAACAACAAAGATATCATCTTACACCACAGAGACTGGTATATATCAAAAAGAACAAGAGCAACCAGTGCTGCAGTGGATTCAGGGACAAAGGGACACTTCTTCATTGTTGATGGGAATGCTGACTGTTCCAATCTTTTTGGAAAACAATATGGGCATTCCTCAGGGAGTTAGAAATTGAACTTCCATACATATTGCTGGGTATTGCCAGCAATACCACTTCTTTAAAAATACCTCGGGTGCCCAAAAACACATAGCAGAAATGCTCTCTGCACTTCTATGTTTATTACAGCACTATTCACAATAGCCAGAATCTGGAAACAACCTGAGTGCCCAGACAGATGACTGGTTAAAGAAACTATGGTACATCTATGCAAGTGAATACTATGCAGCTGTTAGGGGGAAAATGAAATATGAAATTTGCTTATAAGTGGATGGAAATGGGAGTATCATGCTGACTCAAATGAGTCAGAAGGAGAAAGATAGACATAAAATGATTGTACTCATTTGGGGAATAAAAAAAACATGGTATGAGACCAATACCCAAAAATAGTAGAAACTAGGGTTAAGAGGATTGTTCCATGGTTGGAAGTCTACCTCAAATGCTGGGGGAGAAGACAATTGGGATAGAAAAGGGACCAAGAAGACAAAGATATTTGGAAATGATCACTCTGATTAATAACTGCTTAAAATAGGTAAAGGAACAAACATGATAACCTCTCAGTACCTGTATTGCAAACCATAATGCCCCAATGAAAAAGGGGGAGGGAATGGAGGGGAGAGGGAGAGAGAGAGAGAGAGAGAGAGAGAGAGAGAGAGAGAGAGAGAGAGAAAGAAGCAGAGACAAAAAGAAAGGAGATTGCTGCCATAAAGACAGGCTGGGGTCGGGTGGCAGAAGGGAAAGTAGGTATATTGGTGGTGGGAAATGTACACTGGTGGAGTGATGGATGTTGGAACACTTTATGACGAAAACCTGACCATGATCAGCTTTGTAACTCCGTATCTCAATTTAAAAAATTAAAGGCCCTCCCGTTGATCGTCGATTTGCTCGAGCGGGCCCAGTAACGTCTCCATTGGAGACTTTGTTGTTACTGTGTCTGGCATATCGAATACTCTCGGTAGCTTGCCGGGCTCTCCAAGAGGGGCAGAGGAATCGAACTCGGGTTGGCCATGTTGGCCGCTTGTAAGGCGAACGCCCTACCCGCTGTGCTATCGCTAGGGCTGGAGCGATAGCACAGCGGGTAGGGCGTTCGCCTTACACGCGGCCAACATGGCCGACCCGAGTTCGATTCCTCGCCCCTCTCGGAGAGCCCGGCAAGCTACCGAGAGTATTCGATATGCCAGACACAGTAACAACAAAGTCTCCAATGGAGACGTTACTGGGCCCGCTCGAGCAAATCGACGATCAACGGGAGGGCCTTTACCTTAATTTAAAAAATTAAATAAATAAATAAAATATAATCTGTAATCTTCAAGAAAGTATTTAATTCTAGTTCTTGTTTGACAAAACAATGACCCATTACACGCTTCTCTCTTTCACAGGGTGAATTCTACAATATTACTTGCATTTACTAGTTTTTATTTTTTTTCCTCACAAAAGTCCATTTGTCACATTGTTTTTGTGCTAGCTAAATTGTACATTTAATGTAATGTTTATTAAGTTTTTAAGCATTTTTAGAATATTCCAGTAGGAAATTTTCAGAATATGTTGTGTCCTATTATATTACCACCCCAAAACAATTATAAATATTTTCAAATTTAGGGAACAATTCTTCTCAGATATCATATTAACAGTTTCTAAAACTAGTGGAGTGGAACCCAATAGTTTCTTAAAATATATGGACCAAGTCATGTTCATTTTCAGCTTGTATTTTTTTATTTAATTTTATTTTTATAAAGTTGTTCACAATAGCTTGTATTTCATGATTACACTTTATTTGGGAATAAGGACTCTCAAGCAATGCTTAAGAGGTCTGGGGACCCCACTGACTACGGTCATGATAAGCAATGCTGCTTGGGCACGGCAGGTCCAGTGATACCAGGACCAAACATGGGGGATTAGGGGCCTCCAGAGCTGGACCTTGTGGTTTTGGGGGAAAAGTGTAGCTCTGGGAATACAATACAAGCCCAGTGCATTCTAGGTATCACTGTGCTACCTTCTGCCTAAATTATACCATTTTTGATGTATGATCTTTAGAGATTTGAGTTTAGCATAGTTTAGTTCTATATGTTTTTTGTTAGGGGGCCACACCCAGTAGTGTCCAGCAATTACCCTAGACTAAGCATTTGATGATCTGTAACTGGTGAAAACATGTGTTGAAGGTAAAGAAACCAGACCTTACAGGTACATACACTTCAGCCTTTGAGAGATCTCCATGGATCTCGTTTAATTATTAAATTAAATAACTATGATTTAATTAATTATAAAGTGCATGGTACTGGGGAAACATATTTTTCTTTTTATTTCCAAAAATATAACTGTAATTACAAAAAAACGTGACTTTTTATTGCATTTTACTCAGACTTCATGTCTAATATTTAGACAATATTTAATGTAAACCATAAAATTATAAGTTTTAATATTTTTGTAGAGAAAATTCTGTACAGAAACAAATTTTTGTTAATATATAAAATAAGTACAAAACTCATGAATGGAAACTTATATAGAGCAACCTATATTTTAAAAATCAATAGGGTCAGTAAGCTTTAATTCTCGAGGATTATATATCATCCTCTGTCTGGCCACATAGGATACAAAATGATAAAGTACTCCCTGCTTCAATTTCTACTAAGTTCTTAGATGGGGACTTTAAATTAAATTCTGATACCACTTCAATCTTACAAAGAGAGTAAGGATTGGTGAAAGTGGATATTCATTTTAGAGTTAGATCTTACAAGAGTCAGAAGGTTGAAATGGAGAGCTGTAGAAATATAGATTCCATGAGAATTTCAGGACAGATCATTATTCCAGGCCTCACAGAAATAAGTCAGTTACTTGGAATGCTAAGGAAATCATAAATACTTTTAAAAAAAGATATTTTATAGAATATCTTCATTTACCTAGATAATGCATAAATATTCCATTACTATAATGCCATATTTACAGTGCTAACTGGTCACAATAACTGAGATTTACTGGTATTGCTAACTTAAATCCACGCTTTATTCACAATTCCATAAATTCCTCCAGAATAATATGCACAATAGCAAATTAAACATAGCCATCAGTTCAACTTTGTCCTCTTTGTCTATGATGAATATTGATACTTTCTTTGCTTTGAATGATATGGAAAGTTTTTAGAAGGATTGGTTGCATATTGATCACTTTGTATTTGTAAGGTGTTTTCCATTATTTAACTGGAGGAAGCTTCCTTGGAAGAGAGACCATGTGTAACGTACTTCTTTTGTCACATCATATATGAAGATGATAAACCATTAATGTGACATATTAATGTTTTCCTTTGAGGTCACATTTGTGTCCTCAGAGCATAGCTCTGATAACATAGTATCTGAATAAATAATTTGAAAATCTTGAGAGATGTGTTCGCTTTCATCTTATTATAAATTTAATCATTCATGTCAATATCAAGTCAAAGCTATTAGTGTTATACCTAAGGTGTTTGTGTGTACTAAGGGTGAGCTCCAAGTTTCAGATATCTGAATAATGATCAGGGTTACTATTCAAAAAACACCAGGAATAGTAAAAGGATAAGGAAGGAATTCAGCAATTTCAACAGATGAGGACAGATGTTCAGGCAAGTGCTTTTGACTCTTGGTCAAATAGAAGTAACCAGCCTTGTTTGGATTTATAATGGTAGTAGGTCAGCTTTATCCATGTGTTGGTTGCCAATTGAGACCCCAATAAAACCATGTGCTCAGAGCAGAGGAATGGAGTATTTGGTGTGGAACCGGCATGCAAACAGAAGGAAGGGCTGGGAGTCAGATAGGGCCAAAAGTAGGCAACAAATGCAGGAAACTCTGGAGCAATTGAAGGTTTAGGCAAGTAGGACAGGTGAGACTTGTTCAAGGTCTAGACAAAATTCCATGTGCATTTGAAAACAATGGGCATTTGGTGTTATTTAAAGGGATGTTTTGCACATGTTTGTCCAATGTGTTTCATTCCAATATTTTTTTATTGATCGTATTATCTGCACAGGCAGAACCTGGCAAGCTCTCTGTGGCGTATTCGATATGCCAAAACCAGTAACTATAACAGGTTGATCCTGGAAGAGCCTTCAATCATTGGGAAAGATGTGTAAGAAGAGGCTGCTAAAATCTCAGAGCTAGGACGAATCAAATGATCAGTTTGAGGCCCATTCGTGTTCTGAGAACGAGCAGACGCCATTGGGCTATACTAGCACACGACAGGGACGAATGGAATGATTACTGGTTCCCACTCGAGCAAATCGATGATTAACGGGATGTCAAGTGATAAAATGATCAATTAGTGCCCTTAAATTTCAACTTGGAGAACTCCCTTTAGCATTTTAGATAAGACAGTACTAGTAGTGAATAATTTTCTCAGCCTTTGTCTCAGAAAAAAGGTATGTATTAATTAGGTCTAAGTGACAATTTTTCTATATAAAGTATACTTTGTTGGAGCTTTTTTTTCATTCAGAAATCTGATATAACACCTTACTATTATCTGCAAGTCTTCTGTTGAGGAATTTATGATAGCTTCCTGGAATGAGTTAGAATGTTTTTTAAAATTTTGTATAAGCATGCCTTTTAGTTGCTATAACATTTTTCCTCTTTTTTGATCAAAAATTTTTATTATGTTTCATGATAAAACATTTGTTACGTGAAACTATAAAGGGAACTATAAGCTTCCAAATACAGGATATCCAAATATTTCCCTAGAGTTTGGGCAGTTTTGACATAATTCAGATAAAAATCTGCAACTGGCCCTTTCTTAACTTAAATTGTCATTTTAATCTTTGCACCAAAATAGTGGCTCTTTTAAATGATCTCTATTCCTCTGTTGAACTATTTGCTCTTCTTACTAAGTTTAAGATCTGTGGTCTCTTAGAGCTTATAGAAAATAGTTATTTAAAATCATTTGGCAATTTTTTCCTGGTTATTGACAAAAGTTTTTTGTTTCTTTGGAACTGTTTTTTTCCCTGACTTTCCATATGTATTGTTGTTTATTCAATGCTGTCTGTGCTTATGATAGAATAGCCAACTCCTCAAGTCTTTGAAGGGAGTGGACCACTCTTCCCAGGAAAAGCTAGAAATGTAATTTCATATATCCATTTGTTGAAATCAGCTTTGGTGAAATGTGACTGATCCTTAGTAGGAAGGATGTGGGGTAGTCAACTGTGTTGTTGATGTGTGATACATAGATTCCCAGGCAGTAATTAGCCTGCAGCAATGGTAGTTCCACTGCCTGACCCATAGGAGTCTTGAATAACCATGGAAGCAACAGTCAGTTACAGGGTTTTCCGTGTTTGTAGTACTGGCTAAATCATAAAATAAGATTGGCAAGTGTAATAAGGTTCTACACTGGTTACATATAAACCAAGGTCTGGACTGTGAGTGTGGGATGATAAGGACCAGGTTCTGGAGAATGAGGGTTAGTGAAGATAAAACTTTGTAATCCTTGGGGCTGGAGAGACTGTACAGTATAGGGTTCTTGCCTTACATGTATTAAACATAGGCTCTATCCACAGGGCCCCATATGGTCTCTCAAGCTTGCCAGGAGTAATCCCTCCAGGTTTGGCCCCCAAACCCAAAACAAATAAACAAAAATACCCCAAACTTTTGTGATCCTGGGAACTGGCTTTCCCACAGGAGGGGCAGTTTCTTAAAGGGAAATTCAGATAGATGTGGAGATGCTAAGACTGTAACACTGTAGCACTGTTATCCTGTTGTTCATCCAGTAATGTCTCCATTTGTCCCTGTCAGATGCTAGTGTAGCCCAATGGCGTCTGCTTGCTCCAGGAAAATGAACTGAGACTTGTTTTTGCTGGTTTTGGCAGATTGAATATGCCACAGGGAGATTGCCAGGCTCTGCCCTGTGGGTGGGATACTCTTGGTAGCTTGCCTGGCTCTCTGAGAGGGATGGAGGAATCCAACCCTGGCCGGCCGCATACAAGGCAAACGCCCTATCCGCTGTGCTATCAGAAGGATTTTTTTGTTTTTTCTTTTGTTCTTTTTGTTTTTTGTTTGTTTGCTTGTTTTTTGTTTTGTTTTCAGAAATGAAACATTTCTAACCGAGAAGGAGCCTAGGTACTGATGGGGTAGTCCAGTGTTTGCCCTTCTGTTGGGGTGGCCAGGAAGGGCCTATAGGACCTGGATGCAAGGGGGGCAAGTCCATGCCTGGAGTCGAGGCGCCTCTAGTGGCACAAGGCTGTTGCTCTGTCCCACTGCCCCTACCCAACCTAAATACACGAAAATAAGAAGCACCCTGCCTGGCACCGTGATGCATCCGCGGGCAGGTTGGCGGTTGGACTCCCGGCCTTGGCGGTCCTAGGAGTCAGTGTCCAGGCGACCAGATATTCAGAGCACATCCACGAGTATCACTTATTGGGTGTCAGCGCCCCAAGCGAGCATCTCATTGGTCACCCTGCTTCCATAGCGCCCAGTGCGCTTGAACAGTAGCCACTTCATCTCTGCGTCCACGCAGCTCTTGCTGTTCGAGTGCCACATGATTCCACTGGTCTCTCTCTTGACTTTTGGGAGGTCCCCCAAGCTGACTATGATGAAGATGCCTGTGTTGAGGTCCCAGATCACTTTTATGCTGGGGTGATAGGTCTTGGGTTCGATTGGTAGGAGATGCAAAACTAGGAGCCCAGGGCCAATGTCAATGAGAACCTGTTTGGTTTTCGGGCAAACCTCCAGGATGACGACATTGTGGTTGCTGAAAATGCAGAACTGGTGGCGCTCGTGGCACCATGCCTGCTAACCTCATTGATGACATATTCAGAGTCCAGGGTCCAGTGATCCACCATCAGGTGAGAAACAAACATAAACAAATGGGAATACATCAAACTAAGAAGCTTCTGAACTTCAAAAGAAACAGTCACCAAAATAAGAGAGAGCTCACAGAATGGGAAAGGATATTTACCCAATAACAATCTCATAAGGGATTAATATCCAGGATATAAAAGACACTAGTGGAATTGTACAAGAAAAAAACCTCCAACTCCATCAAAAACGGGGAGAAGAAATGAACAGAAGATTTCTTTCTCAAAAAAAAATACAAATGGCCAAAATTCACACACAAAAAATGCTCTACATTGCTAATCATCAGGGAGATGCAAATTAAAACAACAATGAGATATCATCTCACACCATAGAAACTGGCATACAAAAAAAGAGATCAAAACCAACCAGTGCTGGCATGGATGTGGGGGAAAAGGGACACTCTTTCACTGTTGGTAGGAATGCCAACTGGTTCAGTCTTTCTGAAAAACATTATGTTCATTCTTTGAAAACTAGAAATTGAGCTTCCATAAGACTCCACAATACTACTTCTAGGAATATATCCTGAGGGTGCAAAAAAGTACAATAGAAATAATATCTGTACCTATATGTTCATTGCAAAACTGTGAGAAAGGCTTGGAAATCTGTCTCTGTGCTCAGATACAATCCAATGAATATAGGAGACAATATACAAATGTCTTTTGGGAATAGAGTTTTTGGGCTCTTGGAATAGATGCCAAGAAATGGAATTGCTGGGTGATATAAGAAATTCAATTTTTACTTTACTGAGAAATATCCATACTGTTGTCAGAAATATCCATACTGTGTTCTCCCTTCCGAAATCCAACACGCCATCTCGTTGGTAAAGAAGCAAACAGGACCCAGCCCAGACAAGGTCAGACTCGAACACCTGAAGAATCTGTCATCGGTACTAATCAATACACTGGCTTGGTTCTTCACACACTCCTTGTGTGAATGCAAGGTTCCATCCCAATGGAAAACCACCAGGACTGTACTACTGTACAAGAAGCAAGACATCCACGACATTGGCAACTATTGCACCATCTGCTTGTTGTCTGTCGTCTACAAGCTGTTCACTTGAGTCATCCTGAATAGGATTGGCAGAACACTAGATGAAGGACAACCATGCAAGCAAGCCAGTCTCTGAAAAGGATTCAGCACGATCAACCATATCCAAATGATAATCAAGCCTATTGAGGTTTCTTGGGAGTTCAAGATGCCGCTCTGTCTAACATTCATTGATTTAAAGAAGGCCTTTGATTCTGTTGAGACTAAAGCAGTCATTGAGTTTTGGTGTTCGGGCAAACCTAAAATAGCCAAACAGGGCGTTCAATGTCAATACATCAGGATCCTCCGTGAGCTTTATTGTGGATTCACTAACAGGATCTCACCATTCTACAGGGACGTCAATAGAGGGGTTCGGCAGGGTGATACCATTTCACAGAAACTCTTCAGTGCCATCCTCGAGAACGTCATGCAATGATTGGAATAGGAAGGAATGGGAGTGAAGATAGATGGTCGGCAACTACGCCACCTCTGCTTCGCTGGTGACATCGTTCTTATAACATCAAACATCAGACAAGCAGCACAAATGCTGGCCGACTTTAACCGTGAATGTGGAAAGGTCGGACTACAGCTGAATCTCACAAAGACAATGTTTATGAGAAACGGTCTCGTTCCTGACGTTCCATTCACTCTCAAAGGGACGAACATCTCTGAATGCAACATTTATGTGTACCTAAATCGAGAAGTCAACATGACGAATGGCCTGCTGAGTTGTGCAGGAGGAAGAGAGTGGCTTGGAATGCCTTCAAGAACGTTAAAGAAATAGCTAAGAGGACAAAGAACCTCCAGCTCTGGGCACATCTATTCGATTCCATTGTTCTTCCTGCATTAACATATGCCTCAGAGACCTGGTCCCTACGAAAACAGGATAAGAACGCTATTCGGGTCTCCCAAAGAGGAATTGAAAGAGCTATGCTTGGAGTGTCACGCTTCACTCAAGTGAGAGAAAGAATATGGAGTTCTGATCTCCGTCAACGATCAAGAATCAGGGACACTGTCTCGTTTGCCAAGCCGTCACAAATCAGATGGGCTGGACATGTAATGAGATTTGGAGATGACCGCTGGACTAGAGCCATTACCAGCTGGATTCCACGGGACGTCAAAAGACTCCATGACCGCCCACCTATGAGATAGAAGACCCTGAATGATTAGTTTGAGGCTCTTCGTGTTTCTAGAATGAGCAGACGCCATTAGGCTGCATTAGCACGCGACAGGGACGAATGGAGATGTTACTGGCACCCGCTCAAGCAAATCAATGAGTAACGGGATGTCAGGTGATCAAGTGGCTGTGTTCTAAAATGTGGAGCCAATCTACATTCCCACCAGCAGTGGTTGAGTACCTTTTTCCTCATATATGGTTCTTTTTTTTCCCTTTGTGATGTGTGGCAGTCTTTCTAAGGTGAGGTGATATCTTGTTTTAATTTGTGTTTCCCTGACTAGTAATGCAGAGTATTTGTCATATACCTATTGACCATTTTCATGACATATTTGGGGAATTTTCTGTTTATTTCCCCAGAATTTTAATGGGGAGACTACAAAAATCTCCTGAGAACAGACATGTAAAATGATAAGCTACAAAAGCAACTTGCATAAATACAGGGCATTTCTATATGCAAACTATGAAATAAAAGAGAAAATTAAAAATTAAAATCTGTACATAATTGTGTCTCAAAAGGTCAAGTACCTTGGAGTCTGCTTAACAAAAGAGTTATTCAAACAAAAATCACAAATTACTACTAAAGGAAATAAAGGAAGACACAAGGTAATGACAACTCATGCCCTGTTCATCAACTGGAAGATTAACTGTGTCAGAATGACAATCCTACCCAATTTGTTATGATATTTCACTTGAAATCAATAAAATACCCTTGACATTTTTTGTTGTTTTTGGATTTCAGCTGTCTGTGCTTAGGTGTGGTTCAGGAGACTATTTGCTAGAGTTTGAACCTGGATCAACTGCATGTAGAGCAAGCACCTTATCACTTGTATGATTTCTCTGATTTTCCATGAAATGTTAATAGATATAGGTCAAATAATGTTACAATTTATATGAATAGTAACACTCCCATCACCTGACTAGCTATAATAGTCCTAGGAAAAAGGAAGATAGTAGACCTCTCCTTCCCCAAATTTGTTATAGTATAAAGCTGTATAATCAAGACAGTGTGATACTAGATAAAGTTAGACTATCAGCCTAATGGAATAGAATTGAAAGCACAGAGACAGGTACTCAAGTATATAGATATAATCTTTGACAAAGGAGCAAGGGCTTTGAAGAGAACAGGGAAATTGCCTCCAACAATTGGTAGTTGGAAAATTTTACAAGTTTTTCTGGTCAGCAATAAATATGTGACAATATGAACTCACTCCTTTCCTATACCATGCACAAAAGTCAATTCAAAATTAATTAAAGATATCAATATTAGACCTGCATCCACAAATTATATTGGGTAAAACAAGTCTAATCCTTCATGACACTGAATGTAGTATCATCTTCATGATTTAATGCCATTGGCCAGGAAAATATAAACAAATGGGACTACATCAAATTAAGAAGCTTCTGAAACCCTCCCACACAAATCAAAAATAAAAGACACACCCCAGAGAGTAGGAGAAAATTTGCCTGCACTCAACCAGAAAAAGGTGAAAATTAATTGATTTTTGATTGTTGAAACAAGTAGCTTGCTGGGCTCTCTGAGAAGGACGGAGGAATTGAACCCGTGTTGACCATGTGCAAGACCAATGCTCTACCCACTGTGCTATTGCTCCAGCCCCAGAGTCCAGCCCCAATATTGGTATTATTCAAATATTATATTTTTATTTTACTGAGGGTGAGTGATAGCACAGCGGGTAGGGTGTTTCACAATGGACACATTACTGGTGCCCACTCAAACAAATCAATGAACAATGGGATGAAAGTGCTATTTTACCAAATTTGCTCAGTGATTTGCTCTCTTTATTATTATTAATATTATTTGCCACATCTAACTGTGCTCAGAACTTAGAACTTGCAGAACTATTCACAATAGACAAAATATGAAAACAACCTGAGTGCTCAAGAACAGACAACTGATTAAAGAAACTTTGGTACATCTACACAATGGAATTCTATGCAGCTGTTAGGAGAGATGAAGTAATGAAATTTGCTTAAAAGTGGATGGACATGTAGAGTATCATGCTAAGTTAAATGAGTCAGAAAGAGAGGGACAGTTATAGAAGACCTGCACTCATTTGTGGAATATAAAATAACCTAAGACTGACACCCAAGGACAGTAGAGATAAGGGCCAGGAAGATTGTTCCATGACTGAAAGCCTGCCTCATGAGCCTGGGGGAAAGGCAGCTGGAATAGAGAAGGGATCACTAAGAAAATAATGGTTGGAGGGATCATTCATGATGGAAGATGTGTGCTGAAAGCTAGATAAAGGACCAAACATGATAACCTCTCAGTATCTGTATTGCAAACCATAATGCCCAAAAGTAAAGAGAGAAAGAGTATGAGAGAAATTGTCTGCCATGGAGTAAGGGGAGGGGGGGGAGCTGGAAAGGGTGATATACTGGGAGATTGGTGGTGGGGAATGTGCACTGGTGAAAGGATGTGTGTTTGATCATTGTATGATTGTAACTCAAACATGAAATATTATAACTATATCTCATGGTGATTGAATAAAAAAAGCAGAACAACAAAAAATAATGTTGAGCACCATATCCACCACTAGTGTCTGATTTCCTCCAGCAATATCTCAATGTCTACTTCTATCATCTTTTTTCTCTTCCCTCGTGAAGTTCTAGTTTCTAGGTTCCTCAATAGAGTTCTAGGTTCTATTGCTTTGGGTCATTTGTTGTTTCTTTATATTCCACATATAACAGATCTCTCCCTCTGTATTTGTCCCTTTATTTCTCCTTCACTCACTATGATACTCTATAGTTTCATCCCCATAATGGCAAATCACATGTCATCTTTCCGTAGCATTCTACTGTGTGTATACCACAATTTCTTTATCTAGTCATTTCTTCTTTCTTTGGGTTGTTTCCAGATTTGGCTACAGGGCTACAATGAACATAGGTATACAAATGTTCCTTTGAAATATTGTTTTTTGATTCAGATGCCAATAAGCGGAATTGCTGGATCATGTAACAGCTTGATTCCTAGTTTTATTAGAATTTCCTGTACTGTTTCCACAGAATTTGAATAATACAGCATTTAAAAATGTTAAACGATATATCTTTTGCAGTGCATAAATGTTTTCGTTTGATGGTCTTTTAATTTCTGTTGTTATTTTCTTGACCCATGAGTCAAATCATTGAAGATAGATTTTAAATCAATGTCATGGAGAATTTTTCACATTTTTCTTTTATGTTCTTTTTGTATACAAGTATAATATTGAGATCAATAAACTTCTCTGCATGATGTAATATAGAGGTCTTATTTCATTTTTTTCTCCATGTGGCTAACCAGTTTTGCTAACATCATGTGTCCAAGAAACTTTTTTTCATTGACTTGAAACTCCTAGCTCCTTTGTCAAAAATTACCTGTTCATATATTTGCGGGTTTAATTCTGGGATCTCAGTTCTCTCCTAATGACCTGGAAGTACATTTATTCTAGCTACATACACACTACCTTGATTATTAGAGTTTAGTAGAATAGTTTAAAGTTATGAAATTCAAAGCCTGGCATATTATCTTCCTCAAAATTGCTCTGAATTTTTTGTTTTGTTTGATTTTTTTACTTTGTGCCACACCTGACAATGCTCAGGGGTTACTTCTGGCTCTGCATTCTTACATTACTCTTGATGGGCTTGGAGGAATTGGCATGCTGAGGATCAAACCCAGGGTGGCAACATGCAAAGCAAGCTCCCTACCCGGTTGTTATCTCTCTGGCCACATGATTTTCTGTGACTTTCATGAGTTTTTTAGGATGACACATGCTGTTTTATTGCATCTTATTACCACATATAGGTCTAATGAATCATCCTATACATATTTACTAAACATGTCCATGTTGCTTTTCAACAATGTCATTTTCATGGTATTGTTTTATAACTGGGCTAGAGCCATAGCACAGCGGTAGGGCATTTGCCTTGTGTTTGTCTTGCGTGCAGCCAGCCCGGTGGAACTGGGTTCGATTCCTCTGCCCCTCTTGGAGAGCCCGGCAAGCTACCAAGAGTATCTCACCTGCACAGCAAAGCCTGGCAAGGTACCCGTGACGTATTCAATATGCCAAACACAGTAACGACAAGTCTCAAAAATGGAGATATTACTGGGTCCACTTGAGCAAATTTATGAACAATGGGAGGACAGTGTTTGTTTTTTGTGTTTGTTTTATAACTATACTGATCTTAAAATATTTTTTACTTAATGAGGAAAACAAGTTGTAGTTACTGTTCAGGTCTCCCAAAGAAGAATAGAAAGAGCTATGCTTGGAATATCACATTTCACTCAAATGAGAGAAAGAATGCTGAGTTCTGACATCAGTCGACGATCAAGAATCAGGGACACTGTCTCATTTGCCAAGGTGTCAAAAATCAGATGGGCTGGTCACGTAGTGAGATTTAAAGACGACGGCTGGACTAGAGCTGTTACCGACTGGATTCCACGGGATGTCAAAAGACCGCGTGGCCGCCCACCTACCAGATGATCAGACTTCTTCGTCAAGATCATGAACGATCGGTTTGAGGTTCTTCATGTTCTCAGAGCGAACAGATGTCACTGGGCTACACTAGCACGCGAAAGGGACAAATGGAGATGTTACTGGCGCCCACTCGAGCAAATCGACGACTAACGAGAAGTTAAGTGATTAAGTGATTAAGTGAGGAAAACAAAAAGAATACTTAAATTAATGGATTTTATATTTAAAATTAAATTTATATTTAAAATTAATGGATTTTATATTTAATTTATTTAATTATATTTTATTTATAAAATCCAGCTTTCGGACAAGAACACTGCAGTCTGCCCCCGCGCCTGGCTGTTCCTCGCTGGGGCCCGTTGGAGGGGAGCGGGTTGAGCTTTCCTCCCCGCCCCGACCAGGGCTCCGGCAGCCGAAGACCTCCTGGACCAGTCACCACCATGCTGAGACCACTCTCCGCACACCTGAAGGTACTGGCAGAGGGACAAATCCACGCGGGTTCCGGGGCCGAGATCTCCCAGCCTACTCGGATTGGAGTCGAGCATCCTCCACCCAGATCTTCCAAATTCCAGTAGGCGGGGGTCACACCCACCACCTGGCCCCCTGGCGCCGTGTAATCCCATCAGCGGCCAAGACTCAGAGATTATAAAATCCAGTTTCCAGAACCGCGCGGCTGCATTTGCGGCCGCGCGACATCTTATCAGGACATCTTTTATGACATCTTATCATCTCATTCCTACTTTGGACAAACTTGCAGGCTATCGAATGTAGCCTGCCCACACGGCAGAGTCTGGTAAACTCCCCGTGGCGTACCAGATATGCCAAATACCAGTAACAATGATGGGTCTCATTCTCCTAAAGAGCCTTGAATATAATCTCAGGGTTAGGATGAAAGAGACGTTACTGGGGCCTGCTCGAGGCAATCGACGAATAACAGGATGATGAAATGAAATGAAATGAAATGAAAACTTAAATTAATACACATGTGGTGACATGCAAACAAACAACACTGAAAGAATTTGAATCCAGTGAACTGAATTCCTTCAAACTCAAGACTTGCTTCTTATCACATAGTAGTTTCTAGACGTGATCATGGTCCCAAAGCAATGGTATCACTTAGGAACTTGATCACGATCACGATCATGATCATCCTGTTGTTTGTCGATTGCCTCGAGCAGGCCCCAATAACTTCTATTCGTCCTAGCCCTGAGATTTTAAAAAAATGCCATATTCAAGACTCTTTCAGGATTAGGAGAATGAGACCCATCATTGTTACTGGTATTTGGCATATTGGGTACGTCACGGGGAGTTTGCCAGACTCTGCCGTGTGGGCAGGTAACATTTGGTAACCTGCCAGGTTGTCCAAAGTAAGAATGAGAATGGCATACTGGACGATGGAAGATCTGGGTGGAGGATGCTCAGCCCAGATCCGAGCAGGCTTGGAGATCTCAGCCCCGGGACCTGCATGCCTTTGTTCCTCTGCCGGTACCTTCAGATGTGTGGAGAGTGGTCTCAGCATGGTGCTGACTGGTTCTGGAGGTCTTCGGCTGCCGGAACTCTGTTCGGGGCAGGGAGGGAAACTCAACCCGCCCGCCTCCAAGGGGCCCCGGCGAGGACAGCCAGGCGAGGGGGCAGGAGACTCTGATAGAAATGAAAATACTTGGGTACAGACTTAGACACAATGAATCACAAATTCTGGGGATAAGATCCAGCAGAATTGTTCTGGCAGAACTCCCATTAGAGCTCAAGTGTAAGAATCCTGGCACTACACATTCTACCTTATCAGTTTTCTCCTGCTAGCCCTCTACAACCTGTTTTCTCTTACCTGAATTTTTGTCCACCAGTTTCATACGTGGTATTGGCAGAAAAATGTTCTATTTACTTCACATTTTGTCAGAGCATTGCTGCAAAGGGAATAGTTTGCTCCCATAAAAAAGTGAATTATGTGGCACACTTCTCCAGGGACACTGATTTTTAGAAAACAATAATTATTTATTCAAGGGAAAGTAGAAACCTGAATAGTACATGCAAAGCTCTGAGTTAGATCCTTGGTACATGTCCATCCATCCCCATAAAAATCACTGGGTGAGGCGGCATTAAACATAAAATGAAAGAAAAGAAGCAATTTATAAAAAACATTCTAAGTCCCAAGATACTCTAAAATATTATCACAAATCATAATAGAGTTTTGTTTCACTTGCAAAATTATTTCAGTATGAGAAATGATCTATAATGAAATGTTAAGCAGTGATGTTTCATGAAACATTTTCTAATGAAGATAAGAAAGATAAGCTAAGTAAACAAGTCACTGAAGTGGGTTTTGATCACCATCATCAGAAAATTCATTTGTGCATGCCAATGCAACATAAGGTGACTGACTTTCCGCATCTGCCCGCTATCGCCCCTCTCTCGTTCTCCTGCCCCGACAGCCTATGAGCTCAGAGTCAACATAGCTTTGTGTCCATCATTGATAAAAATAAAGAAAGAAAGAAAATAATTAATTATTTAATGAACAACAGAGCAAAAGGTTCATTGATTCCAGCTTCAATAGCAATAGTAGGCAGTGTGGAAGTTTTCTTGGAAAGACAGAGGGGAACAGTACAGCGTACAGATAAAAGCTAAATTGTGTTCATTGCATTCTGTTGGTAACACATCTGCTCTTTAACAAGGATTCTCCATAGCTTTGTCTGCCTGTGCTGACTTCTGCCTTTTCCATCTCTGATCTTCAAGCTCTGAGCCCTTGCCATTTAAAAAGCATAGCATCTTCTTTGAGATCTATTCTTCTAAGTCATAGACCTAAAATAATATGATCAATATAGGTTTCTAGTAAGCAAATAGAAAGAGAAAAAGATCTCAATTTTGAAACTCTAAAAATTCTAGAACAAGTCATTAAAAGGATATGGAGTCTTTCATAGATGTTATATAATCAATGTCAGAGAAAAATGACAGAACCCAGACACCAAGATTCCTGCTATCCACACATACCTGTCTGATCTGGGCCTGAGAAATACTATTGACCACCTGGCATGACAAAGACCATCTCTCTACCTAGAACTTACCTGAAGATTACATGTCTTTTCATATAACTTATTTCTAGTTTTCTCCTCTACTCTCTGCTATTTCCCAATAATCTTACCTTTGTGGAAAAATGACCTTGATGACAAAAAATATCCTCTGTCATCTGTGATTACCTTTTTCTAATTTGGTACTGATTATTATTGAATCTGTTTAAGAAATGCAATGTGATAATACATTTCACTTAGCATTTTGTATACTCTCTTTTGTTCTTAAGAAAACAATCACTACTGCTTTAGGAAAAGAAAACATTCAACCAACAAAAGTAACATTGCAGACAATAGGAAAAATTACACTTTTTATCTTAATGGCATCGCAAGCAAAGGTTTCTAGGCCACAAAGTGATATCAAAACAGCTAACTGGGAGTGAGTAGTCAACACAAGATCATATGGCTCCCAGGACCTTTCCTACAATATAGTCTCAGTGGCAAATGGTATAAGAAACTTATTGGGGCAGTCACTCTGGAGTTGAACCACTTTAAAATTCTACCTTCTGCATGCTGAAAGTAGACTATAGACTGAACACGATGGCCATTCAATACCTGTATTGAAAATTACAACACCCAAAAGGAGAGAGAACAAAAGAGAATTCCCTGCCACAGAGGCAGAGTGGTGCAGAGGGGATGGGAAGGGGGTGGTGAGAAGAATGTTGGGATCATTGGTGGAGAATGGGCACTGGTGGAGGAATGGATAAATGATTATTGTATGACTGAAATATGAAAGTTTGTAAGTTTGTAACTGTACCTCCCAGTTATTCACTAATAAAAAATTTAAAAAATAAATAAATAAAATAAAATCCTATCTTTGCCATGGAAATGATGCATATCCCTGGAGGGGTATTTAATGTCTTTCTACCTTAGCCTCTTCACTAATTAAATGTGGCATAATAAAAATACTTATGTCACAGGTTTTATTTAGCTATTGTTGTATAGTTAATCATAAAATGTAAGGACTTACATTTTGTAAAAACAACAGTAGGGACCAAAGTAATAGTATGGCAGATAAGGCATTTGCCTTGCTCCCAGATAACCTGGGTTTTATTCTCAACACTCCAAAGGGTCCCCTGAGCACTGAAAGAAATTATTACTATGTGCTGAACCAGGACCAATCCCTGAGACCACTGGATGTGCCCTCTCACACAAAATTAAACACCAAAGCAAGCAACACTTTATTTATTTATTTATTTATTTACTTATTTATTTTGCTGTTTTTGGTCACACCTGGTGATGCATAGGGGTTATTCCTGGCTCATGCACTCAGAAATTACTCCTGGTGGTGCTCAGGGGATCATATGGGATGCTGGGAGTCAAATCTGGGTCAGCCGCATGCAAGGTAAAAGCCCTACCCACTGTGCTATCGCTCCAGCCCCCAAATAAGCAGCAATTTAAAAAATAGCAGTCATATTATGTCCTTTCTTAGTTTTTTCTTTTTTGAATTTTCAGTTTACTTGAACTCTTGTGGCCAGTCTGCTAGGAATTTTGATGGTTTGATTCTGGCACCAAGTGAGTAGACAAAACAGCAAGGAGGGGCTGGATAGCCCATCTCGGGCTTCTCATGACTTCCTGTGCCGTTTTTCCATGTGGGCTAGTTTGGGCTTCTTTGTTATAGCAAGGCCACCTAAGGATATCAAGGAAGTCTTTAATGAGCAAACTAGCCAACAGTGAATCTACAGTATCTCCTGTGAACCAGTTTTGAAAGTTCTCTCATATTCCTCTACCACATTCTATTGACAGGGAAATCATAAAAGCCACTTTTTATTTGGTGAAACATCACTTTTCCTTTGGAGAAGAAAAAATAAATCACTTTTTCTTACTGGGATGGGTGGCAATCTATGGTCAGCTCTGAAAAGCATGATCTGTAACAGAACTATGTCATGGTATGTAAACAAATTAATTCATTTAAAACTCTCAAACTAATGAAGTGTGACCCTTCAAAGAAGTGCAGTCACTATTCAAACAGGCAGGGCTGAAGCAATAGCACAGAGGGTAGGGCATTTGCCTTGCACACGGCCAACCTGACTTCAATTCCCAGCATCCCACATGGTCCTCTGAAAACCGCCAGGGGTAACTTCCGAGTGCAGAGCCAGGAGTAACCCCTGTACATCGCCGGGAATGACCCAAAAAGCAAACAAAAACAAAAACAAAAACCCAGATTTTGGCGACTTTCACAAAGCAAGATGAAGAATAAACTTCTTTATACCTGGGGAGAGGTTTTTGGGAGGAAGTCTGCCCACTCGGCGCTAGAATGAGTTTCGCTCACTTTTGCTCCTCCGTCCTCATTCCCAAGCCCCTGTCCCTGTATTTGAAGTAGAAAAGGCAGTGGTATCTGCTAAGTAGCTAGAAAGGACTTTCATGTTCTACTTGGGTCAACCCAGACTGACTTGTGTAATATTTAAGGAATGATTTGATTAAAATTCTGATATCAGTGGCTTAGAGGCGACCTCAATCTCATGCCCTCATTAAAAGGGATCAGAGCTTGCCCAGAGTTAACATTTGTAATTAGCATCTGCATGGCCTTTGAATCAGATGAACAATAAAGCCCAGGCACTGACACTTTGTAATATAAGGGCAGCTTGTCTTTAGCCTCAGTGAGAAGGCTCAACAGATAGAGTCTCCAGGAGGCTTCTTGGGTAATAAGCACATCACCCACCACTGGTAGCTGCTGCAAAAACACACATTTTAAACCCTCACCCTTGAATGAATCTACTGGTACCCCCGACACACACACCCCACCTTAGGATTTTGGCCATTACTCCTGGTTTGAGCCCCTACTAGATAGCCAGCTTCCTTTGTCATCCTATGTGCAGTCCGCATGTTCTATTCCCAAGTCATGCTTCTGCTGTGAAACCCTCCTCACACACAGCTCTGCTCTCTGCCATTGCTTCTGCCTTTACATTTCCCCCTGGTTCTTCTTTCTCACTTCTTTTCACTCCCTTCAACGAATCTCTTTATTCCCTCTGGTCAATGTATCATATGGCATCAAATTCATATTCTGCCAACATAAGGTATTTTATATATAACATTGAAGCACTGTAGCACTTTCCTCCCATTGTTCATTGATTTGCTGGAGTGGGCACCAGTAACGTCTCCATTGTGAGACTTGTTGTTACTGTTTTTGGCATATCAAATATGCCAGAGGAGCTTGCCAGGCGCTGCCGTGTGGGCGGGATACTCTCGGTAGCTGGTCGAGCTCTCTGAGAGGGACAGAGGATTCAAACCTGGGTCGGCCACATGCAAGGCAAATGCCCTACCCTACCGTGCTATTGCTCCACCCATATATAACATTACTCTTAATAGCTAGAAAGAAACCTATGAAATGTGTAAAGAATTGTAAGATAGATAACACGCTCTGATTTCATATAATATCAATGTATTTCTTTTTATTAAATACAAAGGGCAGTTTTCCATTTCTCTCAGGTTCCCTTGCTATAACTCCTGAACTAGTCAATTATCATTTTTATATTTTCAGTGGTTATAGTATTCACAATCTATTTTATAAATGAAATTTTCATGATCATTTAACATCAACGCCAAATGTAAACAGGTCCAAGACTCAATACTCTCTATCCTGGCATTTTCACTCTTAAATTTTTCAGTTGGCTGCCTTTCACTGCTGGGAGTCGCTTTATTTGTTTTGTTTTTCAAATTGTGCTTAGTAGTATTAAATTTCTTTAAATACATAATCACTGAGATTATCTTCCTAGAGCTGAAGCATTAGAATAAAACCAGTTTCTAATATACTTTCTGGCTCATACTTTATGTCTATGAGACTAAGCCTTAGTTATATAATTTTAGTCTCATTCCCATATCTATCATTTTATTTCTACCTGAATTATTAACCTTAAATCAAGACTTCCTGCTTAAACCAAAACATCCAAAAGGAGAGAGTAAAAAGGAATGTGCCTGCCGCAGAGGCAATGGGGGGTGGGGTGAGAGGGTGGGGGGGGTGGAGAATGGGCACTGGTGGAGGGATGGGTTAATCAATTGTTGATTAGCGGTTCATCGATTTGCTGGAGCTGACACGGTTAGTCAATCATTGTATGACTAAAAATTAACCACAAAGGTTTGTAAGTCTGTAACTGTATCCCACGGTGATCCATTAAAAACTAAAAATAAATTTTTAAAAAAATTATTAAAAAAAGGCTTTCTGCTTATAATTCTTCTGTTAGCAGTGGAATTTCAGTTCTTCACTATACTAAATTTTTACCTGATCTAAAATATGATCATGAAAGCTATGATTCTCAATCTGTGCCTCTTTATGTTTTGTTTTTGGTGGGGTTTTTTTGGGGGGGTCACATCTGGCAGTTCTCAGGGCTTATTCAAGGCTCAGAGGTTACTCCTGGAGGATTCAGGGGGATCATATGGGGTGATGGGGATTGAATCCGATAAACTGTGTGCAGGAGAAGCACCTTACTCAGTGTACTATCTCTCTGCCTCCTCCAATATGCACCTTTAGTCAACAGACTCATTTTGCTCCTTCTATTACCACTTCTTTGAGGTTTGATTTGTTGTTTAAACCTAGTCTCTAGAGTAAAAGAATATAATAACTGCATTTCTGTATTTCACTGCCTAGCATAGCCTTTTATTTTTCCCAGTCATGATGCATAAATTTTTAATTCATACCTAAATTGATCAATTGATAGCTCTTATTATTGATCTTTGTTTGCTGCTGTTTTTGCACTTGTCATGTAGTTTCTTTTCTTCCTGCTCAAGTTCATGTAATGATGATCATCTCTGTATTCATGTGAGCAGTCCTCACTGCCCTCTCACTGCCAGTGTTGAAGGACTTACCTCCTTCTCAGGCTTATAGAGTGACTCACATTCCTGTGGACAGTGTTGGTAGTTCATGCCATCTCACTGTATTATCTGAGGCTGGCTTGTGTCCATCTTGTTGTGCCCACTGGGAGACAGCTGCTGGGTACTCTGAATTTTTGGTTGATGTTAGATGCCCAAGATCATGGTGGGCAAACATTATAGACAATATTAGTTAGGTGACATGAATGTAACTTTCTCTGATATTTTTTAAATGTTTAACATAAGGATCTCTTAACACTTTTCTAAGTTGAGATTAATTCTAGCAAAGAGAAACTTAGATTTTTCATCATGCCACCAACTCTATGGGAGCTTGAAATCTCAGTGCCAACATAAAGTTGATGCTTCCAGCTCATTTATCCTTCCAGCTCATTTCTCTCATGGGGCCACTATCACACTGACTTAAGAATATAAAACTGAGAAGGTTAACCCCTCAATTTTCTTTTCTTCAATTTGGAGTTACTTGCTCAAGATTTCAAGACTACAGGATTTCTGGCATGAGGAAAAGATTGGAATTTGAGTCTTTATTACTCAAAATAGACTATTTCTTCCACTAGTTACTACATGTTTTTTCAATGTATTGTATTATACTGTAGTCCCAATTATTTGTGCTTGTCATTGTTTAGTTTTATTACCAGTCTGTAATATCAAGCTGCTATCTTACCATTAATTTTTCTTTTAAGTGAAAATTTTTTTTGTTTTTTGGATCACACCCAGTGATCCACAGAGGTTACTCCTGGTTGTGAACTCAGGAATTACTCCTGGTGGTGCTCAGGCCACCATATGGGATGCTGGGAATCAAACCCGGGTCAGGCACATTCAAGGCAAATGCCCTACCTGCTGTGCTATTGCTCCAGTCCCTAAGTGAAATATTTTGTTTTGATTTATTTTTGGTTTGGAGGCCACACCTAGTAGTTCTTGGGGCTTACTTCTGACTCTGTGCTCAAAGATCACTCTTGGTGGGGTTCAGGGAACAATATGTGGTATTTGAAATTGAATTCAGGTTGGAATCATGCGAGGCAGCACCCTATTGCAGGAAAAATTTGCAATTTTTCTCTATATTACATGAAATCTTGAATAAATCAGTATTCATGTGGTTAACCTCAAAGCAATGTTACAGTCGAATCATTCTCTGTGACTACAAAAAAAGTAATGAATAGTTTTAAAAGAACTATATTCCTTACCTTCACCACTAGAAGGGTATTGATAAATCATTGCTCCTGTAACACATCTCTCCCAATAATTGTCAACATCACACACTCCAAAGTCAGAACCATACTCATTTGGCCGTAGCATCGTATCTCTTTCATCTTCACGTTCTCTTTTCTCACAATTCTACTTCAGAAAGATTAATGTAACCACAGAAACTCTAACGTTAAAGAAAATCTACTGAATCCTGTCTAGCAAAGAAAAGAACAGAAACTGTAAATGCCATGATGGTGACCTTTGTCCTGTGACATATAAGAGAAGAGTGTGACTTATTCATCAAAATGTAGGTTGATGGAGAGCCTCATATCTAATGTGTCATTGGCCTCTCTTCACTCTGATCCATCTAACAGCAAGAGCCCTGGGAAATACTTTTAGGTTAGCAGAAGCTCATGAAGAGCACTCCCAGATAGACAGGTGATTAAAAAAAAATGCATCATTACAAATTAAGGAAAATCTATACAAGTCAATTGTTTATTCAGACAATTGACTGGCTTATAGGAAAAGAAAGTTGCACAACATAAAACATATATTCTTTGTAAGTGAGATAGTTAAATATACAATTTAATTGAGTTAAGGCAAATTATAGTGGGTAGGACACTTGCCTTGCATGTGAATGACCCATGTTCAGTCCCCAAAATTCCACATGGTCACACAAGCACTGCCAGGACTAATTTCAGTGACCAAGTAATTTCTTGGTAACTCAAGCAGAGTCAGTGGTAACCGCTGAACATAAAGCCCAAAAAAAATCTTAAAAAGTATAATATAATTGAACTGGAGCAATAGCACAGCAGGTAGGGTGTTTGCTTTGCACGCAACCGGTCTGAGTTCTATTCTTCTGCCCCTCTTGAAGAGCCCGGCAAGCTACTGAGAGTATCTAACCCACACGGCAAAGCCTGGCAAGCTACCTGTGATGTATTTGATATGCCAAACACAGTAACAAGAAGTTTCACAATTTGTTGTAAGACGTTACTGGTGCCCGCTTAAGCAAATTGATGAACAACGGGAGGACAGTGCTACAGTGCTACAATATAATGCAAAAGTAAAGAAAGAAATACATATTTTTTTCATCAGGTTAGGAAATTATATTAAAAAGATGAAAAGATGTGAAACATAAGGAAATGTATTCAATGTGATTAATTAGAATAATAATCACAGATAATAATGATCCTGGAACCCCAAATAAGCAAAACAAAAAGAAAATTCAGGTAGGGGAAGATATTTGACAAGCAATATATAATAGTAGCTAGAATATATAAAGAACTTAAACCAATCAAGACAAAAATAAAAGGTAAAGGTAAAGGCCCTCCCATTGATCATCGATTTGCTCGAGAAGGCCCAGTAACGTCTCCATTGGAGACTTTGTTGTTACTGTGTCTGGCATATCAAATACGTCACAGGGAGCTTGCCAGGCTCTGCCGTGCGGGCGAGATACTCTCGGCAGCTTGCCGGGCTCTCCGAGAGGGGCGGAGGAATCGAATTCGGGTCGGCCATGTTGGCTGCGTGCAAGGCAAACGCCCTACCGCTGTGCTATCGCTCCAGCCCAAGACAAAAATAATAACACAATAAAGTAATTGGGTGTCATTATGTACAAGAAATTCAAAGAGGTCCAGAATCAGAATCCAGTTGAAGGGCTCCAGAGAGAGAGAAGCAGAAGAGCTCCAGAGCGAGAGATCAGAAGAGACCAGAGGAGAGACTACAGAGACAGAGTCAGAAATAGAATAGAGAAAATTAAGGCCCAGGTGGGAATAGGTTTTGTGCCTTGGCCTGTTCCTCCTGGCAGCTCAGTGGCCACCATCCTCCAGAGGCCATTGTACAGTCAGGTTTGGGCCTGCAGTGATGAGACACGTGGGGCCTCACAGAATGGAGGTGGTGCTGGCCCTTTCCTCCCCCCTCAATGAGATCCCGAGTCGCCGCCCATGAATGGCCTCTCTCACTCCTGATCAAGCTATTAATGGCCATGATCACAGAGACTAAGGAACAAATCTAGGAACCCAGCAGGTTTTGGCAGAAATCCCTCCAGATTTAATTGTTAAAATTTCGAAATTCCAAAATCACGCAGCCACTACTGTGACCATTCAGCATCATATGTTATTCTTGATAAGCAATAGAATGAAATCAAAGTAGAGAGAGTAATGTGGAAATCATCTGCCCCACAGGTAGGGGGGTGTGGGATGGGGCATATATTGGGGGTTTTGATGGTGGAAAATGGGCACTGGTGAAGGGACAGGTGTTTCATCATTGTATGACTGAGACTTAAACCTGAAAACTTTGTAACTGTTCTCATGGTGATTCAATAAATAAATTTATAAAAAAGAAAAAAAAGTAAGGTGTAGTTTATGCCCAATTCAATCAGCTTAATCAATGGCTGAATAAATAGCAATACTCCTACATTTAAAAAATGCGAGGAGGTGATATGAAGAAGTAAAAAAAAAATAGAAATTCAAAGAGAAAGTCAATAGATTATTAATTCTTAGTAGCATGTTTAAACATCCAGGAAATAGGAAAACAATGAAATTGTTAAGGAATGCCATTTAATTCTTCTGGATTTTAAAAATTTTGATTATCCAAAGTGTTGGAAAGAGTGTAAGCCTGGGTGTTCTGCTGTGGAAATAAGATTGATTTAAAAATATATATATATTGTAAAGAGTGATTGGGCAGTGTATTGAGGTTTCACCTTTCCTACATGTCTTGGTTTCATCAGGAGAAGATACTCTTGTCTTCCACAAGGAGGACATACAAAGGGTCCCTGTTCATAATAAAGTAAAATAAAAATAATAATAGACTTCTATGACGTATTTGATTAGCAGAGTTACACAGACAGACAATAACCAGTATGTCAGAACTATTACAGAAGGTACCCAAGTTCTAGAAGGACTATCCAGATGCTGAAATATCTAGCTAAAACTCAGTTTCATTTTATTATTTATTTGTTTATTTTTATTATTGAATCACTGTGAGATACAGTTACAAAACTTTCATGTTTGAGATTCAGTCTTACAATGATCGAACACCCCTCCCTCCACCAGTGTACATTTTCCACCACCAATATCCCCACACCCCATCCCATCCCACTCCCTGCCTCCATGGTAGACAATTTCCTTCTTATTCTCTCTACTTTGGGCATTATGGTTTGCAATACAGATAGTAAGAGGCCATCATATTTGGTCCTTTATCTACATTCAGCACACATCTTCTATCCCGAGTGATCCCTCCAACCATCATTGACTTAATGATTCCTTCTCTATCCCAGCTGCCTTCTTCCCAGCTCACAAGGCAGGCTTCCAACCGTTAAGCAGTCTTCTTGGCCTATGTGTCAATTGACCTTGGGTCTCATATTATTATATTTTATATTCCGCAAATGAGTGCAGTCATTCTATGTCTGTCCCTCACTTTCCGACTCATTTCACTTAGCATGATACTCTCCATGACAATCCACTTATAAGCAAATTTCATAATTTCATCTTTCCTAACAGCTCCATAGTATTCCATTGTGTAAATGTATAATAGTTTTGTTAAACAGTTGTCTGTTTTCGGGCACTCAGATTGTCTCCAGATTCTGGCTATTGTGAACAGTGCTGCAATGAACATACAAATGCAGATGTCATTTGTACTGTACTTTTTTGCACCCTGGCATATATTCCCAGAAGTGGTATCACGGTCACGGTCATGGTCCTCCCATTGTTCATCGATTTGCTCGAGCGGGCCCAGTAACATCTCCATCATGAGACTTGTTGTTACTGAGTTTGGCATATTGAATACATCACGGGTAGCTTACCAGGCTCTGCCGTGTGGGCGAGACACTCTCGGTAGCTTGCCAGGCTCTCCAAGAGGGGCGGAGGAATCCAAATTGGGTCGGCCATGTTGGCCGCTTGTAAGGCAAATGCCCTACTGCTGTGCTATCGCTCCAGCCCCACTGGGTCATATGAAAGCTCAATTCTAGTGGTTTTTTTTTTTAATTTTTATTAGTGAGACACCACGAGGTACAGTTGCAGACTTACAAATTTTGTGCTTGGGTTTCAATTATACAATGATCAAATACCCATCCTTCCACCAGTGCCCATTTCCCACCACCACGGATCCCAGAATCCCTCCCACCCCCCATCCCCCCATCGCACCCTGCCTCTGTGGCAGGG